>NC_066625.1:19759426-20062456 GCF_025201925.1 Gopherus flavomarginatus | reverse complement strand
GAGTCCTCCTTTTACTGCTGGTTACCCAGTTGCAGAGAAAAAGCCAGATAAAAAGTGTTACCTACCTGTAGTTGGAGGGGGTGGTTTGTTGTGTATCCACTTAACAACTTTAATGCTGTTTTGGGCAGTGGCAATATTAACTCCAGGAACACAGGTGATAAGATGCTCCAAGGGAACACCTCCCTGGCCTTCCTGCACCATTTTTAGATCACTGAACTCTGACGTATAACAATCAGGAAAGCTTTAAAAAAGAAAAGTGAGAACAGAAAAATTCCAAATTACTAAAATACTATGAACAACAATCAATAACCAATAATCCCCTCCATAAATACCAATATAAAGGACACATTTCCTGCACAAAGAACTTTTTAGACATCCTATTGACAAAATTATCCTGTGACTATTTCATAACCAAGACACAGCTTAGATTTTGTATGCCTTTAAAATACAAAAAAAAAACAAAACCCACATGTATTGAAAACTTTTTTTAAATCCACAATAAAAGTAATCTTTATTCAACTGCTCCCATATTTTTTGATAAATGAAGCTCAAGTAGCCAAAACAATTACCTAAGAGAAACAGCACTTCATCATGTTCATAAAAGTTTCATTAGAAAAAGAGAGATGAGATAAAATCCTTACCATATCTATTCATACATTAAAAGAAACACAGTTAAGCATGTTTACCTTAGCAAAGGCACAGTGCCCTCATGGGTCTGCAGCAGACTGTGCACTTGAGGTGCAAATGTCTTCAAAGACAAAATCACAAAAGGAATTTTGTAGGAGTCTGGATCAAATTCATGTTCACTGTAATGACGAGAGAAGTACTTAACTATGTTTACATCATGCTCAAATTGAAGAAATATGCATATAGGTACAAAACTAGTGCAAGCTGGAGATAAGGTTGAGAAAAAACTAGAGCATGGGGGTTTTCATACTTTTCACAGTATAAACTACGTTAGTTTCTTGGATTACCTCCCCACCCATTCACATAATATTTATATAGCAACTACAGCAATTGCTTAAATGGAGAAGTAACATTAGATACTCCTGGGGCGATTTTGCTCCACTGCGCACGTGCAGAATTCATGTGCGCTGCAGATTTTTTTTTTTTTTAAACTCTGCAGAAAATACATTCTGCTGGTGAGATCCTTCAGTTATGCCTTCCACCCACCAGGGGCTGCTATGATATCAGAACAGAGGGCAGTTGGCTCACCGGCCACAGTAGCCAGCAGCTGATGGGAGAAGGAGGGACTGCATTCCTCACAGCCCTAGCCCACAGGGCCAGGTGAAGAGACGCAGGATATGAGGGAAGAAACAGACACAGCATGGCACATGGGATTGCTGGGGAGTGTCTCAGACTGGGGTTCAGAAGGGCTAGTGGGGGGACAGACTAGGGCTGGGACTCAATGGAAGTGGGGATGCAGAGACATATGCGGATAGGGGAGGGGTGGATAGAAAAAAGGGGGTACAGGGACACATGAGATGGGGGAGAGAGTGTGGCTAAGTGGGGTGCAAGGACACATGGGAAAGGGGGGGATGCAGGGACAAATGGAGATGGGGTAGATGTGCCTGCCTGAATGGGAGAGGCTGGGGGTTAGCCAGGATCTGCATGGGAGAGGCTCCCAAACTCCCTAACAACCCCTACTCCCCCTCCAGCAAAAAAAAAAAAACAAAAAAAACAAAACCAACCACCAAAAACAAAAAAAACACCCTGTTTCATACTTCTCCCACCACACCCAACCACCCTCCAGGTTCATTCCCAGGCTTCTTCCCAGCAGTTAACTCCCTCCCCCTCACCCTGACTCCCCCAAGCCTTTGCACGGCTTCTGAGGGGTGCAGGAAATACATTTCTGTATTGTAGGTTAAATGAATTATTACTCACAGTTAGGAATCTATTTGTCAAAAAACATTTCCATTTTTTGTTGTCTGTATTGTTACAGACATACTTGTTGGCAGGTATTTTGAAACAGATTACCAAAATAACTGAAACTGACATGATTATATGGTGTTATTTTGACAAATAAAATACGCAGAATTCTGCCAATTTCAAAATACTGTATGTAGCTTTTTAAATTTTTTGGCACAGAATTCCCTCAGAACTAATTAGAAAGACATTTTATGTACTTTTACTGTAGCTGTTGTACTGTGACTTACCAGCTGGACACAATGAGGAGAGCCAACACCATGTAACCAGACACCTATCTGCATACTAGTAGCAAATGATCGGTTACCAACTTTGGTTGTTCACAACTAATCCTATTGCACAATTGGTCACTGAAATAAGTTTAACTTTGAGATAACAGTGAAGTTTTCAGGTTATGATGGGCTGCCAGCTGACTAAAGATAGCTAGAGTGTAAATTAAGTGGAATTCTCAAAGACTTCACAATTATTGTCTCAGTGAAAAATTAAGCAATTCTTTTTCACCGCTATCAAAACATTTCCCTTCTAACCAACAATAGGATTGAGGTGTGCATTTCAGTCTCAACATAACAAGCATATTTCATCCTCAGTAATTAGGCTGCAATGCATAAACACCACATCCTCAAAACACATGAGCCCACTAAATCATGATACTAACTTTGATTTGAAGATGGATGTTGTGCCATCTCTGCTCTTTTGTTCATTAGTCCCTATGATCAGACACTTCAACTTTTAATATGTAACAGTGATTAAATGTGCTATAAGATATAAATCTCAAAAGATGTTTGTTTGTTTGTTTTTTAAAAAGGTACAAATTTAGTATAAAAACAAACTAAAACTATTGCATACATAGCCTACCTAAAGTCTTTATTCAGACAATGCTGCTTACAAATGGGCTCATGATATTCCAATTCTTCAAATATTATAGGACTGCAATTTGCTGATGAGCCATCATGAGACTGCGAAGATCCTAAAGGACTCTGCCGGGCTTGGCTGCTGGGTAAGAGACACACCAAACGTCCATTTCCTTGGTCACGGATAGCCACAGTATCCGTTAGTTTATATAGATCTGATGCTATTAACTTGTGTCCAAATCTAAAATGAAAAAATATTTAAGTGTACTTTAGCCATAAAAATAAACATTCAACGTTCAAAACTAGAACAAATGTTCAATTACAGAATGCAATAATGAACCACAGTAAGAAATAATTCAAAAGTAAATTACAAGCTACTCAAAATTAACCAAAAGGCTAATTTAAATCACAAGTCTTTCTATCTTGGAAGAAGCCAAACTAAAGAGATTTTAAAAAACTAGTTATGGGAGCCCAGTTAAAAATATTTGTGCAATATACTGTGTATGCAGAGGTTGATAAGGAGCAAAAAGTTATTTTATATTATATATTGTAATTTACTGTACAAGACAGGAACTGAGAGTTTCTGAAAAGAGTAATTTAAAACGAGTGCAATTTAGAACCTACTTTTTTTCATATATTTCTGTGAACTTGAATATAGGCAGACAACAAGCAGGAGCATCCTGAAGAATGGACATTGTTTCTGAGCTGAAAATACAATTTTGAACTGTTATAAATAAATATCTTAAACTTTTCTATTTAAATTATCTACGTAATCTCTAGTAGCATTCAAACATTCAGTTACTTCACTTACAGACATAGGGAATTCTTTCATTACTAAATTACACCAAATAATTCTACTGAAGTCAACAGTATTAAAATGGTACAAGGGAGAGGATGCCTTTAGTTTAAAGCCCTCACATGTAAAAATTAATATTGAACACTAGGACTCTTCAGTCTACTAAGATCTCAAATAAAGAAAAAGTATTTAAGTGATGGACTACAACATAAAGGCAGGAATTAGGGTGCATTTAAATTACATCTGTGAATAATACTTTTGGATATTAGGTGTAAGGAGATCATGGGACAAATTCTGTTATATCCAGCCAATGCCATGGAGGTCAATGCACTCCAGAGAAAGATATAACAACGTGTATTAGACTCCTGCTCTCTAGTTCTGTCATCTAGGAGACTTTTCTAAAGGAGTTATTGAAAATCTTGCATGTAAGGTAAGCACCAGAGATCTATGGAAAGTAATACTAACACTACATCACTAAAAGTTATCAATCTGGATTAAATCTTGACTGTATTAATAGATGGCTTGGCCAGGAAGAAACAAAGGGTATGACAATGTAATAATGAGAATTAATAAAATGGTCAACTATATGTGATGACAAAAACAAATTTGCAAGAAAAATCAATCCTCTCTCCAAAAATTTCAAGGAATAATGAGCACCATTTTTCCTTAAACTGAAGCTTTTTTTGTGAGACAAAATAAATAGTTTTCCTTCCAGTGGTTTCTTTCAGCATAAAAAGTATATGATGCAAGATAGAGAGTATACTTCTTCAGTTAGAATGCTCTCAACCTTCTAGGCCTATATCTTCCATAAATAAAATGAAGGGCTGTATCTTACATAGAGCAAAGACACAAAAAAACCTACAGCAAAAACATATTCAGGTGTTTGTTTCTTAGACATGTGAACTTAGTCACACAATTAAATGGGTGGAAGGGAGGAGTCTCCTCATACAGCTTTTCTGGAGAGGGATGGATGGGGGGCGGGGGGGTTTGGCATCTTTATTCTTTGCTGTAAATCTGAGTTGTATACAAGTGTAAAATCTAGGTTTATTGATGGTCAAAAAAGTTAAATGACTGAAAAGGATGAGTGAGATTTAATGCCAATTGTCTACACTAACTGAATAAGCATATCCTAAAGTTTCTGAATACCATATACTTTAAGAAGTGAACATAATTAACTTTTCTCTATGACTTGGATGATATAGGTGCAGCTAAGAAAGTGATCCCAGGAGGATGCTTCTACATGAAGATCTGGTACCTTCAGAATTTATTTGGAGTTTCTAGATTGCTTAAATTTAGGTAGTGTTGACCCACATAATACACAGTAAGACAGACTTTTTTTCATCGTATCTAAATGTTACATCTGCTAATGAACTTTAATCAGCTGGCACAGGCTGTATTTTGCTTATATTGTTCCCAGTTTTCTTTCCCTTAGTATTTTTACTTTGACATCTACAGGAACAATCCTTAGCCAGTAGACATAATCTAACAATTGTCTAGGCTGCTTTTTACCTAAGCTGAGATAGAGATTTATTAGCAGCTCCTGTAGCTAGGGAGACCTGGATCCTTTTGCTGCCAATTTTGTATCTGTGAAGGTTGTTGACAGCACTGATTGCTTCTTGTAGATTTTCCATTTGAACTATAGCCTTCAACTGATAATCCGTATGAGGACTGAGCTCCACACACTTTACCTGAAAGAAAAAAATGAACATACAAATTCATCACAAAAGATTAACCTGAGTTAACTGTCATCTTTAGATATAGAAAAGTAGACTAAAGAAGAAGTATCAGATTATTTTACGTAATTACCATAAACTCTATGCATAGTTTCTTTTAAAGCTGTTATTAAGTGGAAGGTCACGGAAATGGCCTCTCCCTGGAGTTTTATTTTCTAGAATTGACAGTGAAGTAACATCTACCTTCTGTTTCAAGTCATTTTTAAAAGTGATTCGAACTGTCGGCTCAATATTTACACTGAACATTTTAAAATTTTGAAGCGGACATGAGGAACAGATGTTTTCAAGGTTTTTGTTTTTTTTTAAATTTAAGTTAATACTTGGAGCTATGGAAACACATGGGACAGCTCAAAGCATTAATTTAACTCTTCCAATGACCCTGGATGTACATTTTCAGAATTCTATTATCCCAATGAAGCAAAAAACATGAGCTCCATTTAGGGTTTTACATACAAAGCCTTTAGTGCACAGACCTATAAGACTATACACATAAGAAATAATTAAAGTAAGATGTATTATGGCATGGTAACAGGAAATACCAAGTTCTGAGTGCCAATATCTTAAGGTATCTTAGATAGCTGTACTCTTTACCTCAAAGGTAGAGCATACAGGCTTGTGGAAAGGTAAAACAGAACTCAAAGGGATTTTATCCTTTACCTTGCCATATCTAGAGAAGATTTCTTGCAGAATTTGCTGCAGGTCCTTTCTGGACAATCTGTAGTCTATATTGCTGATCTGAATATCTGCACCATTTGCAAAAGGATCAGGATAGTCTGTACCACTGGAGTGATTTACAATATTGAAGGCAAGTGGAGATGATCTGTTTGAGAGGTTTGGAGACATACTCCTAATTAAAATAAAAAGACATTTTAGTATTATTCAATAAATATGTGCATGTGTAAGTGCAAGTAAAAAAAATAATTCTAAGCATAGGTAAAGTAAAGAAATTTGCAAATCTCAATGCATTTTGGTTTTGGTACATATGCATTTAGTTTACATGGCTAAATACAGAAGCTGAAAACTTGCTTTTTTCCTTTAAAAGCTCAAAGAATCCTGGAAAAACACAAAAATCTGTCTCAAGACTGATCAACCTGGACAGCATAAGGTCTGGGGTTGGATACAATTTTTGTCCACAAAATGTTCTTTCTACTGTGTGTTGAGAGAGTCAAACAAACAAACAAACAAACAAACAAACAAACAAACAATCTCTAAGCAGCAAAGGACCAGAGTTTCAAAGATATTTAGGAGGGTTTTCAAAATTCCACTAAGTAATTAACTATCTGCATCTTTGCAAGTTAGGCCCCAAATGTTTAAGAAACGGAATGCTTCTGAAATACCATGAACTCTGCCACACACATACCACGGAGATAAGGATGTACAAGGAACAGCTGAGGCAAAATAAGTTTAATTAAAAAGGCAGTCTCTACTGCCTTGTTTTTAAATTCAGTCCTGTTAGCTGCTACCACATTACCAGATTAGCATCCTTATCCAAGGTTGAGCAATGCTACAACATGTAAATGTTAAATGGAAATATCTCTTGTACATACAGATATATGGACCTGTTTACTTATACATTGGAAATAGGCTAACACCATCAACCCCAGACTCCATCTTCCAGATAGGAGATGCTACATCATACAGATACCTACCGAGATGACCAACAGCTCTGAGACATGAGCAGAGGACTGAGCTGTCGTGATGCTGTCAATTTACTGAAAGCAGATGGGTAGCTGACCTGGAATACAACTGCATCTTTATCTTTTTTCTCTATAGGAGAGTTGGTAATGCTTCTAGAAGCAGGGGTGTCTTTTCTACTAAAAAAATAATAAATCATTATTGAATTGTCCAATTTTTTTACTACATGGATTAACTTTAAAAACATTATTTTTTTCCTTAACATACTTCTGACTGCATTTATAGGTCAATTCTCCTATTCCTGTGTTTTTGGTTGCCAAGCACACAAGATTTGCTGCATTAGAGTTTTGTGGAGAAAGAGTTTGCTCTCTTAACTGGTCTTGCTCATTTTCAATTTTTCTGATGGTCTTTGATTCAAGGTGGCACAGCTCCTAAAAATGAGTAAAACACAAAGGTAGATCAGCCACTAAAAAGTTAGTGCTTCTTTTCTTCATAAATCTTCCATCTTCATTAAATGTAAAGTAAAATTAAACTCAAGGCATGACTTTGTGGAAGCAGCCAAGTGCGTTATGTTTTGTTAGAAATAAGCTAGAAAGAATAGTAAACAGTATATTGAGGTACACATTTTCACTGCAATTTGTATTAAGTTCTGCGCCCTCTGAATTTTTCAAAAATAGCAAAGGCTCATTCTCAGTATACCTAAAACACAAACAGAGGACAAGAACCAGACTTGGACCCCTGGTTAGTAAAAAGTTGTGAGCACTCAGACCTGGATATGGATGTGAGGAGAAGGCAGAAAGTGAAACTCTATACTCCTTTTGAAAAAGCACCACCCATCTTCTTCCACTGATTTAAGTCATGCTAGCACAGACAGGCAAAGATAAAAGGAGGGGAATGGGGAAAATCTGGAAACATGGTAAGAATACAGCAGGACAGAGAAGAATGATGGTACCTGTAAACTTTTAACATTTGTGGGTTTTGCAGCAGATCCATGTGTCTGCAATCCCTTTCCCGCTGTGGTTTTGGCATTGGAAGACTGATCATTTGAATCTTTGCTGAAGAGGCAGAGTTTTGGGTTCTTGTTCATTTTTTTTGGAGACTTCACCTTTTCAGCTCCAACACAGTTTGAATTTTTTGTTTCATTGAGTTCCTTGTTTTTTGGGGTAAAAGACACAATAATTCTGTTGCCAAACACATCTTCATTTTCCATTCGCTTATGAGCACGTTCAGCACTTTCTTGATTTGAAAAGCGGAGAATTGCACTGCTGCCAGAAATGCTCAGCACCTTTCCTCCACAGTTATCTGACAAACGCCTGAGTCTGTTGCTGACACTTTTGCTGTCTCTGTTTGTTGGCAGGTTGTAAACATATAATAATGTATGGCATGACTGTTGGGGGGAAAAAAACGAAAGATTTTATTTGTTTAAGCAAGTCATGTAAGGACTTGGTCATGCAAGACCAATATTTAATATACCAAGATCTAAAGTATCAGATACTACTTTTTAGGTTTTTTCATGTATACCAAATATACCAGCCATGATGTGAACCAGGTTGTCAGTTTAGCTATGTTAAAGGGATTCTTTAATTTATACGAAATCCTCCCTTAAAGGGGCCTTTTCCTTAAGATGGTGACTTCACATTCACAAGGTAGAAAAATCAAGGCAGCATAGAGTAAAGAAGTTGTTATTGCACATTTCTTACCTTCTGTTTATAGCACCAAAGCACAGAAAGACTGTCTTAAAATACAAGTGCGTTCCAACACTGCTTGCTCTTAGCATTGTAAACTTTTATACAAAATGCACATTTCATTAGGTGAACAATGAGGATTGTAACTGGACTGCTACTTTTATTATTTCGTTTTAATAAATCTTAATCTGTAGATAAGTCATTGATAAAAATAGATATTGGTAATTTAATGATTAGGGATCAGTGCTTAGGTGTTCAGTTGAAATTAAGACCAATTCCAAGAAGTAACAGCCTTGTGAGAGATAGTAGTTCTGCTGAGAAGTGTCCTGATATTCACCTACTTCTCCCAAAAATCAGAGAAATAAAGGTCAATATACACCTTTTATTTTCTACAATGTATGCAACAAAAAAAAGTCACTTACTGGCATTTTCAGTGGTAACCTTGGTGGCAAGTCCGAAATAAATTCTTCAAACCTGATAAGCTCATGAGCATGATGCAAGAGTGCTTCAGAAGCTTGGTTCTTATGTACCAAGATTATCTGGAAACCATGCCGGTGTCTCAGGTCACTGAGTTCTAAAGCAAAGTTTACATCAGCTGAAACAGACCCACCCACCCAAATATTAGTGGTTAAAAAGACTACTTTAAAAAGCTCTGTCACCAAAACAAAAACAAAAAAAATCTTTCAGGGAAAGAATAGCAATGGCTATAAACATTCATGGTAGATATAAAATCAGCAGTTAGTATTTAAGAAATTTAGGAATCAAGGTTTTCTTTTCAACAGTAACATTTAACAATTTAATCAGGAGAAATTAAACTGGTACTGTATGTTTTTGTAACTTTTTTTTTGCTTAAAATGGAATATTATAGCCTTAAATGAAACCCAGTGCAGTACATACACCTCTACCCCGCTATAACGCGATCGTGGGGAGCCAAAAATCCCTACCATGTGATAGCTGAAACCCCATTATACTGGAGTAGAGGCAGCAGGGCTCCAGCGGTGATTTAAAGAGCTCCGGACTCCAGCCACTGTCAGGAGCCTAGGCCCTTTACATCGCCAGCGAGCCGCACTGCTGCAGCCCCGGGATAGCGGCGGCAGAGCTCCAGAGGGATTTAAAACGCCTGGGGTTCCCCGCAGCAGCCAGAGCTCCGGACCCTTTAAAGCATCGCCGGAGCCCCGTTGCTACCGTGCTGTACGCGAACCCATGTTATATCGGGCTGCGTTGCAGCAGGGTAGAGGTGTATCATACAGTTCATTAAATAATTGTGACTCTAAATTTAAGGGTGTATGTTGTATTATTGTATTAAATATATCTGCATTCATTATGCTCAAAATTTAGAGAGTTTACATAGAGTACTCAATATAATAAAACTTATCTGAAGTTGGCACTTAAGCCTCCTACTAGCAGACACCATTATTATTAAGAGCAGTCTATGATAGTCAATGTGATATGGCAAATAAGTTTCCATCTTGGTTTAAAAGAAGCACTAAACAGGAATATTCATCTTCTCATACTTAAAATTACTGTTCTATCAGTGTCACTGGAACTCATCATGAATTCTTACTTGAGCACTTTGCTTAAAATAGTGTAGATTCTGAACAGCTTGGGGGAAAGAACACTCAGTGCAATGTCTGAAAGTTTGACTGGAAATTCTCAATAGGATTCTGTTCCCCAGAACCCTGAAAGAACACAGCGAAAGATTTTACGCAATGTGATTAATATTCTTACTTGATACAAGGACCACAGTAGCAGGCGCAGTGTGTGTATCAGCAAACCTCCTAAGACTCTGTCTGAGCTTGTCATCAGCTGCATTCTTTGCTGTAGCATTGATGTGTGCAACAGTTACCTGCAGAATTAAAGGAAGATGCCTTGAGGAAAGAGCTGAATGTGAAGACTGGTAACTGGCATTAACTGGTAACAAATCTGACAGATTTTAAAAAACAACACCAACAACACAAAAACCAACAGGGATTAGCCACTGAAAAAAATTGCGTAGTTCCATGTATTTTAAGTAGTTAATGCATGTTATATAGATAATGATATAGTGTGTACAGTATATAAAAGATATGAACTAGAAAAAAAAGTTTCCTGGGAGGGGGGAGGGAAAAAAAAAAAAGAGTTAGAGATGTTATAAGAACTTCAGGGTGGTTAAGAAGTGCCTTTTTTTATTTTAAAGGACAGATTCCTGTTGAATAAGCAGACCTAACTAGTTCACCTTGGAGCATCTAATTCTGCATCTAACTGTGTCCTTAAAGAGGAAGAAAGAAGGTACATGCACTTAAATGTATAATTGAGGAAATTATAATACAGCAAACGAGACTGTTTTACTTCTGATATATAAATTAGCTTATTCAGAACAAACCCTGGTTCAGTATTACACTTATATTTTTATTGAGATCCAGTAAGAGGGATATGTATGAAGAGAGAAACACTGTATACCTTGCTTTGAATACCTGAAGTTAAAAATTGTAAAATAATTATGCATAGGAATTATTGATAAACAATTGTATGCAGCTTTGTTATTTTCAGCTTCTTTATCTGAAAAGAAAACATACACCAATTGCTAAACTATCAGCATTGCAGTGAACAAAAACAACTTGCCACAAGGATTGATAGATACATATTTTTGTAAATACAAAAGCAATTGATAAGTGTCACCCTTCCTGAATGTATAGAGCCAATAATCAAAAAAAAAGAGAGAGAGAACTGAACTACTGTTCTCATAGAAACCAAAAGACAGATACAATTAAAAAAACCAAAAACCCACTTACGTATTTTTGACCTTTTTAACAAAGCATAAGTCTAGCTGTGAAATGGGGAAAAAGAACGGGGAAGCCCGATACAACATACATGAGGGACTTGCATTAGAAGAAAAAAGACATTTAGTCAGTTTAAGTGTCTGCTCAATATGTTCCAAGATGAGCGGACAAGATTTACTGAAACTGAATGCTAAAATGCAACTGAAGTGTGAAATATTTAAACTTCAGCATATTGTATTAGTGATCAAAACTTTCGTTAGGTAAATGAAGTTACTACTGAAGATTGTTTAGTATTCATAAGGTAAGCCGTGAAGGGTTAACATTTCAAACAATTGATAAAGGGAACTGACCCTTGGAAATAAGTCAAATCACTGATTACCAATAAGAACAAATCAATTAGATTCTTCTGGGTATTAAAATCTCTCAAAAACAGAAACCAAGAAAGTTTGCCATGTTCGATAATTTACCTATAAAGGTACTTTTCAATTACACTTGGACTCCAGCAACAGCCAAACCACTTCAATTGTTTTTAATACCACTGGTCTTCAAAGTGAAACACTTCTATTTTCACTAGTATCTTTGTTATTTAAAAGACACAATTCATTTTTTCCATTTTGAAACAGTGGTACTTCAGACACTGTTCTCTAAACATTGTATAAGTCTTTCAAATAAGGTAAATTTTCTGAAAGAGTTGTCATGTATAATCTTACTTTGTCATTTTCAGAATTTCAGAACACACTAATAAATTAAAATCAAGAAAAAATTCAGTCATGTACTAGTTTAGACTTGAATATGCCCAAACACTGCACTCAGAATACAAATTTCAAAACAAAATGTAGTCAACTCCTCAGAGATTAGACTAAATGGATTTAAGACACACATGATAACTGACATGATTTATATGCCTAGTTTTCTTTTTTTATAGCCATTACTATACCAACAACAACAACAAAAACACAGTGCCCAGCAGTACCATCATAAATGAAAGCAGCAAAGAGTCCTGTGGCACCTCACAGACTAACAGACGTACTGAAGCATGCGCTTTTGTGGGCAAATACCCACTTTCTCGGATGCATGTAGTCATGCATCCAATGAAGTGGGTATTCACCCACGAAAGCTCATGCTCCAATATGTCTGTTAGTCTATAAGGTGTCACAGGACTCTCTGCTGCTTTTAGAGATCCAGACTAACATGGCTACCCCTCTGATACTTGACATCATAAATAAAGATATAGGGGTAGTTTCATTATCATTAGGGCCCTACCAAATTCACAGTCCATTTTGGTAAATTTCATGGTTATAGGATTTCAAAAAAAAATCTTAAATTTAGTTTCAGATATTTAAATCTGAAATTTCACAATGTTGTAACCGTGGAGGTCTTGACCCAAAGGAGGTTGTGGGGAGGGTTGAAAGGCATGGTAGGAGGCCCCGGCAAGGGTGCCCCCAGCCTTGCCCTTTCCTCACTCCAGGCCCAGCACTTGAGGGCTAAAGGGGCCTTGGGCTGGCTGTATGTGTGCGGACACTGGGGTATCCAGGGTGTCCCCCCAATCACGTCACCCAGGGTGGTTCCCCACCTGTAAGGCCAGCCTTGTTCCTGCAAAAAGTGACAAGCCCCCACCCCATACCATGCCATCCTCACTTCTGCTGGCAGTGCTGCCACTTCAGAGCTGGGTGCCCAGCCAGCAGCTGCCGCTCTCCAACTGCCCAGCTCTGAAGGCAGCACAGAAGTAAGGGTGACCCTTCCTGCCCACCTCCTCCCCTACAACATTATAGCCAGATTTCACAGTCCATGATGCATTTTTCACAGCCATGAATTTGGCAGGGTCTTAATTATAACCCATCCCCTCCACTTTAAAAACCTAATGACAGAAGTCTGGCACTCCTGATCACATCATCTAACCCAATCTAAGCAGGCTAGTTGCCAGCCAAAACACAGATAATTTTTGAATGCCCAAACATTACGAAGTAGTAAAAGGTGGTGATCATGTATCATTAATTCAGAGAAAAAAAACTTAAAGGTATTAATGTTTAAAAAACTAAACCAAGGAGATTAGAATGCAAGGTAATTTTAAGGTAAAGCGTCTTAAAAAGTGTTTGAAAGTGTAGAAACGAGGAGTAAAGGAGTTCCAAACAACACTAACTGTGCTCCAATGTCCCCTCCACCCAGTGCACCCTCCATTTAGGAAAAGGTTCAATCAGCAACAAGTATCAGTTGACCTGTCATCTCAGTTGGTGATTTAGCTGCAAATTCTGTGAACTGTGCTAGAAAATGTTTCTTAAATTACCAAATGAAACAAAGATTCTCCCAAAACCAAAGTTAGTTAGAGAAGATAGTTCCACAGGTAATGTAATGCATCTGAAAGAAACAAAAAACAATTAGGGGAGGTAGCTGTCATGCATTAATTTTCTTAAGAAAAAATAGATGTATAAATTCAGCTAATATTGTCACTTCTATCTTCTCCAGTGAAACTGTTTTAATTAAAAAAAGGACTTGCTTCTGTTCATTAAAGATTGTCTGCATTATTTTTTATATGGAATACTTTGAGCAAATAGATTACAACATTTCCATACCTGGCAGTTGTTCAGCTCCTGAATAACTTCTTTATTTTCTTTACTAATGTCACATACACAGATGAATTCTGCCTCCCTGTGACCTTTAAACAATTTTTCACGAATTCGTTGTACAACTGCAATAGCTGAACGGCCAGTCGGAACAGAGCAGTTTTCAATATCCCAAAAGACTCCAATGGGGGGCAAGTTCTCCAGCACCTGGCCTGTTATTGCAACTTCTGGAGACCCTGTAGAAATTTAACAAAACAGCCTTTACGTTAAACTGGGAAATGCCGAGACTATGCCACTTTGCTAGTTATAAGCATACAAGGACAAAGATATAAAAGATGGGAAGTTTCAGATGTCATTCTTTTTGCTGATACAGACTAACATGGCTACCACTCTGACAGCTAGGAAACTGATCACATCTGAACATTTCCAAGGTCGTAGTTCTCTGATGTATAAGGATTCTTCTTCATTTTAAAACAGACGTTTGGGGTATGTCGACATAGCAAAAAAACCCATGGCAGTAAGTCTCAGCCCAGGTCTACAACTTGGGCTCATGCTATAGCGTTAAAAATAGCAATGCAGAACAGTGCTTCTCAAAGTCAGGCCACTGCTTGTTCAGGGAAAGCCCCTGGCGGTCCGGGCCGGTTTGTTTACCTGCCGTGTCCGCAGGTTCAGCTGATCGCGGCTCCCACTGGCCATGGTTCGCCGTCCCAGGCCAATGGGGGCTGCGGGAAGGGTGGCCAGCACATCCCTCGTCCCACACCACTTCCCGCATCTCCCATTGGCCTGGGAAGGCGAAACGCAGCCAGTGGGAGCCGCGATCGGCCAAACCTGAGGATGCGGCAGGTAGACAAACTGGCCCGGACTGCCAGGGCTTTCCCTGAACAAGCAGTGGCCAGACATTGAGAAGCACTGATGTGGATCATCTAAATTGTTTAACTGTATCTGAAGTAACATTACACAGCTAAAAGTTCATAATGAATACTGAATTAGTACTGGAAAATAAATATTTAAACTGTCAAGTATCAGAGGGGTAGCCGTGTTAGTCTGGATCTGTAAAAAGCGACAGAGTCCTGTGGCACCTTATAGACTAACAGATGTATTAGAGCATAAGCTTTTGTGGGTGAATACCCATTTCGTTAGACGCACGTGGTGAAAATTTCCAGAGGCAGGTATAAATTTGCAGGCAAGAATCAATCTGGAGATAACGAGGTTAGTTCAATCAGGGAGGATGAGCCCCTCTTCCAGCAGCTGGGGTGTGAACACCAAGGAAGGAGAAACTGCTTTTGTAGCTGGCTAGCCATTCACAGTCTTTGTTTAATCCTGAGCTGATGATGTCAAATTTGCAAATGAACTGAAGTTCAGCAGTTTCTCTTTGGAGTCTGGTCCTGAAGTTTTTTTTTGATGCAGGATGGCTACCTTTAAATCTGCTATTGTGTGTTCAAGGAAGAACCAAGCAACTATGCAGTAAACACAAGGTTCTCCTACAGGCCAACAAACTAAATTGAAGAATGGATGTGAGGCTTGGAATTTGATATTATGGAGTCACAGGGACAAAGATAAGTTTCTGCTCTTACAGAATGGCCACAGGAAAAGCTTTATCACATTTACATACACTCCCTAACCTACAATAAGCAGAAACCAAAGACAATAGACGATGAATTAAAAGGGACTCCGTACAGATGGTCAGCGACTGGAATGTCCAAAGAAGCGAAAACAGAACTGACAAAAAAGAATAAGTACCAGATAACAAGCAAACGACATGGACTATTGGTTATGATGTCTGATGAGTTATTCTTCCATGGATTTGTCAGAAATCATATCCTGGAAAACCCATAAAACTGGATAAAAAGCCTCAAATGGCTATAGCTGTTTGCTTCCCAAGCAGAAATGACACAGCTTCTCACAAGCTGAGCAGAAATAGACAAGAACTGGGAATTGGACTGTCAGGTTGCCACTCAGCACTCCCATTGGTAACCAAAAGACTGGGGGGAAATCCACGCTACAGAGACTATACTGGCATAACTATGTTGCTGTAGCTATGCTGCCATAACCCTGTAGCAGAGGCCCAGCCTACACCGATGGAAGAGGGTTTTCTGACAGTGTAGGAACACCACTTTCCTGAATGACAAAAAAAACTAACTATGCTGATGGAAGCATTCTTCTGTTGACATAATAGCATTTATACTGGGGGGTTGGCCCATTAGTCACTTCTGTCAGGGACTTTTTTTTTCTTCATACCCATTAACAATGAAGCTATGTTGACATTAGTTTTTGGTGTAGGCCAGGCCTAAGTCTCTAAAGTCCATAAGGGAAGACAACTGCATTACCAGAATAAGATTTTTCATACCATCTAAATTGCAAACTGTCGAATTGAGCTGGAGAACATATCTAGCACACCACTGTACATACGTCACTGATCATTTCATATAATTGTCAATAGCCTTTTTAAAATTTGCATTATAACATATAGTAACTATACCAGAAGCACAAATATTAAAATTTTACAAAAATATACGAATATTTAAAGTATTAAAGCAATATCATCAACTTGGTATGTAGTCCATTTTGGAAAAATAGGTTAAGGTAAGTTTCTGGTATTACACCTAATCTAAATACGCTCCAATGTTTCACAGTTAAGTTTTCCTTTAAACAAAACAAAAAACACCACAATGTTTTCTTTCCTTGTATTGCTATGCAAAAGATCCACACAACAATATGGAAAACTAACTATACAATGGAAACAGTAAATATACAGAACTGTCAAATGAACAAAAACAAAAAATTTTACCCTTTAGTCTTTTTCATAAGAAATATCTTCAGAGAGACATGCAGTTTTTAAGATGATAACCTTTTAACTTCCAATGGTATTTTAAGGAGTGCAGCTATTAAATCAAACAAATGTGGCTTACCATATTTTTGCGGTGACTTGCCCAGGCTACTTGCCAGTAATAAACTTGTCTCTTTTCCTGTTCCTTTGGTTCCGCAGCCGTTACACATTGGGATTGATATGGGTGCAGTCTGCGTACTGGGAGGGGGAATATTTGGCCAGATTTTAGCAGCATCAATTAAGCTATTTCTGGTTGGCTGTTGGAGCAATTTTTTTTTCAAAACACCAATTAGTTTAATGTACGATATTATGCATTAATTTAACCTAGAACATTTTATATTAATTTTTACTCTTCACGTCAATGACAAAACAACCTTCCAATGGACTGGGAGTTAGATGTTAATCTGGAAACTAATCCACAGTAATATTAACCCATTGAATGAAGTGTGCTCATCTCACAGACTCTCTTCCCTTATGTATTCAGATTTAACTTTCAAAAAGCGATTTTGAGTGCCCTTCTCAACATATGAAAGGGGCACCCTTTTCGGAAAGTGCTAATCACCTACCTTCTGGCAAAAAAACAACCAAAAAACAAAATGCCTAGGCCCTTTTAAAAAAAAATCTCAAATTAAGCATACTAACATGGAAGCACCCAAAATCACTCATCACTTTTTAAAATCTTGGCTCCTTATCTAGTTCTGTGAAGTGATTTTCTATGTACAGTATTACATTAAAAACGGACCAAACTTGAAACCCCAATTTTCATTTTAAATGATGCCTGGCATTACAAGACGTGGAATAAACTTAAGTATACTTCACTTCTGATCTTTTATTGAAATTCAGACTGATTTTAAATTTGAATGTAATTAAATTAAGTGTACTAAATTGGTACTGAAGCATAAAAATACATTATAGATTAGAAAGGCTGATCTTAATGCTCAAAAAAAAAGCTTTCCCAATTCATGAGATGGAGCCATCTTGATTAGCTGTCTATGCTGGATACAGATTATCTGCCATGTAATCCTTCACAGAATCACTACTAATGGCATGTTTTATCTGGAGCTCTCAGAACAGATGAGCAGCTCCTTTCAGAACTAGAAAAGATTCTATTCAATTAATAAAGAATCTGGGATACACTCAAATAGTGTGATATCCTGCTGTCTCTTCCCATGAAATTGAATGCTACTTCCACGAATCTCCCACCTTCAGATTAAGAACAGGCTTCCGATACCATGGCCCTTAAACTACGTATTAACATCAACTAGATAATTCAAGCTGTAAGCCACCATACCTATTTTGTCTCCCAGTTAACATTCACTATTTAAGCATTTACAACATACAGCACTTTAAGAAGAAATGTGAAATGTACAAACCTTGCTTAAACATTCATTACAGTAGTGAGATCCCTTTAAACAGACTGAAGGTGCCACATTTAGGTGCAAAGAGTTGGTGCATACACGTGATGTTAGCTCCGACTGTGTAATATGTTCCTCCAAGTGCCCTGTAGCCCCACTTGTAAATTCGGAACAGGGAAAATAGCCAGAAGATGTGCAGCTCTGAAGGGCTGGAAATTGACGCAGTTTGTGCACATTACCATGACAGGACTGGAAATGGAGTTTTCCACAACATGGTAGATGTTGACAGGAAGACACATTATTTTCTAAGCACATGCTGGGGAAGTCACTTGCAATGCCTGCCAAATTGCTTCTAGCTGGAGCATTCTTGAGTGACGATGCAGCCTGATAAGCAAACCCTGACCCTACTTGACAAGTAATTGTCCCAGTGCTTTGAGAGTCTAATATTGTGCTAGGATGAATCAAGCTACCACCACCAGCACCACCACCAAAATGCATCTTATGAGTACAAGAGGAGTCAGATCCATGAGCACAGCAGCTTACTTTGGGGCTAGGTGAAAGCTGTATTTGCTGTTGCTGAAGAGAATGAACATCAGGAAGTGGTACTGCTGGAAAGAGTTTAGAGCCAGCATGAAGAGGAGATGAAGCATCCTTCAATTCCACAACACCTTTCTTGTTCTCCATGTAATCTTTCTGGAAAAAATAAGCCATAGTGTTACATTCAGGGGCATCTCTCATGTACGAGCTAGTAGTTTATAGTTTGATTATACACACACACACACGCACGCTACAATTCTGACAGTGACAGAAGCCAGGAACTTATAATAATCAAAAGAACCATCAATCCACCAGCTGCACGTGCTGAAATCCATAAACTTATATATGAAAATTGTATGCACAAAACTAATGGGATAAATGTTCTATAGTTCAGATATTTCCCCAAAATCTTGGAGATAAAAAAAAACCAATGGCTGAGGTCAGCTACCATGTTGAAGGTGGAGAAGGAAGTTAAGACAATTATTACAGATATTCTGAAATTACAAAGCAAGCAATGTTACAGTGATATACAACCACTTCTATAATGGTAAATTCTAGCTGACTGGAGGATAGAGGTAACCAAAAAAATGGATAACTATAACAGGAACATATAGAATTTACTTAGGCTTTGGATCAAGTCCCTCTGAAAAGGCTATTAAAGAAGACTGGTAACCATGAGGTGAAAGATGAATACCTTAAAAAGAACAAAAAACAGATAGACAAAGTATGAATGCAAACATACAGACAGAAGATAAAGCAATTTTCAACACACAGATGTTGAATGCCCCTGGTATTAATAAGACTGATGTTTAATATACTTAACATTATGGAGGCTGGGGGATAAACAGTAGTTCTGCACCACAAGCCACTATAACAAGATGCATTATAAAGGACAGACACACATGGTATAAGAACTGCTGACATCACATGTTTAGGTTAGCCAAGACTGGATAATGTGAAGAGCACTACAAGAGATTATCCAGATTAGCAGCCATTAGTTCTGAGAAGATCAGTTGGGTATTCCTATTTACTGTTTCCCATAATACAAGAGCAAGATTAAAAGAAACAGACAATGTAATATAGATAAAAAGGAATACGTACACTTGCATGCAACATATATTGTGGAATTCACTACTACAACTATTCAGGCAAATATTCTGGGAACTTTTTAAAGGATTGGTTTCTAAAATCTAAATGGAGTTTGAGGCATTTCTCACCCTCTCAGAGCCCTAGATGATTTGTAACCTGGATACTCAAGTCTGCCCCCCCTTCATGTGATGCCACCTCTGTTGCAAACAAAGGCATTTAAAAAAACCCAGCCATTTCCATAAGGCGTCATCAACCCTCGAACTTGCTCTCTCACCTTAGTCTGACAAAAACCAAATTTGTTGGAAGTTAAGGACCAGGTTCATCTATTTCCCCAATGTTTTACTGACAGGTAGATTGAAGATCAATGTGGTGGCTGGAGAATTGATATTATTGTAGGGGGTTAGACATTTATAAGAACATCTTGCAGTTATAGTAATTAACATATAAAAACTTAAGACCATATTTATGATTCAGGGCATAAGTTGATAACTTGTGGAAGTCAGGAAGAAACCCCCTGCTCCCTCCCCCCACGGCATAATATGCATAATTTGGTGTACTCATCTGTTCCTGTGTATCAGTTATGTTCTTAGTATAGCAAAGAATTACCGGTTTTGTACTGAAAGGCGAAGTCTGTTCAGTGGTAGAAAAGCAATTAGAGAATTTCCAGAGCCATGGTTTAGCATCATTATCTTGTCGTTGAACCCATCCAAATGATCTACTGCAGAGATTCTCTGTTCTGTTTCCTTCCATCATACAGCCATACAGAATAGTTCAACATTCTTTCATCCCTCCTTTCTTTCATTCTTCCCACCTGTTAAAGTTGAGCATATTTTAAATATTAATACTTTAAAACATAATAAAGCCATACTTTTGTCTTGATTATGAACTGCAAAGTTGAGAAGTCAGTAGATCTGCACTAAGCAACAGAGAGTCCTGTGGCACCTTTAAGACTAACAGATGTATTGGAGCATAAGCTTTCGTGGGTGAATACCTACTTCATCAGACGCATGGCTGCCTTGCACGGCTACCCCTCTGATACTAGATCTGCACTGTTTGCATTCAACTTAATAAAATGGTTTGGACACAGATTAGATTTATTTCTACAATATGAATTATTATTGTAGCTTACTACTGTATCTTAAAATGGGAACCCAAAGCACTGGTAAGTGAATGGAAATGTTGCTTATGTTCACGGTGGCTTCTGAAAATACACAAAACCACTTCAACAACGGATATCTAGCAACCCACTGAACAACTGGTACTGCTACAAGAGCCTTGTGCAGGACTATTTTTTTAATCCCACTCTTGTCCAGCAATACCCATTTCCACATTGTTTCTTGCATTTTTTCTGGCTCCAACTTGCAAAAAATCTTAGAACCTGCAAACCCCACAAGAGAGACAGATTCCCCCATGCTACTTAACAAAAAGAAAAAAGGGTTGGTTATTATATATTGTGGTAAAAATTATTTCTGAATCCCATGTATATATATATACACACATATATACACATACACATTATATATACACATGGAATTCAGAAACAATTACCACCACTAAAAGAATAAAACAAATCTTGCTTAAACCACATAAAAATATACTTTAACTCCTGTTATAACAGACATCAAATCCCTTTCTATCCCACACTTAAATTTAAGAATGAAAACTTTTATTTAAAAAAAAGAAAAGAAAAATGTGCTTTACACTGCTGAAATTCTATTTATGACAAACTGATGAGAGATTTAGTGTTTTCCTAAAAATTAATGCAGTCTTCTGGGTGTTTTTTTGCCTATCCAATTCTGCCCACAACAAAGTAGATTTTACCGGCTGCCACTATTATGGCATCTGAGTCCTGCTGCAGGGCTCTAATTGCTATGGGTCCTAAACCGCAATCCAGGAGCTAGAGTTTCATGACAGAAAGTCCAACAGGAGAGCACACAGAGTGAGTGCAATGTAATGAAAAAAATGAAGGAATACAAACAAGCCCTTTTACTAATCCTCAGCACACCACTGAGGTATGTAAGCCTTACTACTGTTTCACAGAGTCACAAAGAAGCTAAACAGCTTGTTCAAGACCCCAGAGAAAATTACTAGCAGAGCTAATGATTAGAAATGCAGACTTCCCACCCATATAGTCTATTCAACAGAGACCATGTTGCCTCTGCTCTTTAGTTACATTTATGAAAGTTTAGCCTTGAATGGGAGAACTGGCATTTACTCCAAGTTAAAGCTACCCGGATTTGACAATAAAACTATATGAACTCTACTCCAAACTGTAGTCTGATATCTGTCCTGTTCAAAATTATATCACATTTATTAAATCTTCAAACTTGGCCAGTTACTTTTAAGAGAACATTCAATTTATACACAATTTTAAAAAATGTCTCAATCCCATATTATAACATTCAAAATTATTAAAAGATAAGGATTTTAAAAGCCTGATTTATTTCCAACTTTTTAGTGTTTACTTTTCCTTTCCCTTCTGCTTGGCTTTATTTAGCAGCGATTTTCAAGGCAGTTTCTCTTCCGGGCTCATGCACTTTTAGTTCACACGCTACAGGGGAATGCTTACATCCAAACCAAAGCCTGGTTTAACTTGAGCGCGTCTTGAAACGCAACGCAGAAATACTGCCGAGGGTTTGTCTGGGAAATGGGCTCCCACCGAGCCCCGCACGGGCACATGGCCAGGCGACAAAGGATGAAAACACACGTTCAAACCCGTGTGGGGCTCGCCTTAGGGAAAGGGGGCGCAGCTCGGGGCGCACGCAGGGCAGCAGGACTTTGGAAGCTCAGGAAGCGAGCGCAAAGAGCAACCCCACCGAGAGACCCTCCCCTCCCCGGGCAGCACCAGGACCGTATCCCGCCCGAGACAGGGTCAGAGCCTCCCTCCCTCGCCCCTAGGGCCAGGACCCCGCGCCCCCATTGCTCCTACACAGGCAGGCTCCCGCAGCGGTGCCAAGTAGGGCCGGGCTTGGTTAGCAGGGGGCCGCAACCGGAGACACGGGAAGCCGCCGGTGCTCGGCCCTCCCCTAGCCCAGGACGAGGGGCCAGGACTGTGCACCACCCTCCCGCTGGACTTTCCCCAGGCCCGACGCCCGATCCCTTTGAGGCCTAGGTCCGCACCCAGGGTCTCTCCCACCAGCCTGAGCGGGCCCTGCGTCCCGGCCCGCCTGATGCGGCTGCTAGATTCCCCCCTCCCCGGTCACCTGGGCCGCTCTCGCCACCTCCGCCGCCTCTCTCTCTTCACATCCCGGCTCCCCCTGCCCCTCACACCCCCTTTGTTTTCCTTCCCCCGCCTCTCCGCAGCTTCCGCCCCCAAGCGCAACACCCAATGCCGGAAATGAACTCACTGTCGTAAACTAACTGCTACTGCCGTAACACTTCTCCTCCCCTCCCAGGCTATAGCTGGGGGAGCCTGAGGGGCGCAGACATTTAATCCCCCTCCCAGGCACGGGGCTTGCGTCCCTCATCTGTCACGGCAAAGAGGGAGGGAGGGAAGGGGAGGGCGACAGAGCCCTCTAGTCTATAGCGATCCTACTAGACACTAATAGGGGCCCTGCTCGGGTGAACAGATGTCCCAGGTTTTATAGGGACAGTCCTGCTGTTTGGTGCTTTGTCTTTTACAGGCACCTTTTACCCAACCTGTTGTCCCGTATTTTCATATTTGCTATCTAGTCACCTTAGTCCCTGCACTGAGGGTTGGCTTATGGGGGAGTACCTGGCACAGGCCTCAAAACAGAGGTACTTGGTAGTTCTGCACCCTTACACCATCTGCTACTCTACACGTGAAGTGTTCAGGAGGCACCTGGTGTAAGGCAAGCCAGGATGCAGCTCCAGTACGTTCACATTCCTATTGTGGTTTTCATGACACTGCAGTAAAGACAAGACACCAGAAAAGAATTGTAATTAGGGAGCGGTAAAAGTGCGTGGCATTTTACAGGTCGCAGGCTACACCACAGTAGTCCCTACCTTGGGGCAGTTACAATGGAACTAGGGTCTTGTCTACACTAGGGAGTAGCCTTCATTCAGCCATTGGTTGCCAACAATTGCTGTAGCTGTACTGATGTAGAAAAGGCCTCAGATGTAGAATAAAATACAGGGACTGGAAGGTCAGGATGGTGCCGGAGAGATCATGCTCCAAAACGTCTGTTAGTCTATAAGCTGCCACAGGACTCTTTGCTGCTTTTACGGATCCAGACTAACACGGCTACCCTCTGATACTTGATGGATTAGTAGTGGACAAGAAGAAGGAGCATATTCCTGCACTGCAGGAAAGGAGCAATTAGTACAGTGTTCAACTGAGCTATTACACATCCACCATACCAGTGTTTCTGGGCTGGCTCCATCAGTTCCTTTAGAATTTAAGCTTTCCTTGAAAAAAAAAAAGTCCTCAGACTCCTGGTTGCAAAGAATGCATTGCAAATGACAGTTTGAGTCATAAATAGTTTTGAGTAATAAAATTCCAACCACCCTTTCATTTCAATAGGGTGTAAACTCAGAAACTAAAAGATAACAGTGTGAATATCAAAACTGTTAATTAATTTGCTGCTTGCTGTTCAACTGTTGGATTGTGGGAGTTTGAGTAGAATATCAGGAACTTATCTCGCCTGCCCCAAAGAAGGTTCAGAGCCTCCCTTCCTGACCCTTAGGGCCAGGACCCTGCACTTCCACCATCACCCCCATCTTTACTCCACGCCAATTTGACCTCTGAAAGGGAAAATTAGGGTTTATCTACACACAGTTTTTGCTAGTTTAAATGGTGCAATCACCTAATGTAGGTGCAGTTATACTGACAGAAAAGTGTTTATATTGATCTTAGCATTTTTATATGGAGACGACTGCGCTCACACTTAAATGCCACTTGTTTTTTCAATTGTAGCAGTCAAATTAAAAAATAATGTTATAATGTTACAAAATCATTACTTCCTCTTCCCAAGATGATCAGTCTTGATGAATCTGGAACATCAATTTTCCTTCAGATGGCTTCTGAACCCAAAAGACAAGGCTTCTCAGTTTTACCCTGGATTCTCTTAGTTTACAAATATTGACTGTTCCCCTTTACAGCACTTTCTTTCAAGGTCTTTGGCAAATCAGACATACCTTGAGTCATGCAACTCTGTGCAATCAAGTTGGATTTAGGTCACCATTAGGGACTGTGAACTTGGAAAAGTCCCACTTAATCCAGACATTATAAAAATATTTGGTATTTTCTGTTTCACAGAGACTGTTGGTCTTTGGCCCTCTAAAGTGTATATATAAAAAATCCAGGCAGTTAAGACCACTTTTGAGGAAGTTAGTATGGTCTTATCTGGGTAAAATGGATTAAGAAGATACTATGTCACCAGTTTATGGGAAATTCACTGTAAAAATATCTAGCAGGTAAACCCTAGTGCAACAAAACCAATATTCATTCATCAGCACAATAAAAATAAACTCAGTCTTATAGATTTCATCATCTCCACTTCTTTGCTTATTGAAAAACAGACATATTTGTATAGTCTTCTTACAAACAAGGCAATTACAATAACCTTTATTATTATTTATTATTTGTATGGAAGTAGTGCTTAGGAGCCCCAGTCTTTGATCCAGGACTATTTTGGAACTGGACTATAGCTCCAACAGCTTATCTTCTGAAATCTAAATCTTGTTACAGAAAAGATACTGTAAAACTCATCAAAATGTGAGCCATTTAAGACATAAAATTTTTAATTTTAAGGTCTGAATAATCATACAAACTATTCTTACAATCTTAAAATTAGTGTACAAATAGTAACTAATTAATATTAAAAAATCAGCAGGATATTGGGACATTGGTCCCAATTTTGCAGACATGTTTGTAGGTGCTTAACTTTACTGAAGTTAAGCATATATGTTTGCAGGATCAAGATAATTGTCAGGTGGTGTTTAGCCTGTTTTCTTAACCTGTCCAAAACAACAAAACATTTTGTAGTAATTTAAGGGCAGAATTAAGGGGCACTGTCAACTTACGTTTTTTAAAATCCACTAATTTTAGAAATTTCCAGTGCTGGTACAAAATCCTTTAATAGTTTGTCCAGAAATTAAAAAAAAATAATTGTTGGGGGATTTTTTTCTCCAGACCTGTTGATGTTTATAAAGCTCTTAGTACAGGTTAAACAGACAAACTGATTATATACTATAAAATCCTTTCAAATGCATAAAGTAAGCAAACAGAAAAAAACAGAAGGCCAGATCTTCAACCGGTGTACATGGGTGATGCTCTGTTCATGTCAAAATAACAGAACCCATTTATACCTGCTGAGGATCTGATTCCAAAATGATTTTGCTAACTTCTCTCAGTTATAGTTATCTTAGTTGTTGAGTGTTCCATTAATATCTGAATCTTCTACAATAACACAAACTGCCACCTGAATTACACTATTGGCCTAGTCCTCCAAAGACTCTTAGGACTTGTCTACACTACCGCGAGGGGTTGATCTAAGATACACAACTTCAGCTGCTTGAATGGCATAGGTGAAGTTGATGTACTTAGATCTACTTACCGCGGTGTCTTCACTGTGGTAAGTCGACAGCTGATGCTCTCCCGTCGACTCTGCTTGCGCTCTTCTTTCTGGTGAAGTACTGGAGTCGGCGGGAGAGCACTCAGCGGTTGATTTATTGCATCTATACAGAACCTGATAAATCGACCCCCGCTAGATCAATCACTGCTCGCCAATCCAGCAGGTAGTGTAGACAAGCCCTAAGTATGTGTGCAATCCCATTGGAATCATAATAACTCAAGTGTTTTAAGTCTTTGTAGGATTGTGCCCTAAGGACTCAGACCCAGATCCTCAAAGGTTTTTAGGAACCTCTCTCTCATTGAAATCAATGGAATCAGAACCTGAACTTGAATCTTTGAAATCAGTGGGACTAGGATGAGGTCCTCAGTCCTCTGCTTATATATGTGGGTGCCCATCAACAGGCATCTTGTTAAACTGGTGGCTGGATGTGCGCAATAATTAATAATAAGATACTCAGTGATCTATGGCCACATATATGTGGGCTAGATCACCCTTTGAAGTAGTAATTTGTGGTTTTGTTTTGAGTCTTTCAGGAAGCAAATACCAGACACACCTACTGAGCAGGTATTTGTGTACATTATAGTATAGGCACACACCTATGGTACTTGAGCAACACTGAGTAGGTATGTCTTATCCCTATTAATAATTTATGAGCAAAAAGAACTGGATCCAAATTCCACTAAAGTAAAATAGAGTACCATTGACTTCATTAGGTTTTTGGATCAGGCTTACTGCTGCTGGTGAACATTCTTGTCCTTCCCAGCATCCTGGAGACACAAAAGCATTATACTGGTGTGCTCACATCATTGATAGGTTCTGTTTAGTCTTACTGTGGTTTCTTGTGGAGACATGGCCCAAATGGGGAGATCATAAATGAGGTGTAAGTTAATGCTGCTTTCTAACGTCTCACAGAGGGCCTAATCCTAATACATATTGACTTCAGCGGTAGCAGTACAGCACACAGAATCTTATCCATGGTAAGCAAAAAGTGGATTGAGTGGGTATCTTGAATGTATAAATTTTGCACTTTTATGGCATTTAAAATAGTTACAGTTACATACTGAGATATCTTTCTGAAAAAAATAGCCTATGGAGTTAAAACTCACAAGTCAGCCCAAGGTGAGTTTAAAAAAAAAAAAAAAGAACAAAACACCACATCCCAGGGAAATTTTTATTTATTTTAAAGTTATGGGAGTCTGGAAAAACACACAGTTTATATTATAACTGAGCTGTGGCAATTTAAGCTCCTCTCACACCACCGATCTTACAAACTAATGCAAGTGCTTAACTTTTGTCAGTAAAAAAATTAATCACATATATTTGTGTTTGCAGAATTAGTGCCTATGTCTTCTTACGCTTTCTATGAAGCCCCAAGCATACTTGTGGATGTTATAAAATAAGTAACACACCCACAAAAAGGTAGATAATGATAAAGGGAGGAGAAAAGCTGAAGACTCCCAAGTTGCATTGCAGCTTGCTGAAGTATATTGCTTGCCCAGTACATCGAGTCTTCATAGCCCCACCGTATCTTGCCTTGCTTAAAGGGTGGAGGTCTGCTTGAGATCCCTGGGGTGGTCCTGCACCATGCCCTGCGCTCAGAGCCCTGTCCCACTGGCACCTTCGTCCATCGGCCCGGCTGCAACTGAAAAGTAAAAAAACAAACAAACAAACAAAATATTCGAAAGACAAAAGTTTCTCTACCGGAGCTGATTGGAGGAGCCTCTTCAGGCCACGTGACCCCGCAGCCAATAGGGTGTTGGGTAGAGTTTGGTTGTAATGGTTCGGATGGGGGCACTGAGACCTGCGCAGCGTAGGAGCTTCGATTCGTACTAGTCCCGGCCGGTGGCTATAGGAGGGTGGCAGAAGGTGCCTGTACCCTGCATGGAAGGTGGCAGTGGCCGGAGCTGGCTGCTTTTCCTGCGGAAGTGGTGAGTGTTCAGGGCTTTGCTGGGTCACTTGGAAGTTTGGGGAGGACAAACTCCTAGGATCCTCCTCTCCCATCTCCTCGTGTGGCTGCCACTGCTGTGTGGGGACGGGACGGGACGGGACAGGACAGGACAGGGGGGTTTCCACGTGGCAGTGTGAGGGTTGCATCCTATTGTGAGGCGGGGGAAACAACTGCCCACTGTGTCCACATCCTGCTTGCATCGCTCTCTTCCTTTCTCCTTCTCTGAGGCAGCAGGGGGCATGGACTCGGGTAAGCCCACTGGGACAAAATAAATACCCTGTACTTTCTCCATCGCTCCCACCCCTAACTACCAACCTGCACCTTAGACTATTTCTGGAACTGGACTTTTATGTTTTGTCGAGATTTGGAAATGTCCGGAGTAGTTTATTTCCCTTTCTGGGTTGATCTGGCAATAGAATCAGAAGCCCCTACTGCTGTGAGAACGGCCTCTCTGTCTGAGGCCAGGAAGCATCAAGGAACAAATAGGTATTTCAGGAGAGAATTTGCCTGTTCTGCTGAGTTTCCTTAAGACAGTTTAAGACTCAAAAGTATTGGATTTGGATAAGTACTTGAACTTTTGAAAAGCCTTTTTTTAAAAAAAATTAGCCCTTTTTGCAGAGATACTCCCATGCAATGATAACCTCCTCAGACTGGCCTTCTCTTTGGGATGACCTCTTTCTCCCTTTTTGTAACATTTAAACAAAAGGAAATAGTCCCTGATGTGATATGAAGCCCAGTATGGGAAGCTGCTGGAAGTTTTGGTAACTTGGGTAACTTTGTGAGTGTGAAAACCTTTTTTTCTGTGAGACAAAAGAACTTCTTTTCTGATGTTAGAGGAAGATTCCCCATATGAACTTAGTTCTCCTCTTGCCCTGATTGTGGAACAAATTACTTGTCCAAACAGAATTTATGGATTCTATAAAAGTTTGGCCCCTGCGAGTGCTTTGCTCTTACCTTTTCAGAGGGTCCTTGTGTTCTACCCTCTAGGGTTTTTTAGGGGGACATGGAACTGCTCTGAATGTAACTTCATTGCTGACATTGTTAACCAATTTAAATAGATCCTTAACATATATTTAAGTCCCAGAGCTGTTTTGAACTGGTTTATACAATCTTCTATTAGAATCCAGTATAGAGTTCTCCTGAGTTTGATCAGCTCTGACTCTGATTACAGTTTTTCAATCCTCATACTAAAATTACTTTGAAGATCGTCTATGCCAGGGGTTGGCAACTTTTCAGAAGTGGTGTGCTGAGTCTTCATATATTCACTCTAATTTAAGGTTTCGTATGCCAGTAATACATTTTAACGTTTTTAGAAAGTCTCTTTCTGTAAGTCTATAATGTATAACTAAACTATTGTTGTATGTAAAGTAAATAAGGTTTTTAAAACGTTTAAGAAGCTTCATTTAAAATTAAATTAAAATGCAGAGCCCCCCTGGACCAGTGGCCAGGACCTGAGCAGTATGAGTGCCCCTGAAAATCAGCTCGCATGCCTGGTCTATGCCATGGTGATATGAACTAGTATCTTGCAGTACTGTGTCACTTCCTGGAGCGAAACACGTAAACATAACTTTTCTCACTGCAGAAGTTTACCCCATCCCCCCCGAAAACTTTAGTTTCTGCATGATAGAGATTTTGTAATGTCTGTAACCAGCTGTGCTGCTTACAAGCAGGAAGTATGGCCAAGTCTTTCCTTCTGGTTTCTACATGTGTGAAAACAAATGAAGTGTAGCCGAACTCTGTGCATTATATAAAGTTATAACCTTATGTTTTTGATGGCAATAAAAAATTGTGAGCAAAATGCTGGTAAAACACTCCTCTCAACAAAACTACAAAATTGTGTAATGTATAATTCTGTGTGCTTTAGTTGTGTAATGGTGGCCTGCCTCCACTGGACAACCCCATACAATTAGCCCTGTCCACCACACTTGGTATGAGGTGTGGGGTTTAATTAGTAGAACCATCTGGGTATGGAAGAACCGATAGAGAGCATCGGGAAGCTATCAATGAAAGAGAAGAGATGCTGAGGGACAGAGACTGCTACAACTTCTTCACTCCCAGCAGGGAACCCTGTTTAAGGAAAGGCCTGGGATATCCCCAGTGAAGGGGTGTGGCAGAACCAGGGAAGGCTTTGTTTGGTACAGTAGTTAGTTTAACAGGGCAGCTGAGACAGTGCTCCTGCATAGCCATCTCTGACCATGAGGGGGCGCTTGGGAGGCAGTTGCTTGTTCACATGTGGCAAACAAATTGTTTTTCTTGGCATTGAAAAAGAAAACAGAAGATTCATGGAAACATTTTGATTGGTCTGAAGTCTCATTAAACCTTGTTTTTGGCAACCTAAGTTTTGGACCAAATTTGATAGTTTTCTTTTGAGCAAACTTTTCCCTTTGCAGTTTAGGCTGCCTTGTAAGTCTTGCCCTAAATATCTCTAGCACCTGACGTGCCCTCTATGCTTGGATAGGGCCTTGCGTGAAATGGCTAGTAGTAAGACATGGTGGGAATATATTAATGCAGTTCTTGTTTCACTGCTGGCACGAGGCATGCACCTGAGACATGGAACTGTAGAAAAACAGTTCATGTCACATCATGTTACCTTGTAGTAACCAATGGAGGGAAGTTTTAAACATGTACTTGCAGTCTCTACATTAGTTTGAAACTAGTCTACTGTAGGCATTACTTAGGAATAGATATAATGGAACAAAGCGTGTTCCAGTCATGTATGGTCCCAGAGGATGCCTGGGGAGTGTACCTTACTGCTTGTCTACATGGGAAAATTTACTGGCAGAACTATGCTGATATAATTGTATTGCTACAATTATACCCGTATAATTCCCTGTGTAGATGCTTACTCTGAAATATGTATCCACACAGGGAATTATATTGGTATAACTGTAATACTATAATTAGACCAAAATAGATCTGCCAGTAAATTTCCTTATGTAGACAAGCCCTTAGAAATCTAAAAAGAAATTCCCCCTTTCTCCTGGCCCCAAAATACCTATCACCATGTAGGGCAAACAGGCTTTAGAGCAAATCCAGCCTTAATGTAAGTATATTGAACTCCCATTGAGCAGCCAGTAAGAGCTGTGCTTGCAGATTGCAGGGCTTTTGGCTCCATGTCTTTGTGGCTGTGAGGAAGAGGAGTCCAGAGGGCCCTATTCCTGAAGACCCCCCGTACTCTCAATTGTGTCTAATTTATTCGCTGTCTGAATACAGGTTCCTTTGGGCCCATTAGTGCATCTCATGAATTGGCCAGGGGAATTGCTGTCCTGGAATTCATGAGAATCAGTATATGTTAATGTTGAACTCTGTTTTATGTGAGTGCTGGGCTGACCCCAAGATAGGATCTTTTCCCAAAGTACACTCCGCGGGCTGGCTGGAACTGCAGTCTAAGCATATACTAGGTTCCTGGAGGAAGTGTGGAATGGCCATTCTGACAGTACCCAAGACCCAAAGATCAGGGTCTTTGGAAAAAAGAAAGTTCAGAGGTTCTATGCAACCTTATGTAATTGCTCACGTATACCTATCTTCTTTCCTGGCCAACCCAATCCAGAAAGAGGTTAGGTATTGAATCTCTTTCCTCTTTTTCCTATTCCTTCCCTGAATGTTCCAAGTCTAAAAAGTTGCTTTTGGCTCTGAAACTTGTCTATTTTTAAATCCTTTATGTGTATTTGGGACTGAGGGAGGAATGATTTGCATGTATTAACACTAGTTGGTATCCTTTCCTTTGCAAAGGTCACATTGAATTGTAGTTGATGACTTTCTGCAGCTCAGTGCATAAATGGTGTTTCCTTGTCATATGCATAGTGTTTTAATTTCCACAAAGACAAACTCTCTAGAAAAGGATGTTGAGAATATTTCAGGTTTCATGCCTACATTGCATCCTCTTCACAGTGTCCACTCTGAATCCTGTACCACTGGGCTTGTTCCACATGTCTGAGCTTTCCTGTGCATCTGAGGTACTTTTATACAGCCCACTGTCTTTCATAGAACTTAATATATGAGATTTGTTGTTACATGCCAAGCTCTGCAAGTGGAATCAGATTTCACATTTACCGAACCCAACCGTGGCCTTCTCTAGACTAGCATTTAAAGGTGTAATGTCTTCTTGTGTTAGCTGATATGTGCTAACTAATGTGTTTGTAATTTAATCTAGATGAGGCATGTCATCTTTAGCATTTGCTAAACTGGCAAGCTAGGTTGAGTTTAGCAGGACCCTAAAATATGATACCATTCCTTTGTCTTGACTAGAATTTTAAGAGAGTATTAATTAGATCCAGTCACCTAGCTTGATATACCATCACACTTCTAAGCCCTAGGCTAGACAATGCCTGTAAGCGAGCCTGAAGAGGACTTTGCAATTGTATTAAAATAATACACTTTCAAAACACTCCCTTTTTGCCATCAAGACTGGGTCGTGGTGGTGAAGGATTCAACCCTTTTATTTTTCAAACACCAAACTTTTGGAGGTTTTATCTATAATCTGTTAGGAAAGTGCACACTACAATGTAAATCTGAAGGTGCTCTACCGAGTCATTTTCATGTTAGCCAATATTTTTAGCGGAAAAAAATTGACCAACAGGAGAGAAGTCTCTATTGAAATATTTTTTAAGCCTCCTTTGGGCCAGATCACATCCCTCATCTATGTGGAATCAAGGGTTATAGGAGGCACAGAAAAAGAGGAGCACAACTTGCACAGCATCATTTCTCTCCCATGTGCACGCAATGAACGAACAAACACCTTGTGGAAGGCTTTCCAAGTTGTGTGTGGTTCTGATTCCATTAGAAGGTCAGGGCTGAAATTGTGGGGAGGACGACAAATCAGTCAGTATGTTCAATGGTATTAGCATTAATTTGTTTCCTTCCCGCACTTATGGTAAATCTTGGGGCAGTGGCTGCTTGTGACCCTGTGGAAAGAGTACTAAGAGGCAGCGTGAAGTCAGGAGCACTGATTCTCTCTTACACTGGAGCCCCTTATGCCATTCCAGTGGGGTAAGTGGGCATAGACTTTCCCCACAGGATGTCCTTGTTTTCCTGTTGGCATAGAGTTACTCTAAATTGCAGCACAGGCTGGGGCCAGAATTAGGGAGATGTGAAGGTGCCTTTATCTGTCTAGCTACTTACTTTGCCTCATTGCTGTAGTAGTTGATCATTACACAAATGTTAATGGGTTTATCCTTCCAATACCGTATAAGGTAGGCATGTATTATCGCTGATAGGGATGGAGACATTGAGGGATTAACTGATTTGCCCAAGGTCACACAAGAAAACTGTGGCAGAACTGGGAATAATACTGATAATAAAACAGCAAATTTTCTGAGTCCTGGTCAGGTACACTTACTGCAAGATGATCCTTCCTTCCATAAAACCACCTTTGCTTTTCCCACATCTTTTTACACCTTGGGAACCTGACCCAGACCACTCTGAAGGTGGCTTCCGCCTCCAGCACATTGCCAAGATATGTGGTTTCTGTGTGCCAAACCCTGTCACTTCCCTGAGGGGTGGGAGTAAGATAAGAGTGTAACCTTTGCCCCAGCCTTCAATGGAATTTGGAAAGTACCTGTTCTGAGTGTGCGGAAAACACCCACTGAAGGGATGATGTGGTCTGTTGTCTTTTTCTGGTGAGTTGAGCACAGTACTGGGGGTTGGCCTCTCCTGATTTCTAATCTGAGTGACACATCTGACCTGTGGCCCAATGGCTTTCCTTCTCCCTTTCTGCTTCCCCGTCTGTAAATGGGGCTAAAACTTATCCACCTCCCAAGTGTGGTGTGAGGATTAATTAATGTTTGTGCAGAGCGTTGAGCATGTGAAATGCTTGTTAAAATCAAAGGCACTTTCAACTTACTAAAAATAAAGCGAGAATCTTAATTGTGCATGGTCTAGTTTCCCATTACAAGACATGAATATAATTTGGAGTGAGTCAGTGCTTCCCACAATCCCATTCTTAGCTTTTTCCATACATTTCCATAAATATATCCACGATTGGAAGCCCCGAGACTTCTTCAGTAAATATCACTAGGTCAAGTGTGGTGGTCTTGTTTGTTTGCAGAAAGGTGTAAACCTCTTGTCTTATTAACATTTTGTTTTTTTTCTCTGGTCCCTTTAAACAAACCAAACTCCTCATGAGTTCTGGTTTATAAACACTTTCACGTTTTCCCCACTTCCTCCAGCCCCTCCCGTCCCCCCCCAGGTATTTAAAGGAAAGGTGTTCAGAAGTGTCTAATTCCTTTTGAGTGTCAAGTGGGGACTTAGGCTGTGATTTTTAAAGGTGCTCATGTGGTGGTCCATTCAGCCTTGTAAAGCCTAAGTAATTTAGGCAGCCAAGTCCCATTTTCAAAAGTGACCTAGGTGCTTAGGGTCCTAAGTCGCATTGATTTTCAATGAGGCTCAGGCTTCTAATTGTCCAAGTCACTTTTTTGAAAATGGACTTAGGCATGGCAATGCCAAACAAAGCAATGCCTAAAATACCTTTACGAATCTGGGGCTTAGATGCTTTTGAAACTGTTGCACAAAGATTTTAACAAATGGTGGGACAAGCCATGAAGACCTGGTATCTGTGTATGCCTCGGATGTCAGGGCGTGTGAAAGCTTAGATTGTCTTTGATAGTACTTTTAGCTGACTGGAGAAGGGAAAGGTGAAATGGGGCCACTGAGCTATTGTATTTCACCTGCTTTATAATTTGTGGATATAAGATTTCTTTAATCATATAATCCTTTTTTCAAGGTCCAGTCCAGCATTTCTTGCTCACCAAAAACTCCAGTTGAAATTGGAAGTTTAGGGTGCATGTGAAATGCAGGATCAGGCTCTACAGTGTGACTGGAAAAATCTTCAAATGGTCATCGATGGCTTTGAATGTATTTGAGCTTTCTCCTTTTAAGCTTGCCATCTGGAGACTTACTGGCTTATTAATAAACAGATCTAAAGCTGAGACTTTAAAATTTGGAGTTGGCTTGCTGACTCTGCAGCTCCAGTATTTCTGCTGCCTGATTTTGTAAATGAAGAGCCAGGCTCCACCTTTATTTATGGTCTTCAATCTGTGAAGGCTGCGATTAGGTTTAGAATGTCAGCCTCTGTGTAATCCTTGCCTTGCCCAACATTGCACAGAGCAGACTGTCTAGAGGCCTTAATTGTGACCTTTCTCCACTCTGAGGCTTGGTCTACGCTGCCAATGTTTGTTGGTATAATTATATCGCTCAGGGGTGTGTGGAAAACCCAACCTAATCGCTAGAGTGGACAGGGCTCTGTCAATTGGAGGTCTTCTCCCGTTGACATATCTACCACCTCCTCCCTCTACGCGTATGGGAGAAGCTTCACTAAGCACTAGAGAAGCGCAACTGCTCTGTGAGTGTAGACAAGCCCTGTGACTAACTCGCACAAAACCAGTTTTACTTTAATGCATTTATTATGGCGCATCACAGGCTTCAGAGTTATAGCAGTTCTGTAGCATTACATTTCTACAGATGCTCCCCAGATTGCGCAAGCATTCCATTCCGGAATGCCTTGCGTAACTCGAATTTCGCATAAGCTGGAAATGTATACCCGACCACTACACCAAAAAACCAAACAAACAAGCCCTCTATTTCTAGCTTATGGAACTTTTTCCATAAGTGCGAATTTGCGTAAGTCAGGTTTGCATAACCCAGAGGGCATCTGCATTCTGTACTTTATAGTGTCTTAGAGTTTAGATAAAAGGTAAAATTTAAAAAGTATCTAAGTGACTTAGATTTCTATGCTCCTAAATCACATAGGCACTTTTGAAACCTTTAAGGAAATCGTTATCCCTGGATCCTTTGTATGTTTTAGTGACGTTCCTTTGTATTTTCAGGGGCACCTGCCGTGTCTGTGGGTTTGCTAAAGTCTAACTTAGTTGCATTTTCTCTTAGAACAGAGCATTTGGTTTGTTGCTCACATGGCCTTTCTGCATTTCTCAGGGTGTCCCTCATTCTCTCACTAGGTAGCGTTTGTTTTGGGGTGTCTCCCTCCTCAGATGCTTTCTGTACCTACCGCTTACGCTAGGAATGTCTGTTAATGTTCTGTTGACCAGTACCATTTAGACAGGTAGGGAGGGGAAGACACTTGGTGAAGGTAAACTCATGGGGTGCCAACCTTCAATAGATTCAGAGACACATGAGAGAGAAAATCCCTATTAAACGATCTAGTCCTCCCTCTGGCATGTTGCATATTTGACAGTGCTTTGTCCAATCTGGTTTTAAATGTATCCAAAGATGAGGTTGCTTCTACTATGCCTTGGGGATAATTCCACAGGAAGAAGCAAGGGGATAATGCAGTAACAAGAAAATGCTAACTTCTAAATTTGCAACTTCTTAATTTTCAGGAAAACATGAAACAAGATTTCTAGACGTCTAGGGATTTCACCATGGAAGACTTGGAAGGAAATCACTTCAAGTCAGTGGAAGAAGAAACCAGCTACTGGAAAGAACTGGCTATGAAATATAAACAATGGTAAAGGCAATGAATTTATGTTCATAATTTGTCTTTCTAGTATGCTCTAGATCCTGTAATTCATTCTAGGAACTTCTAGTGGGATGATGAAATCTGTGTAGAAGAGCCTGAGGCTACAGTTCTCCAGGAAAATTAACAGAATCTAGGGCTGTCAAGCGATTAAAAAAATTAATTGCGCCACTATTTTTCACTGTTTTAAACAATAATAGAATACCATTTATTTAAATATTTGTCAGTGTTTTCTACTTTTTCAAATATATTGATTTCAATTACAACAGAATACAAAGTACAGTGCTCACTTACTATTTTTTTACAATGCAAATACTTACAATCAAAATATAATTTTTCAATTAATCTCATACAAGTACTACAGTGCAATCTCTTTATCATGTAAGTTGAACTTAGAAATGTAAAATTATGTGCAAAACCTGCCTTCAAAAATAAGACAGACTAAAATTTTAGAGCCCACAAGTCCTACTTCTTGTTCAGCCAATCGCTCAGGCATACAAGTTTGTTTACATTTGCAGGAGATAATGCTGCCCGCTTCTTGTTTACAATGTCACCTGAAAGTGAGAACAGATGTTCTCATGGCACTGTTGTAGCCATCGTCGCAAGATATTTACATGCCAGATGCACTAAAGATTCATATGTCTCTTCATGCTTCAACCACCATTCCAGGGGACATGTGTCCATGCTGATAATGGGCTCATGCAGAAAGAGAAGAATGAGGGGGGATTTGATACTACTTCCAACTACCTGAAAGGGGGTTCCAGAGAGGATGGATCTAGACCAGAGGTGGGAAAACTACGGCCCGTGGGCCCATCCTGCCTGGCCCCTGAGCTCCTGGCTGGGCAGCTAGCCCCGAGCCCCTCCCCCACTGTCCCCCCTCCCCCGCAGCCACACCGCCGTGCAGGCAGCGCTCTGGACGGCAGCGCTGCATGCTCATGCAGGGCAGTGTGGCAGTATGTGTGGCTCCAGCTGGGAGGCGTGGCTCCAGATATGATGCTCTGAGCAGCAGAGTAAGGGGGCCGGGGGTTGGATATGGGGCAGAGGGTCCTGGAGGGCAGTCGGGGCGGTTGGATGGGGCAGAAGTTTGTGGGGGAGCAGAGGATGGGGAACAGGGGGATTGGATAGAGGGTGGGGTCTCGGGGGGGCCTGTAAGGTGGCGGGGGTGTGCATAGGGGTTGGGCAGTCAGGGGACAGGGAGCAGGGAGGGTTAATAGGGGGTAGGGTCCTGGGGGATGGTTGGGGCGGGAGTCCCGGGAAGGGGTGGTCAGGGGACAAGGAGAAAGGACGTGTTGGATGGGTGGGAGGTTCTGAGGGAGGGCAATCAGGGGTCAGAAAGTGGGAGGGGCTGATAGGGGGCAGGAGCCAGGCTGTTTGGAGGGCCGTGTGGGGAAGTCTGTGCCCCCCATGCAGTTTTGCACCCCAATGTGGCCCTTGGGCCAAAAAGTTTGCCCATTACCGATCTAGATTGTTCTCAGTGGTAGCAGCTGACAGAACAAGGAGTAATGGTCTTAAGTTGCAGTGGGGGTGGTTTATTTTGGATATTAGGAAAAACTTTTTCACTAGAAGGGTGGTGAAGCACTGGAATGGTTACCTAGGGAGGTGGTGGAATCTCCTTCCTTAGAGTTTTTTAACGTCAGGCTTGACAAAGCCCTGGCTGGGATGATTTAGTTGGGGATTGGTCCTGCTTTGAGCAGGGGGTTGGACTAGATGACCTCCTGAGGTCCTTTCCAACCCTGATCTTCTATGATTCTGTTCAATAACGATCCAAAGCAGAGCAGACCGACACATGTTCATTTTAATCATCTCAGATGCCACCAGCAGACGGTTGATTTTCACTTTTGGTGGTTCAGGTTCTGTAGTTTCCGCATCGGAGTGTTGCTCTTTTAAGACTTCTGAAATCATTCTCCACACCTGGTCCCTCTCAGATTTTGGAAGGCATTTCAGATTCTGAAACCTTGGGCTGAGTGCTGTAGCTATCTTTAGAAATCTCACATTGGTACTTCCTTTGCATTTTGTCAAATCTGCGGTGAAAGTGTTCTTAAAACAAACGTGCTGGTCATCATACAAGACTTCTGTAACATGAAATATATGGCAGAATGCAGGTAAAACAGAGCAGGGGGATATACAATTCTCCCCCAAGGACTTCAGTCACAAATTTAATTAACGCATTTTTTTTTTTTTTAATGAACATCATCAGCATGGAAGCATGTCCTCTGGAATGGTGGCCGAAGCACGAAGGGGCATACAAATGTTTAGCATATCTGGCATGTAAATACCTTGCAATGCGGGCTACAAAAGTGCCATGCAAATGCCTGTTCTCACTTTCTGGTGACATCGTAAATAAGAAGAGGGCAGCATTATCTCCTGCATATGTAAACAACTTGTTTGTTTTAGTCCTACTTCTTATTCAGCCAATCACTGGGTGGACTTGTAGGCTCTGAAGTTTTACATTGTTACATAATTGCACTCAAAAAACAAAACAAAACAAATCTACATTTGTAAGTTGCACTTTTATGACAGAGATTGCGCTACAGTATTTGTATGAGGTGAATTGAAAAATATTATTTTTGTCATTTTTGAAGTGCAAATATTTGTAATAAAAAATACACTTTGATTTCAATTACAACACAGAATACAACATATATGAAAATGTAGAAAAACATCCAAAACATTTAATAAATTTCAATTGATATTCTGTTGTTTAACAGTGTGATTAATGGCGATACATTTTTGAGTTAATCGCATGAGTTAACTGAGATTTAATTGACATCCTTAATAGATTCTAAGGCTATGTAGTCTCTCTTTGTGTAGAGGAAGCCAGCAGGGGCAATAGACCTTGATGTCTGCCGCATGCAGCATTCCAAAAGCAAGATTGAAATAACCTTTCAAAAATATGTTTGAGTCAGGAATATATTGGCTAAGTAGGGATGGTTCAGCACCATCCAGAGCAGGAGTGAACTCCTAGCAGTGGCAGAGAGTCTTCTCTGCATCTCTTTCCAGTTCAAACTGTGTCAGAGTAGATGGAATTTTTATGACTCAATATGTCAAATTGTTAATTTTTAAGGTTTGCAAATCAGATTGCTCGATCCTGCTGTCAGTGGATCCCTCCTGGGATCAGGCTTTGAGGTGGCCTGTTGTTGGTCAATATTCCTATCTATTCTTAATCATTGTAGCAATATTTGAATGAACTCTGAAGACAGGCTCGTTTGCCTTTAATCTCTTGTATAAAACTTCTGCAAATCAGTTTTCACCCAGGTGAATATTTAATATAAATAGCTTAAATTTGCAGACAAGTGAGCATCACTGAGGCTATGGTGCATAAATGTAGGTGTGTCCTATCATTGTCTCGGACTCTGTTAACATAAAGATGGACTGGGTTGTTTGTAATCCTCTGTTCCAGGACAGATTGCTGTGAGAGTGAAGGTGAGCAAATATGATGTAACTATAGAAAGGCATTTTCATACAATCACTTATTTTCCTTTCTGAACATGTATAGGTGACAGGCAGGCATAGATCCTTCAGTTGTATTAGAGGAGCATTTTATTTTGTCATACATTTATACTAAGGTGAACGGAATTTCCTTGTTTTATTAAAATGAACCCAACTAATTTTGTGGCTGGAATTGTGCCTCCAGTGCAGAAAATACACAGGAGGAACTGCGTGAGTTCCAAGAAGGGAGCCGAGAATATGAAGCAGAATTGGAGACACAGCTGCAACAAACGGAATTCAGAAATCGAGACCTTCTATCGGAAAACAATCGCCTTCGAATGGAACTGGAGTCAATTAAGGTAAAGGAACAGCAGAGAAAGGGCAGTGTGTGGGCAGATGATCAGGGAAATATGGAGCTGCAGCTTTAGAAATGTGGTGTTCAGAAAGATGTTTATCAACAAATTGCAGCAATAGTTTGCTTTGATAATAAGAAAATATCAGTATATTGCCCCATTCTTAGATCTGAATACTGTAGTTAATATTACTAGCCATCTGTTTGTTAAGACATTGGCTATATTTCAGGATGGATTCCAGATGGGAGAACCCTTACGTTTGTAGTAGAATTCAGCACTGTGTATAAGTATGATACTTTATTTCTCTGTCATCCTTCCATTTCTATCTGTCTTTCTTTCTTGTATAGGCTCATATAATAGACCAAAGCAATAAAATTCGCTCTTGCCACAGAGGGCAGGACAGGGGGCAGTGCGTTCAAACTACAGTACAGCAGATTTAGATTAAATCTTGGGAAATACTTCCTAACTGTAAGAACAGTAGGACGATGGAATTGACTGCTGAGGGAGGTTGTGGAAGCTCCTTCAGTGGATGTTTTCAAAAGGAGGCTGGATAGTTATCTATCTTCGATGGTTTAGACACAACAAATCCTGCATCTTGGCAGGGGGTGAGACTAAGGTGAGACTTCACTACTGGCCAGATCAGCGAGCAGCGATCAGTCCAGTGGGGATTGTTTTATCGTGTCTAGTCTAGATGCGATAAATTGATCCCTACGCGCTCTCCCTCAACTCCTGCACTCCAGCTCCGTTAGAGGGGCAGGCAGAGTTGACAGGAGAGTGGCAACGGTCGACTCACCGTGGTGAAGACACCACGGTAAGTTGATCTAAGTACATCAACTTAACGTTATTCATGTAGCTGAAGTTGCGTAACTTAGATTGATTTTCCTCCACGCACACCCAGCGTAGACCAGGCTTTAATGACCATTGCGGTCCTTTCTAACCTATGATTCTATGATATTGTCAAGATCCAAGAGAAGGAAAGTCAGTTGTGCTTAGCTGCTGCACTTGAATAATGGAATAAGTCCATTTAAAAAAAACAGTAGCAGTTGTGACTCGTGTCTAAATGTCAACTGGTACCTAATCTCTAATTAGGAGGAAGCATGAACCAGTGGGAGTTGGGAGACTTGTTTTCTATTTCTGGCTCTGAAAATGTCTGTAAATTACTTCTGCCAGTTGTGTATAACCTCTCTGAATGTGGTTTTCCCCATCTGTGATATGGGATAATGAACTTGCAAAAAGTGCTTTCTAAGATCTCTAAGGAAAAAATGCTAAGTATTTTATTTAGTAGGGAGTATCATAAACTTTTTTTTTTTTTTTTTTTTGGCAAGAATATCTTGGGAGATAGTAATGATGGAACATGAGATGGTGATGCCATTGGGCTGTAATGCTACAGAATAAAAAGAAGTTAATCTGCTTCAGTTTCCAACAAGTACAAGATGCTGAATATAATCCTTTACAAAAAGAAACAACCAAATCCTCCCCCCCCACACACACACAACTGACAACTTTTAAAGAACTGCATTAAATTAATATAAACTTGACAAAAGTTTGTCACCAAAATTTAATTCCTTTTCAAAAATAATCTTGTTGGCATTTTGTAGCTAATCTGCAAATAATCATTTTAAACATCAGCTGTCTAAAAATCTAGTAAAACTGCTTAGCATTTTCCAAGGCCCAGTTCAATATCTGTGGAGACAGAGATTAATTTAATTAGATATACTTTACTCAATTGGATCCAGTACTGAGCTAACAGGAGTCAAATGTAACTTTTGAAACCCCTGGGTTTTGCTATATGTGTTGCTTACGCAAGTACAGTAACTAGGTAAGAAACATCAAAAGGGGATACTAAAGAATTCTAGTCCACTTTTAAGATACTGTTTTTCTTAACTTTGTGGGAACTTTGTTTATTTCAACCCAAAACAAATCCAGACATTGCTATTATTACAACATGTGGTTTTAAAACAAAACAAAATCCCATATAAACACCCTTACAGTACTCATCATGTAACCTTTTATATGGAATGTTGGCCTAATTGGTCACACAAGCCACATAAACCCATTCAAGCTGACATGTTTGGAGAAGAGGAGGAAAAATATCTCTGCAAAAATAAAACTTGCAATCAGTTCCCATGAGGAAAGAATAAATTCTTCCTTGGCCATGGGGCGAAGATGAGAAGCAATGTTACCAGGGCAGTTTGGGATAGAAATAATAAAAATTGACTCAAAAGTGGAGAATAAACATACTGCATTAGGGGGGAAGAATTATTGTTCTCCACTGCAAAGAACTTGATTAAAACATATTCTGTGTGACACAAACTCTTTAACAATTGGCTTAGTCATGCAGACTGAAAACGACACTAGCAGCCTGCAAGTGAAGAAACAGTGTCTCCATTGATGAGCAAATCAGCTGACTATTTATTACAATTCGCTAAAAACAAAGGCCCAAACTTAGCAGTTCTGTCTTTTGTTTGAATCAGTTCAAGAGAGAAGCTTTAAACTCATGAAGCTGTTGAGCAGCATTATTAACAAGGACTCGCGTCTACTTCTAGGTCAACAATACCAAGTTTGCCAGGGCCATGCCGTTCATGGCTTTGAGCTTCCCAGACTGCCCTCTGTGCTTTCTCTTCTTCCCTCCGAAATACAGGTCACGCTAATTTGAAACAATGCCTCAGAGGGTTTGTTTAGTGAATCTTATGTGACTGGCTATAGGTAATTGGGCTCTGTGTTTGACTTTTAAGTTAGACTAGTAACTATCCAAGAAATTCCAAACACTTTTGCTCCCTAATCAATACAGAATTTCTTCAATTAAAAGAAGATATTTCCCCAACTTCATTGTCTCTGTACCACTTAATACACACTGAAATAGCGCTCTTTAAATAAGTAAAAAATAGGCTACAGGCCTTGCTTTGTCTCAACTTTTTAATTCCAGTATGTGGATTTGTTTTCAGTGACTTTAGTTTGTTACGCTTAGATCCTACAGTTTATAAATGCTTTAGATATGTTAATAGATGGTAATCTTGAGACCACAGAAAAAGGAATTGGCATATTAAGGTGATCCAGTGCCAAGGTTTTGGTGCATAAATTTTTGCAATATAGGCTACATTGTGTCTCTGCCCTAAAGGGATATTGACATCCTCTTTAAAAAATGCCCTATTAGTAACATAGGCACTCTTCTTTCCTCCTTCATGGAGTCTAGACTCTCTTGTGGTGTGCTGTCTGCATGGCGCTGCTGAAGCACACTGATCGTGCTCTGCCTGGTCCTGGGTAGAAGAAGGAAGCACTGTTTGTCTGGTACCTATGTGTGCCTCAGAGAGAGCTGAGAGCTCATCTATGAGCATATGAGATGGTGTTGTCTTTTGCCTCTCCCACAGAGAGAACCACTGATAATCCCAACTCCCTACAGAGGATAGAACTGCTTCCTCCCCATGAAGGGCAGGAATGGGGAAGGAGAAAGAGAGAGAACTAGCGTAAGCACTCACGAGAGTAGGGAGCAGTTTGTGATGGAGGTGAGTGAGGCTAGATTTCCTAGCTCCCTACCTGTAGAGAGTGAGGAAGAGAGATCCTGCCCTCCCACCCAGCAACCAAGAAGATTGCTCCTGGGTTAGGCTTGCGGAGGTCTGGCTTGATGGAAAGAGGTTAGCGTCTGTCCTTTATTGGTTTTAACCCATGTGAAAGGTGGTAGCTCTAAGATGGCCTAGCAGGACCGCCTTCTTTCTGACTAGGAAAGGCTGAGTAAGCACAGCAGAGCAGAAAGGAAGGAAGGGGTTGTGCGGTGCTAAATCCCTGATGTAGTGGTTGATTTATCTTTGGTCAGGAAAAAATTGAAATGCAGCATTCAGAAGGCTACCAGCAGATCTCTGCGCTAGAAGATGACCTGGCACAGACGACAGCTATTAAAGATCAACTACAGAAGTACATTCGAGAACTCGAGCAAGCAAATGATGACTTGGAAAGAGCAAAAAGGTAAAGCGGATGCTCTTAACCCTTCCCTACCCAGCTCTTGCTCTCTTCTGTGAAGTTAGCAGAACTGAGCATGTCCATTTCTATGCTGTGCCAGTTAGCACTGTGGTACTGTCTGCTCTTGCTACAGGTGTTGAGCTGCTGCCTTCCTACAAGTGGGTGAGTGGAATGTGAGGCTGGTCAATTTCTTACAAGCTTGAAATTAAAACATCGGAGCGTCTCACACCAGAAATACCGCAGTTTCTTTGCATCCAAGTTGATGCTTTAGATGTGCTAGGAACCTAATGACTTCTGTTACATTATTTTTCTACACACAGAGCCACTATAATGTCTCTGGAGGACTTCGAACAGCGTTTGAACCAGGCCATTGAAAGAAATGCTTTTCTGGAGAGTGAGCTAGATGAGAAAGAGAATCTCCTGGAATCAGTGCAGCGATTGAAAGATGAAGCCAGAGGTTAACTAACTGATTTATATACAGCCCTGTCCACCCGCCTTCCAAAGTTTTCATTAAATCCTCCCCTTGAATATGGTGTCGAGATAGTAAGAAGAGAGAGACCTTAGAAATGCTGTCGATGGAAGCTTCACTCTCCTTGATGGAACAGAGATCCTGTCTGGGCTCTTGTCTTGGATAGTAGTTGCATGCTGCTCTTCTCTCTGTCCTACCCTGATGCTTAGGGAGAGCAGGATGGGTGGTATTCTAGCTTTTGGCATATTTCTACAAATCGGAAGCATGCTTTGAAAAAACATTGTAGAATTCAGTGTTTCGTCAGTGAGCTTTTAACTAGATCAGGTGCATTTTCTAAATATTCTTCTGACTTGTAGAAACGCCCAATGAACTTGTAGCCTTGTCCAGCCGGCTCCTCTGAAGTACTGCTGTCATTCTATAGCAGACCATGCAGGCCGAGATATATTCCAGAATGCTCTCTTCTCTGCTATTGCCTCTGTGTTTTAAAGCAATAAGAAAAGCTGACTGGCTTGGGGGGGATATAGTCTGACTGCCCACTTCATTGTGAACTGACAGGACATGAATTTTGACAATATCTCTGTTGCATTTGTTAACTTCTGTGATGAGAGCGGGACCAGTAAGGAGAATAAAGGGACAGTGTAATATGGAGAGCCAGTGTGTAACACAGACAGCGTGAAAGAGTGCTGATTCCCCTCCACGACTTCAGCAGTTAGTTTCCTGATTGTTGTCTGTAGCAGTAGCACCAGAAGAGAGGAAGGGTGATTTTGTAGCTAAAGAACTGGACAAGGAATTGGGAGAACTGGGTTCTCTTTCCAGTTCTGTCACAGAGCTCACATGGCCTTGGACATGTCACCTCACCTCTCTGTGCCTCAGTAACCCATCTGTAAAGCAGGGATACTAAATTCCCCGTTTTACATAGATTTAGGGAGGAGAAGTTCATTCACAATTGTGCAGTGATCTGTTACTAGGAAAATAAGCACCGTAGAAAAACCTACAACTAGGTAACAATGAGAGGGAGGGATCTGTGCTTGTTTTGGGGAGGAGGTGGCAGGGAGGGGAGGGATCATAAGCTTGGGGGTGTTACACTGTCCCAACAAAGCTTAGTTGCTGATCTGCCATTCTGGAATCTGGGATTTTGAGCCAGTTATAAGAGGCTAGTGCCAAGATTGGTGGGGTGTTGGCTGGAGTGTGCATGTTCTTTGGAAGCTGAATGTGATTTCTTTTTTCAACTGTGGCGGTGAAACACTCCGGCGCCAGGGGTGGCCAATCTGCAACTCCAGGCCTCATGTGGCTCTTCAGAAGTTAATATGTGGCTTCTTGTATAGGCACCAACTCTGGGGCTGCAGCTACAGGCGCCAACTTTCCAATATACCCAGGCAAAGGGGTGCTCACTGCTCAACCTCTGACTCTGCCACAGGCCCTGCCTCTACTTCAGCCCTTCCCCCAAGACCCCTGCTCCTTCCTGCCCCCTTCCCTGAGCCTGCCACACCCTCACTCCTCCCTCTCTCCCCAGAGCCTCCTGCACGCCACAGGGGGCATGGGGAAGGAAGGGGAGGCACTGATCAGCAGGGCTGCTGGCAGGAGGGGGCGAGCTGATGGGGGGGCTGCTGATGTATTACTGTGGCTCTTTGGCAATGTGCATAGGTAAATTCTGGCTGCTGCTTCTCAGGCGCAGGTTAGCCACCCCTGCTCTGGAGCAATCAATGTTAACAGTGTTCTTTGACAACACACAAACACTTCTTGCACCTATAGCTTCGGATTGGGACATGTATCCAAATGCTTTGTACCTTTTTCTTCTCCTTTAGACTTAAGGCAAGAGCTTGCAGTTCAGCAGAAACAGGAGAAACCCAAAACATCAATACGAAGTACATTGGAGACAGAAAGGACGGACACAGCTGTGCAAGCAACCTTATCTGTGCCTTCAACTCCTGCAGTTCATAGGGGACCCAGTGTCAGTATAAGCACCCCAGGAACATTTAGAAGAGGTAAGAGTGACTGGCATTTGCTAATGTAAGGTTACTGCACGATACCAATACTTGAGTAATTTTTCAGTCTAGACTCACTGTTCCTGGTATACGTTGAATTTCTATCAAACTACTGACTATAGAAGAAGTTGAGAAATGTGGAACTGAACATGACAGGTATTGAAGTGTTTAACGCATTGAAGGACAGTAATCTATTTTGAATACCTGTCATGGGTTCAGTATGAATGTTTGGGTAGATTTATAGCCAGTGCATTATAACTCACCCATGTTGTATTAAACATGAGCTTAAAAAAAAAACAAAACACCTTCCAGAGCAAGGTAGTTCACTAGGTTATAATTTGCACTCTTTAACCGTCCCTGAATCTGCATGAGTTTGGTAGAAAGGAGATTGGAGGTCTCAGCGGACACACTCATTTGTATTAGCCAGTTAGAGATTGAGGTTGCTACTTTACAGCTGCTTCGTTCTGGAGCAACGGGAGACTTGTCTGTACCAAATTATAAAATATGGGCTCTCACCAATGGTACTAGTTGCTCATTTTTATGAGCACTAAAAATTTAAATAACTCCCAATTACACCTGCCCAGACTCTTTAAATTGAGTAGAAAGGAATAGAAATTCTGTTTAGGGGACTTCACTGTACTGTGTGTGCACGCATAAACTGTGAGTGTTTTCTTGTGATCTAGTGTCTGACACTAATAATTTAGCGTTACAGTTCTAGTAAGTGGTTAAAGTATGTGTATATCCTGACTGGTACTTTTAGCCTAAAATCCTGTGTTCCAGCTGGAAGCACTTGCTATGTTATATGTTCACACAAGAGAGAGAGGATCCAGGAATTCTTGCAATAGGGTCAATAAAGCTTTGGGTCATGTGAACATCTCTGGATGACCTGTCTTTTTAGTTGCTGTCTTTCTTCTCTCTGGTTCCATTGCAAGTTACAGAGACAGACTAGAACCCTTCTCATGAAATCTAAAGGCTTAAAAGCTTCTTTCAAAACCAGTGCAAATTAAAGTTCAGCATCTCTTCAGTGCAACTTGTCTTGTCGGAAGGATGCAGTGATTTATATTTCCAATGGGAATGAAGAGAATTGCAGTTCAGCTAAAAAGAGAGGAGAGAAGATTGCTACTCACTATTTACAATCTCTCTTTAGTGCTGGTGGGGATACTTAAGATTCTACTAAGAGTTCTCATATATAATGAGTAAAATATCCCTTTTATTAACCTTTCTTCTCTCTCAAAGGTTTTGAGGATAGTTACAGCGGGACCCCTCTCACACCAGCTGCCAGGATATCTGCGCTGAACATTGTGGGAGACTTACTGCGGAAAGTCGGGGTAAGAAGGATTCAGTCATTAGTTAAAGCAGGGGTAGGCAACCTATGGCATGGGTGCCGAAGGCGGCACGCGAGTTGATTTTTTTTCAGTGGCACTCTCACTGCCCGGGTCCTGGCCACTGGTCCGGGGGGCTCTGCATTTTAATTTAATTTTAAATGAATCTTCTTAAGCATTTTAAAAACCTTATTTACTGCACATACAACAGTAGTTTAGTTTTATATTATAGACTTACAGAAAGAGACCTTCTAAAAATGTTAAAATGTATGACTGGCACGCGAAACCTTAAATCAGAGTGAATAAATGAAGACTCGGCACACCACTTTTGAAAGGTTGCCGACCCCTGAGCTAAAGCTATGCAGAAAGGTGATGGGCAGCTATGTTTGTATTATGAGACTGAAAACCAGCATTAACCCTTTGTACCACTGAATGAGTTAAACCAGACAGATGAACTCAGACCAAAACTTGGATCCAAACAAGCTCTAATTCTGCATTAAAGAGATTAGAAAATTGTGAACTTTATTCGTAGCTTAGGCCTCTGCGTAGATAGACTGTACCTCAACAAGGGCCAATCATTTCCTCCTGTGGCTTTTGCCCCACTCAGTGTGCCAGCCAGAATAGCCTTTTCTCCCTTCTAGGTGTCTGAAATAGCAGCGGGTGGGGGAGGGAAAAGTGGAGCAGGCCAGTATGTATGAGTGCCATGCTAGGAGAATATCCTGCACTCTCTCCAAGGGTGGTACTGCAGAAATGCAGCCCAGGAGGAATTCTGCTTGAGTCCTCCTTTGATGTGCCTGATGGTGCCTGAGGCAGAATCTAGTTTGTTGGTGATTACTGCTCAAGTCATGTGTTCGGGAGACCCCAGGCATGCCACAAAGTGGGTGTGTGTTGGCTTTGGGGAAAAGGTTTGAAAGAACATTTTGTTTCATAAAGAAGTGATACTTATAAAAGCAGCCCCTAGTTATAAAAGATGTGTTAACCTCTAGGGAAGTCGAGGCTCTTGTTGTTTAACTGAACAGAATACTCAGTTGCTTTTCCATCCTTAACATAAGATCTAACTCCTTTACCTCTCTCTTCCCCTTCCCATCCCCCAAAACACAAAATAATTTTGCCATTTAATGAGACACTTAAGGGCCTGATCCTGAAGCCATAAAGTCTTGTGTATCGCCAGCACCTCTTCCTTCAAATTCAGAGCTCATGTATAGATTTGGGACTAGTAGCTAAAAGCTGCTTCTATTGGAGTCCTTGTAAATTATTAGAAAATCCTTCCATGGGCCCTGTGCTGGGGAAGAGACTGTTGTTTAACTCTCAGACAAACTGTTTGTTTGCTTTAGGCTCTGGAATCCAAACTTGCATCTTGTCGAAACTTTGTGTATGACCAGTCTCCAAACAGACCCACCATGTCCTCATCCATGTATCTGAACAAGAGCAGAGATGGCCTTGAAAAACGATTGAGCGGTTCCCACATGCCGTTGAGTGATAATGGGTAAGTGCTGATTGGCTGCAGTTTCTTAACGCTGATCCTGTGGTTTGGTGATACACAGATCCTGATGCTCTAAAGTGAGTCTGAAGTCTGGGACTGAAAGCTAGGGGATGGGTGGTAAGGTACAGAGTGGCTGGGGATTGGGCTAATAAGAGTAGACTCTGTCAAAATGCCTCCTGTTCCCTCTTTCTTATGGGCCATCTTCTGACATTTGCAAACTGCTCCTTTCTAGTCAGATATCCAGCTCCTTCCTGGCTGAGCTTCCTATAAATCGTCTGTCTTCCTGAGATGCCTCACACTTTTTGCTGACTCCTTGCTTAAAGCAGTGGTCTGATCTGACAGAAGTAAACTGCTCACATGAGGAGAAGGCAGGGGAGCCAGTTGAGACATTGTGTTCTGACCAGTCCTGTCCTGAGTGGCTGGAAAATGCTCTTTCTCTGTTTACCTTCTGGTAAACCTCCCAGTCCCTTTATAAAATCGGGCTATTACATCTGATGCTAACCTAGAGATAAGTGTTTCTCAAAAGGGATGAACTACTTCAGGGTCCTTTTTTGCATTGCACTTCAGCATAATTGAAAAGAAGATACTAAACAGGGCATGGAGTAGTGAACTACAACAGGCTAATGTATATTTCCTTTAAAAGCACATTTCCATATGTTGTGTGTCACTTGATAGCTGACCATTCAAACTAGCTAGCTGAAGGCTTTAAGTGTAATGGAAACGGTAATATTAAACAAGAAATTTTAGAGAGAGGGTAAAGAATTCTGAAATGACTTAGCCATTTAGGCTCCTGGGAGGCTATCACTATTCTGAAAACTTTACCCCAGAGCTTAGTTTGGCGCTGTTTGAAAAACATATTTAATTTATAGAGAGTATGTTGAACACTTTCAGTACAAATGTACAATCCAGTGTTTTATTTTGGGCTCTGGGTGAGTGGTATGTTGACAGCCAGGGAGTCTGATAAAGATTTGTATGCTCCATATTCTTGTGTTAAAGGATGGCCCAGGAGCATAGTGATGGATGGGGAGCCTGCTTCCCTTGTCATTACTTATGCTCTCTTATTATGGGAGGACAGAATAATAAAAGTTCTGCTTTTGCATCCCCAAGGCGCTTTCCTGGGATGCAGCTGCTTAGACCTGTTTTGTCTAACTAAATTAGATTCTAAGTCTGGAACCTTGTAAATTTTTGTCTTCACACTTTTTAATCAGCTTTCTGTAAATAATCAACAAGGGTGTTTCCAGCTGCAGCTCAGTGCCTGTTTAAGCACTACCCATGATCTAGTCCACATTCTTTTCTTCATGAGTCAGATGCATGCAGCATCCATTTCAACTTGCACATAAAATGCTAACCCAAAATATAAAAATGCTCCTTCTGGAGAAGCTGGATAACTCCAGATTGATTGTATTCACTCAGAACCAACCCTCTAGTGCTAGAATTCCAGTTATTCTTGTTGCCCTATTACCAAAAATCTACAATCTCCTTAAATGTTTAAGGAGAGTTTCTGATGCAGAGTCACTACTGTGAAAGGAAGAGCAGAATCTTCATGAGATCTTGTAGATTTTTCCTTATTGGGTTTTATAAATGTGTTTGCATTGTATGTGTAAACAATATTCCTATTGATGTAATGTTGAAAACAGTATTTTAGCACCAGCAAGCATAATACACTTCACACTAGTGGGAAGGAGAGAGGTATGGTTTAGCCCCATTTTACAGATGGGAAACTGAGGCACAGAAGTTAAGTGACTTACCAAGTTAGTGTCAGAACTGCCATTTGGATTTGAGACTTACTGTTTGTCTGTTAGTTCCTTGTGCTGTTTGATGCTGAGTGATACATTTTACTACACAGCAGTGACCTACCAAAGATTGCAAGAACTGAACATGCATGTACAGTGAATACAATACACTGCATTGCAATCGGGCTGTTGTTTGTATTTACAGGTTAGGAAAGCACTTGGAGTTTGGAACACGGCCTTCAAATATTCCTGCACCACTGGTACATTCCCCTCAAGGTGTAGTCAAGATGTTACTTTGAGAAGACCCTGAGATGATGAGACCATCATGATTTAGGGTGTTTTTGTTTGTTTGTATTTTTAAACCCTTGTCTTCTAAACTTTTAACAGAATACTAACAAGCAGTCACAGTAGTTAACTTGAATAATGGTGGATGGGAACTACACAGAGCAATTGGCAACAGTCCCCTGCAATCTCAGCCTTTTCCCCAAGACTGAGTTGTGTGGTGCTGTGACAAAGCAGCACTGCTGGTCAGTCCAATACTGTGAATCACTTTCCTACATCAGCTGCTGTAAATAGCTTCTTGAAAGCTGTATCTGTAACACTGCTGGTCAAAACTAATGACCTGCTACATAATATTGGGACAATATTCTTCCCCATAAACACTGAATTATTTTCTGTAGCACAGCTACTGTTTTAGCAAGAGAGTTATGGTGTTATAACTTTCTAGTGCAGTGTGCTGTGTGCATCAGTGGCCTAAATTACAGAAATGTTTGTCTCCATCTACTTTTTAGTTCCATGGCAAGATTTTTTTTTTTTTTTTTGAATACCAAAATTAGTGCAATTGGAAGTCCTAAAATAAAGCCGCCTGTGGAAATTAATTTGTTGTCAGAATCCTGTTATATAACAATCTGCCTTTCAGGTGGTAAGATGATATTAGTGAGAGCGACTTGCCATTACGATTTCCTAATGGTTAAAGAAGGAAAAAATGCTTTGATTGCAAATATTGAAGAGACCCCCAAATATGTAATAATGCAGAAAAGAGAGATTTGCACTGATATAACAAACCCATGTCTTCTGCAGTCACTACATGACTGCAAGACCTAGCAAGATATACAACACTGATCTATTGATAGGGTTAATCTCAGTTGATGGGTTGGGGCCTTTTGCTTTCTGAACCTACATTTGATGTGTCCTGTGTGGTTAACGTGAGAACATACCCCTTCTAGTTGCTAGTGTTACTAACTTAGAAATGGTGGTGTATAACCTCAGAAATTCTTGATGCTGGCCAAGGCTATTAGGATAATGAGCTCTTTTAAGATAGGTTTTTATCTAACAAAATAATGCTGCAAATTTAAGTGGAGTAGGTTCACTGACAGTAGTACTGCAAATTCACATTTCTATAACATGATATTAAGTATGGCTAAAACTAATTTTGCACAGTAAATGAATACATAACGACTTTTTTATTAAATACTCAGCTTTGCATATACAGATACTATTGTATAGTAAGCAACCACATCTTAATCTCACTCTGTAAATCTAAATTGTCTGGTTTAATCAGTGAACAGAATAAAGCCTATTCTGAATATTAGTCTGTAGACAATATTATCTGATCTCTGAATTCATTGCGAGTTGCATTTACAGTTTACATACATATATTAGCCTAACCAGTTTCTCATTTGTGTTCCTGCAAAAGGGAGCTTAAACAAGGCCACAATCACCAGATCTGGTGGGAAAAGATTTGAGAAAATGTTCATAGTCTCTGCCCTAGGTGGTGTTAGTCCTTCTGCCCGTACCCCTAGGAGTAGCTGCCTGAGGAGAGCTCTATGTATTGTACTAATATGGCTACCCCCACTACTGTTGTAGCTGAGGGACAGATTAGGAATTTAAAGATAGGCTTCTACTGGGGTTTTCAAAAGTGCCTGTCCACATCTTTAGGAGCCTAAATGTCTTTAAATATCTGTCCCTGAGGGCCTCTGTCTTTAATGTATTTATCCTCAACGCCCCTATGAGGTCAGGCAGTACTTTTATCCCTATTTTACAAATGGGGGATGGAAGCACAGAGAGGCAAAAGACATTGTTTACACTTGACAATTTACCAAAATATCTATTCTGGAATAGCTCCCTGTGAAGCACTCTTATTCTGGAATAAGTGTCCCCAGGGGGTCTTATACTGAATACAGTATTCTGGAATAATTATTCTGGTAAATTTCCAAGTGCGGATAAACCCTCTGACGTTGCCCAGTGTCACGCAGGACATGTAGAACAAGGGCTTGAACCCAGGACTTCCAAATGCTAGGATAGTGCCCTGACCACTGGACCATCCTTCATCTCTCATGCCTTTCTCTGAAGCACATTTTGCATGCTTCTGTGCATGCACAGACTTACTCTGCCTCTGTCTTTCTGTCTTCCCCTCAGCTCCCACAGGCCTACAGACTTTCTGAAACCTTCAGCATCCAAGGTGCAGCTGCCACTCCAGATCTCTGTGCTTAGGATCATTCTCATCTCAGCAGTTTCAAGCCTGACTGTCTCAATCTCCTTTCTTTCCTCATGCTGGGTCACCAGCCATGTGAGCTGCTAAGCCAAACTTGGAAGCATGTTTGCAGAAATAGGGTTGGACTGTAATAAGTGGCTGAGCAGTGAATTCAGCCAAGCACCAATACAGTGTTAACTCTTTGAAATCTCCCTCTGTTGTAGAATCTCTCAGCCTAATGGCCCCAGCTGGGTTCTCATTTAAACTATTTTATAAACAGAATGTGGCTGCTGTCTGAATTCCTTGGACTCACTGCCACTGGCTGAAATGGGGCTTCGGGTAACTTATTTTTAAGTTACTGATCTGAATGCATATTGACCACCTTGGAATCTAGATTGAAGTTATTTCCTGGCCTCCAGGGCTTGCTGTTTAAGGATCATCTGTCCTAAAATCTAAAGGGTTCAACTGTCTGCGCTCACTTAATTGTGTCCCACTAACTTGCCTTGCTGTGTGCTCCTGCTGGACTGCTAGCACCCTCTCCAAGCTGCTGGAAGTACCAGTGCATCTGTGGGTCTTCTGTGGTGCCTGTCCAATAATTCCCGGCACGTCCCTGAATGGGGGGTTGCAGTCCAGCTGGAGCACAGCAGCCAGGGCTAAACCGCTTCAAGCTCCTACCTGAATGTGCAGAATTAGCATGGTATTGATCATCGTATTAAATACTGCTTCAAAATTGCACTAGAGGCACTGAGTATGACCACTAGTCTCCAAGAAGGATACCTAAAGGAAAACGTCAACAGTCATATGTAGCCTAAAAGAAAAGTTCTCTTGGAGTTGTTTAGCAATGAACAATATATGCTAAGGCAGTGGTTCTCAATTTTTTTTCTTTTTTTGGTGGCTCTCTTGAAAATTGCTGAGGGTCTCTTGCTTAGGGTACATCTACACTACAGCTGGATCAGTGGGTAGCGATCGATCTATTGAGGATTGATTTATCGCATGTAGTGTAGACATGATAAATCGATCCCTGATCACTCTCCTGTTGACTGCTGAACTCCAGCTCGGTGAGAGGTGGAAGCAAAGTCGATGGGGGAGTGGTGGCTGTTGATTCCGTGCTGCGAGGACGCAAAGTAAGTGATTCTAAGTTATGTTGACTTCAGCTATGCTATTCCTGTAGCTGAAGTTGTGTGTCTTAGATTGATTTCCCCCCTCAGTGTAGACCAGGCCTTAGTGACCTTTCCAAATGTTGTTTGTGCTGTTAGCTAACTATTGTCCATAGAATAGAATATCAGATCAGGGTTGGAAGGGACCTTAGGAGGTCTAGTCCAACCCCCTGCTCAAAGCAGGACCAATCCCCAGACAGATTTTTGCCCCAGATCCCTAAATGGCCCCCTCAAGGATTGAACTCATAACCCTGGGTTTAGCAGGCCAATGCTCAAACCACTGAGCTATCTCTTCCCCCTGTCCTGCATGTGGAGGGCCAATTCGGCAGTAAAGCACTTTAGATAAAAGCACTATATAAAAAAAAAAAAAAAACTTTTTTTTGTTCTACAAATAAAAGCACACAAATCATATTTTAATATCAATAGTCTTACCTTTCTAATGTGATGGATGTGCCCTCTCTCCCCCGCCACAGAGCTGAGGCTGGGAAGGAAGGGGGTCTCTCCTCAGCAGCCAAAGCCCTGCACGTCCCAAATTCCCCCCCCCACCACGTCTTCTTACCCCACTGCCCTCCCCCCACCTACTCCCTAACCCCTGCAAGGCCACCGCCTCACTTTACATGTGCATCTTCTCCAGGGTCCGGGCACCTAATTAGTGGAGCCACACCTGTGCAGCTCCACTAATTAGGTGGGTGGCCCTTCCTTCTCTCATGTGCGACTGCCCAGGTGCGCACCTTAGAGGGAACTATCCGCGGACCACCTGAATGGAGGCTGCAGACCACTAGTCCACAGACCACAGTTTGAGAACCTCTGTGCTAAAGAATATAAAGAATTAAATGTTGAATTTTACGTACAAAATGATTTTTTTTTCAAAAAGGTATGTGAATACTAACAAGGTCAACAACAGCTTAAGTTCCTTCTTAGTATATCAGATTGCACCCGACTGATACTTAGAGAATACTTAAATGTAATGCTTTATAACCTTCTATTTAGTGTTTGTGTCTGAAGTGCGTATAAAACAATAACAATTTGACTTCATTTGAACAAATGATACTTTATTTTTGAAAAGTGACTGAAGACGGCACTTCCATTTTGTGACCAGTGCATCAGGGTGTAGCATCCAGGAAAAGAAAATGCCTATACTGTATTAATTGAATAGTAAGACAAAGGGAAGGGTCGGCTGGATTAGGAAAGAATTAGCTGGCCAGTGGCTCTTTCTGTAGCATAATTGCATGTCTACATCCATTGGGATTTAAACTGACTCACTCGAATTTGCATTTCTGACTAGGTTCTCAAGGTGAATTACTCAATGTAAACCTTTTCAAAATACCTTTCTTGATAAAATAAGTGTTTGCGACACCTAAAACTTCCATTTATACATTGGAGAGAAGGCAGCTGTGCTCTTATCATTGCCATCAGAGTGGGTGGGTGTGGCATTGGAACTAAGTTGCCTTATGCAGTGCTAAATATTGTCTTCTCTTCCCCCTTGCTGCAGTGTAGTTTGCGAGCGTGTTTATTCACTGGCTTTTGTTCCGTTGAAATCTCCATCTCTTGAATCAGCTTCCTCTTCTGAACCCTCTGCATTTTCAATTATTCTTCTGCCTCCAGATCTACGGGAGGGGGCAAAAGATGCTGGCTCATTTCCCCTCCTGCAGTAAGAAAACAGGCTTTAGTTTATTTAAACTCTTTACAAATTAAGACTGGACTAAGTGTACAAAGCCCAGTAACTGCATCGGTGGGACTGAGGATCGGAAATGCAAAGAAGTCAGGGAAGTTATGGCTTCAAGGCAACTTTCTGTAGCCCTTGTTGGTACTTTGTATTGGTGTCTATGGCTGGGTGGGGCTCGTGAGTCTGTGTAACATGGGACTGTAACTGGCTTTCTGACATTGTGCGTGCAAAATCACAGCCCTGCTATAGCTATTGCACTTGTTTGTTTTGAAAAGCCCAGTCCAAACAGAGACTAAGTAACTGATTTTGCACATAAAGGAGTGTGTGTGTGTGTGTGTGTGTGTGTGTGTGTGTGTGTGTGTGTGTGTGTGTGTGTGTGTGTGTGTGTGTGTGTGTGTGTGTGTGTGTGTGTGTGAAGGAGGGGACTGGAAATGCAGGTACCTGGATCTAGCAGCATTCAGGACTGCATCCTTGCTGCCAGGGGAAGATTCAGAGGGATTGCCCTGGATTTCTGAACAGAGCATGAATATGCCCTTGCAAGTAGAGATTATTGAAGGCCTTTATTGTGTTGGAACTGTAAGATTACAGCTGCTTTTCTGCAGTAGCCACACATTCCACCGCAGAGGTGCACAAGTGTTAAATCTTTTCTATCCTAGCGAATGAAGAACGGCCTTCTGCTTGCTTTGTAGGTAGGGACGGGAAATTGATTTGTGTAGAACAGTGAAGCTCCCACTCCCTGCATGCACACCCTTACGGACTCTACCACTGTGCACAGGAGTGGAGTGTCACTCATTCAGCGGGGAGCAGTGCACACCTTCCTCCCCAGGGACTACATCCATGCCTCTTGTGAGATTAATGGGATGTGCTTTTCACAGAGAAGCTCACAGAATGCACTTTCTTCCAGCTTGCCCCTTTCCCCCACCTTCCATTATCTCACAGCCATAGACCAAGCATGGAGAATTCTCCCCCTCCCCCAATCCTAGTTCCATTGGGGGGGCTAGAGTATAAGAGGGAGGGGGGAGAGAGAGAGAGGAGAAGACCTGAGGCACTGCAAGTGGCAGTTTAGAAGTAAAAACAGCTTCTCAGCCACAGTCGTGTTACTTCAGCAGGATAGTAAAATTGCTAGTAAAATGGTGGCTGCTATCACTTTCCCATTGTTAAGCAAACCTTCTGTAAAGGCTTGAGAGCTCAGATATAAGCAAGGAAATTCATGATCACTGAATAATGTGCAAATATGACTAATGTGAGGCTAAACATCCAACTACTCATGTTGGGGTATAGCAATCATGCCAAAATACTTCAGGTTTCTTTTTGTCCTAGCAAAAGTCTAAGTCAGTTTCACTTATATCAAAGCCACTAATCAAGCCCAAAAGTCAATCTACCGTAATGGGTAAGCATGTAAAAATGTTAGCTACAGCAAGCAATTAACTAGCCAATACAACCTAGTTTGAGAACTAGTTAGTTATCCTGTCACTGATAACATGCAATGTAAAACAAAAGAGGGCATCCATTTCTGCTCTGTTACACACTTGGCAAACAGCTCTCTCTCTCCTATACAATATTTAAGATTCACTGCTACTGTTTAAGATATGAAAGGAAGTGGCACGGGCTGAGGGACGTGCTGGCTGCCCTTCCTGCAGCCCCCATTGGCCTGGAGCGGCGGACTGCAGCCAGTGGGAGCCGCGATCGGCCGAACCTGTGGACGTGGCAGGTAAACAAACCAGCTTGGCCCGCGAGGGGCTTTCCCCGAACAGGCGGCAGCCTAAGTTTGAGAACCACTGCACTAACATACCATAGACCAATCCCTAGTTTACATATATAAATTGCAATAATGGAACTGAAGTCCAGGTCGTTAAAATTGGTACAAACCCCTATGTAATGCTTATTTCAGTTTAGCTTAAATCATGCTTCTTAAACTAACTTGGATATAAGCCAGGTTTATATTTATTTAAGAATGTCCACACAGTCATCTGTACTGGTTTACCTAAAATCAACTTTAAATCACACCATTAGATAAACTGGTGCAATGTTGTATGTAGACAAAGGGAGAAAGGGAAAATGTTATGCCAGAGGTGAAGAACCCCCATGTCTACTGCAAGCTGAAAAACCCTTGCAAAGCACTTCATTTAGTTTGTATTTCACTTTCCATTTAATCTAGCTTTGAATAAGCACTACTACACCCCAACCACAAACTCTACAGCCCTGTACTAATCACATGCAAATATGTTACATTGACTTAAAGGCAGTTGCTGGGACAAAATGTCATCTTTAAATATTTGTGTAATAAGAAGAAAGCCCCGTATTTGTAAAAAGAGAAGATCCACAAATATTACAGAATGCTATTTTCTTAGCATCACTTCTGCAGGTGTAAAGTAAGATGCTGTTTAGCTTAAAGCATCAAAGCAATACAACTTCAGTAGGGTATTTCCATGCGTTAAACAGCAGTGACTCCATCCTATGTCAGAACATGTAGGCATGCCTCGTAATGTATACAAATAGCTGCTCTATAAGTGTATATATAGTAGCTATTCAGTACAGGTGTATATTGATGTGCTTTGGAGGGCAGGAGCTTATCCTCAATCTATGATTAGATCGCTTTGTTTGTATGGCAGACTTCATGCAAATAATTTTTTTCCAAAGCACATGTAAGATTAAATAGTCTTACCAACTGATTACATTAAAGAATTCACCATATGAAATGTGCATTGGTAGTACTGTGAAATTCTAACATGCTGCAACATCTCTGTTCATATCCATTATGTGCCTTTAATGTTTTCAGCTGTTTTAATTAATCAAAGCTATATTTTGTTTGCAAAACTTCCATGTTTAATTGGGACTTTAAAAAGTGCAAGGAAGACTATTTTCATGCAGAAATTAAAAAAAGAGCAACTCATATGTCTTCTGTCAGCAGAGTTTATGAGAAAAGTGAGAATGCAATATTTGCAAATCCATGTCATAACACAACCTAGCTGTAAGACGAATAACTGACAAACAGCTGATGGAAAAGAGTTATTGTAATATTTGTCTCCTTTGATACAACAAATTGATGACAAGATATCCAAGCCTTCACAGTTTGCAGAAATCTCACATAAAATTTACTTGGGCAAAAGGAAAATGGAAATTTGTGCACCACAAGCTAGCTGCAAAGTTGAAGGCATGATACCTGCTTAGTCACTGCGAAGGTTCCTGTGTCCCTCTGAAACAGAGATAGAGAGTCCCGAGCAGTTATGCTAAGCACATGGTCATTATCACTTTCAAGTAAGTTACCTTCAAATAATTAAACAAAGTACATTATAGCATATTCTTGAAAATGCTGGTGAGTAGAAGTGAGCCTTGGACTGCGTCATGAATATGTACTATCCATAAATCTAGCAGTCACTTGGACAATAGATGGAAGGATTTGATTAGGCAGATAGTTTAATTTTTTTTTATTAACGAGCATGAACTAAATTTACACAGGAAGATGTTGTAGGGGCAGCAGTTTCCCTTTAACCAGTTGGTCTCTTTGTTCATGCCACTGGCATCACAGGCTTGACAGCTGTATTAAAGCTTAGGAGTGTTGATAGAGCTGCTTGACTACTGTATTATTTGGCTTCTTTTATTTAATGAGAAAACAGAAGTGGCTAGTTTGATACTTTTCTCAGTTACACAGTGAAGCTGAAACTCTACTGGTCAATGTGTGAAAAAGGGAGGCAACTTGGGCAAGTGTCACGGGGTGCATGTGCTTTGCCTTTGCCCTGGTTTACACTACAAGCTTAAGTTGGTATAATGATGTCGTTCCGTGGGGGAGTGGAAAATTCATCCCCCTGAGTGACACAGTTATACCAACCTAACTCCTGGCCTAGACAGTGCTATATTGACAGGAGGGCTTCTCCTGTGGCCCTAGCTACTGCCTCAGGGAGGTGGAGTACCTACAGCGATGGGAGACGCTCTCCCCTTTTCATCGATGGTGTCGTCACTAAGCGCTACAGCATCAAAGCTGCATGCTGCCGCTCTGTAAGTGTCAACAAGCCCTTTGACTCCCTACAGAACGTCAAGTCTCTGAACTTCAGGAGTATCACTTTAGTCATCTCTCCAGTGTGTCGGGGGTGAGGAGGGACAGGTGACTAGCTTCAAGAGTGCTAACTAGTACTGCACATAATAAATATCATGGCAGGTAGGTCCATCAATGGCTACTAGCCAAGATGGTCAGGGGTGCAACACCATGGTCTGGGTGTCTCTAAACCTGACTGCAAGAAGCTGGGACTGAACAACGGGACAGATCACTTGATAAATTGCCCTGTTTTGTTCATTCCCTCTGAAGCACCTGTCACTGGCCCCCTGTAGGAAGACAAGATGCTGGATTAATGGACCACCCAGAATGGCCATTCTTATATGTTCTTAATATCACTATCAAGGGTTAATATCACTATCAAGGGTCTCGGCAGTCATGATGCCTAACTCAGCTCTTATTGTAGCCAATAGGCATTTTATCATTAACTTCAATGGGAGTAGAGGTAAATGAGTGCTGAATGCTTTTGAAACATCTCACCCCTGAAAGGTGAAATCCTGGCCCTATTGAAGTCAAGAGTGTTGCCATTGATTTTGGTGGGGTCATGACTTCATCTCAAGTCTTTGAAGCAGGGGTAGCATTTTTATTATTGGTGGATTTATCATTGGGCGGATGTGGGGAACCCATAACTCTCCAGCATCAACAGGGTGTTTCTTCTTAACCAAGTTTCTTTCCTCAAATTCTGCTATAGTTTAGAATTCTAAATCTCTCATTAGTGGACAGAAAAGAGCTAGTAAAAAACAAAGCCACCCTACCTGAGTTTGCTCTTCAGTGTAGCCATCTCCCGGCCCATGGCCTCATTACTTTCAGCTGCTTCGTCCAACTCTCTCTGCAGTTTCCTGCGATTTGCATTGATGCGCTGGGCCTCTTCCTCAGCCTCTTCCAACTGTCTTTTCAGTTGTTTTACTCGGGCGGTGCTCTTATCAGCCTGAGCGAGAAGTAAGAGGAATGTTTAGAGTTTTGAGTTTCCTTTAAAGAGATCAGAATGTTTTCCGTTCCTCCGTCTGTACCCCTTTATTCACGTTGATGTACTTTCCGGACTCTCTACACCTGCAAGTTGCTGCTGTGGCCTCTATTGTGACATCCCAGTTGGATTAGCTCTGCTCTTTTGGACCGCATGTATTTGATGTGTCTCAACTGAAATTAGCACGTTAGGCTCTGAGATGAAGAGTGGTCCCTGTATGAAGCTCAGATGGCTACAGGAGGCCAGTTGGGACAGGCATCTGAACCCAGTAAGTTATAACCCAGTGCCCAGTCAGGCTGTTCTAGTTGGCTGGTTGGCAGGACCAGCGCCCTGGCAGTCGGTCATTGCCTTGGTATGGAGGATAGAGAATCTTGCTGTCAAGCATGAGTCTTGTTAAGGACTTTACAGCGAAAAAAAGCTGTTTTCTCTTCCACTGGCAAATGTCCTATTTGGCAGCCCCTGTGAGGGTCCTGCTGACTTGCATTCACAATGAGGCACAACACAGCATACTATGCCAGAGTTGTCCTGACTCTTTGGGAGACACTGCTCCAACAGTCTCATTAATCCAGAGTTCCTCCGCCTAGGGCTAGCAACCAGAGGCCCTTTCAGGCTGGGATCTGGGCAATTGGTTGCTCTCTCTCAGCCTAAACCCTTCCTTTGAAAGGCCTGCTTCCAGAACGAGGCTCAGCTGCCTTCCCCGCCGCCTTGGACTCTTTCGAGCCAGAGCAGGCGCGACCCTAAAAACCGCTCAATGCCAACTGTAAGAGGGTCGATTGTTCTATAACAGCAACTCCTATCAGGCCTGACAAAGTTGCTACACTTAGCACACAGTTTTCATAGTATTTGTCTATAAAGAATGTCATTGAGATCCTAAATGAAAGCCAGGATAACACTGGTCATTAATATCATTGTAAAATGTATGTAAGGAATTAAAAAATATTTTCCAGTATACACACACAGTCTGAATCCAGGCAGGTTGACAAACAGGTTTTTGCAAGACAAGGGATGTGGATTCGCCCCTCTGTCTTGGTTCACATGTACATTAAGCATTGTAAGCCAACACAATGGAAACCCTGTTTGCATTCAACCTCAATATGAGGATGTAAAGTCAATTCAGAACATCAGGGAATAAAGTCGAAAGGTGGGGGTGGGAGGAATCATCCTGACTCCGGGGATCAACAACTTGGGAGGATATAAGGGGTGCAAAAGGACATTGCTTTATCCTTCACCAAGGCAGCCAGTGTGGGTGGAGATACTCTCAACTAAAGGCAAACTACTTTAGATCAGGAATTAGCCTGTTAAAGATGAGTTTAGACTCTAGGAAGCATTATACTTTTTGTTCTATCCTTCACCAAGGCAGCCAGTGTGGGTGGAGATACTCTCACCTAAAGGCAAACTACTTTAGATCAGGAATTAGCCTGTTAAAGATGAGTTTAGACTCTAGGAAGCATTATACTTTTTGTTCTATATGTACCCATTTACGTCTCCATTATTATCCTTAGTAGCTTTTAAATCTTTGATAATAGAACTTACACTTGCCTTCACAATAACCTCACAGCACTAAGATGTACTTATTAGGGGCTGATCCTCACTTGGATCCAACAAGCTAGTGTGTATGCTGTCCCTCTAGCGAAAGCAAACCTGGTAGGACGTGGGTTGGCATTTGCCTAGCACGAGCCTGTATAGAGGTCTGTGGAGGCTAGGAAGGCAGTGCTTGTGTGGCCAGAGGCAGCTGGTGTCAGGGAGCTGAGCTACAGAGGGCACAGACAAGACTACTTCATGCTAGAGGCAGGTAGTGGTGAGGTGCCTCACAAGCCTGGGTATTCACACCAGCCCTTTCCTCCCCTGCTGGATCCCCATCACATGGTGCATTACCTGATCCTTGTATTGTTCTGCTTGCTTTCTTTCATCTTCAACCTGCAGCAAGACCTCTTTGAGCTTCTTGTCCTTCTGGCGCAATGTCTTGGCTGTGACCTGCTTCTCTCTGCAAATGACAGCATGACACTGACTGATCTGGAAAATGGAGGACTCTGAGGTGCACAGGGCTTTTGAAAACAAGCATGAGCGATCCTCGTATTAAAAGCCTTCCTCAGAATAATGCTATTGACGTCTATAAAAACTGAAGGATGCAGCAGCAGCTTCTCCCATGGTCAACTCATTATACCCTTGTCCTGTGTGTGTTTCTAGATGTGAAAGCAGGGAGCATTTGCCCACACTTGTATCTTTGTATAGCCATCTGCCACATTTCAAATGGCTGGAGTTTTGTTTTGGTTTTTTTAACTAGTTGTTTACTAGTTTTTCGCTTACAGCCAAACCCTGCTTCTTTAGTCAGAAAGTGAATAAAAATAGGGGACTGCAAGAGCGTTTTGGAGGGAAAGGACACTTTCCCTCCTCCCAGGTGGCAGGTGTGGAGCTAGTGCACAGCACAGCTCTTCGTAAGCTCTGAGCTTACGGAGGTCTTCTCCAGGCAGGATTATGGTCCAGCAGATCTATGCATTCTATGGAGCCACTGGCCCTGCTGGCCTATTCACAATCCACTCCCCTTTCTCCATTTATTCCCACTGCAGAGCTTGGCTTCGTATCATATGAGAGATGCAGTGTTGGCTCATTTGACCTGTCCCTGCTCATACATCATTTCCACTGTGATTTAGGCCTCCTGCTGCCATGGAATGGAGTCATTTACCACCTCACCTGTGCAGGCTTTTGCCATTTAAATGGGTTAGAAGAGAGAGTTAAGACAGACAGCAGCCTGGCTTCTTATCACGGGCAATTGACAATGGGCTGAGTATTCTCAGATATTTACTTTGAATAATCTACGGTTCTCAGAATCACACTCGTGTCCGAGATAACAGCTGCAGTGAGAGAAGCAGAGGCTCTGGCCTGATGCAGGCACCAACAGCGCCCACAACAAGCAAATGCAACTGAGCGTCCAAAAGTGACGACGGTGCAGACCCACGCCCCGACCACAATCCAGCACAGTTTGGCAGCTAGTCAGCTATTCTGCATTGGCAGTGCGAGGAGGTTGGTAATTACTGCATGTGCACATGAGGCCTGAAATGATGCCCAGTTGCATGTGTAAAGGGCCAAGTCCAGCCCCCAACCAGAATAAATGGTCTGGTCCTGGTTACACTGAGACAGAAGGAATCTTTCCCTTTGTCCTCAAATTGCAAAACTCTGCTCCCTCCCACTGCTTAAGTGCTGTTCTCAGCCCGGGAAGAGATAAATAGAACCAGACAGCCATGCACCCTAACAGACAGAGAACTCCCTTGGAGCTGAGTACCATGCTAACTAGACACCTTTGCAGAACTTGCTGTCCTGCCAGTGAAGTCAAGATCTGGCCCAAAACAACAGGACTAGCACTAATGAAATGGTCCTGCAGCCAGTATAGAATGTAAAGGAGGGTAAACTAATCGGTTTTCAGAGTAGTTTCTGTAGAAACCTAGAGAATAAGATGCTGCATCTAGGGTTTTTGGCAAGCCCACAGAATTCTACAGCAGGGAAACTTTTTTTCCATTAAATTCTAGAAGATGTTTCAATAATAAATTCTTCTCAAAGCTGGCCCTGTGCAAGCTTTTGATAAGAACCAGTCATTTTCCAAAGAAACACTGCTCATGTGTGAGAGACTCTTTACCAAACCTTAATGTCACTAATAGACTCCTGGAAAACCTCTAGTTTTTTTGATGTATTAAAACAGGGGGGGTCAATAGGTGGACCGTGGGCCAAACCCAGACTGCCAGACACTTTTGAACCAATAGTGAAATCTTTTTATTTACCTATTACCGTTATTATTGTTGTTTTTTTTTGTATTATTCTCTCTGAAATCTGGAATTTGACTATACCACGACCAAGAAATTTGGCCCTTGACAAAAATAGCAGATTACCTGTATTAGAATCACTCAATAAAAGGATGGCTTTACCAGTGAGGGATGAGTTGTAGTGTCCAAGTACCTGGATTCCTGTTCCACTTGCTCCTCAAGCTGAGCAATTTTGGCCTCCAGAGAAGCAATTGTAGCCTTAAACTTGGACTTCACAGCTCCTTCCATTTCCTGCAGTTTAGCCTTCAGCTCTTTGTTCTGCCTCTCCAGTTGCTGCCGAGCACTCTCATTCTTCTGTGCCACTGTGCGCTCTGTTACCAACTCATTATTCAGCTGCTCTGACTGAAATATTTAGGAAAAGCACTTTAAGAATCTACAGCTGTTACCTTAGGCTTGGGAAAAGGGAGTTAGACCAATTTAATATAAAACTTAAAGTCTCTTTCTGGGAGCTCTCTGAAGGTGTGTTCAAAAACACACACACACTTGGATGAGTACAGACACACACACACATGCATTAATAATACACACATACACCCTACACCCCTCTTCTAGACACACTTGAATGGACTTTACCTGCTGTACTGCTTTCCTGAAGCGATCACTCATTGCCTCCATATTACCTTGTTCCTCTTCTAGCTCTTCCTCCAGTTGGGAGATTCTAGCTTCCAGGCGACGTTTCTCATCCTGGAGGCTTGTCCTGTAAGTTTAAATTTGCAAAGCCTGTAATTTTTGGTTTTGAGCAGTTGACCATGGTCTTGCAACACACTGGAAGGTGCTGAAGACTCATGGAGAACCAGGAAGTATTCTTGAAATGAGTCTACCTGTGCTGCCACCTTATTTATGTTACTAGAGACCTCACTTGCCCTTTTCTGCTGGCTTTCATATCTATGAATCACTTATAAGCAGACCCATTGATTTAATGAAATTAGCCACATGTTTGTAGCTAAGCATATGTGCATGTGTTGGCAAGATTGGAGCTACAGATCGCTTTTCAGGACATAAAAATTGACTACTGAGAGGTATTTAGCAAGGCTTTGGTACACTTGAAAATAATTGTCTATTCTTACCTCCCAGAGGCAGCATTTGCAAGTTCTTCGGCCAGTTCCTCTTTCTCCAGATCAGCATGTTTGCGTGCCCTTTCTGCAGCAGCCAGATCCTTGCGGAAACAAACAGCCAATGTATTAAAGAAATGAAGAGTGTTAAACAAAGTTCAGTCCAACCATTTAGTCCTATGGGGTGAGAGACCGATCAGCCATAATGTCTTTTTAAACCCAACCACCGTCAGACATTTCTGTCACCAGAATATTAATTTATGATTCTATAGTCACAGACTAACGGAACAAAAATATGCATTATCCAACCCATCAGCAGTTTGTGTTTTATTGTGCTTCTAGATACAAGAATTGCATCCATTTAAAACATGATGAAAGACGTCAGGAGTACAAAATTATTGAAAAAGTCATAGGGGGTGTAAGAGACATCACACTTTCTTTTCCATCCAGTGAAACATATCTTCTTATGGGTTAATAGTTTTAAAGGAAGCTCTTGGTACTCAGCAACTCTAAGCACTGTGGCCCATTTAAATGGAAGTCAAGCACCTAAATATCTTTGAGGATCTGGGTCTTGGTTTTTACTGAGGTCCACAGAACCTGCTATAAGAGATTCTGACTGTAGCTTTCCTTGCACCACAGCCAATATCACTTTTTTTTTTTTTTAATGATTTGGTTCTCTCAAGTACAACTCAGTTTTGTTACCGAAGATCTTGTGCAGTCTGCATTCTAGTACTCTCTAATATTCACACTTTACCTCTTGCAGCTGCATAAGTTCTGCTTCCAGGTTCTTGGCTTTTTTCTCATTTTCTCTGGCTGTAGCAAATATCTCTTCTCTTGAGGCACGGGCATCATCAAGCTCTCGCTGGAAGTCCTTCATCTGACTCTGGTTTCAGACAGTTAAAAAGAAAAGGATGGATTTGTATTTGTCAGTGATTATCACAGTTTTGTTGAAAAGAAAATTAGATGAAAACAAAGCAAGTACTAATTTCCATATAACTACAAAACTGACCGTGTGGACCCGTCTGCCACGCACGAACAGTTCCATAATGCACTTTGATCTAGTTTGCTTTGAAACAGGACTGGGTCAACACTCTATGGAACTTTTAGTGCGCAGTTACAGCATCCACCCAGATAGTTAGTACGCTGCAGGCTAGCGTGCGGTAGATTTATACCCCAGCTTGCTGCATGCTAACTCACCATCTAGACAATCCGTCAGTGTGATTAAGAGTTGGCTTGTCAAGTCTCAATCCTCCCCTCGATCACTGATCGCTACGTACAGCGTTTTTGAAAACAGGCTACTATTCATGCAGGTGCAAATGTGATAGCTGGTTTTTCAAAAATATATAGTGCTATGTTCATGTACTGGAGAGCCAATTTGGAGTCCTATCGCCACATCTGGCCTTTTTTGCTTCACCTCTTCAATGGAACCCTTAGGGTTTCCACAGAGATGCCAATGGCACATCAGTGCTGATCAGTTAGTTGTGGTGACTCTGTCCACTGTCCACTCTCTAAGCCAGCTATCTCAAGGTCACTCAAATTACATTAACTAAGCATTTTGGATCTGGGGTCTTGGTTCAAATGTAGGAGCAGGATTTTATAATTGTACTATGAGAATTAATGTGTGATTTGATTTCATACTGCCAGCCATCCTTTTTGAATAGCAGAAAGGAATGACAGACCAAAACAATCCTTATGACTGATTATGGTCACCCTTTTGTTTTAGGATAAGTTATAATGTCTACTGTGGTTTTCCTATCTGTATTACAAATTAGGCCCTCTAGTTAAATATACATTTCTTTGTTGTAAGGTTTTAGTAAGAGACAGGATCTTGTATTATATCTGTGTTAAGGAGATTAGAGAAATGTTGAGGGCCTGAAGCCCCAGTGTGAATTGTTTTAGTTATAAGATTTAGCAAGGCTTGATTTGCAATGTATTCTGCTGAATATAAAATACTGCTGCCTGTATACCTTTTTAAGGTTTTTGTAAGATTGTTTGTTTGTGTGAATGAGGAATGCATCCATCAGGAAAAGATAAGGTGTGAAAGCCATCACAAATGTCCAGATGGTCAAGAAAAAGTGAGAGACTTGGAAAAAACCAGAAGACAATCAGAAAACCTCCATTGTATCCGATGCTAAACATGTTAGCAGCATTGACAACCTCAGAGGTGAGGCAGAAAGGCAAGAGGACAATAGGAGATAACATGGGAAGACTGACAATAACCATCAAATGATAATAGCAGAAAACCCCAAGATTAACACCACTTAAGAACTAATGATTACAGGATGACATTGCAAAATGCATGGCCTCAAATGGGAATTTACAACTAGAAAGCTGGGGTGTTTTGCCATGGAACTCTGGGTTCAGTCCTGCAAAGCCTCGGAGCATCGGATCGTGACTGACAGAGCTCAGCTCCACACTCATGCTCAGTCTAACTAGCCATTAGATTGACTTGAGTTACAACAGACTGGTAACGATAAACATCAACTGGCAGGTGTGTGTGTGTGTGTGTGTGTGTGTGTGTGTGTGTGACTAAAAAGCATATGCTAACTGTTGTATTTTCAATAAATGTGGCGTATTTGCCTTTTTCCCCCTGAAAAGATCCCGTGTGCTTTGCATAACAACTCAAACCCCTCTCTAATGTTATATCTATATCTAGCATCAAGGTCACAAATGACGACATCTAATTTCCACTTGCTGTTATACAAGTCACATCAATGGCCCAACAGAAAACTATTCAGTCTCAGGAGCCACAAACCTGTAGTTTACGAAGTTGCTTAATGGCTTCTTCCCGAGCCTTGTTAGCAGAGTCAACCTGACCTTCCAGATCCTTAATGTCAACTTCTAATTTCTTTTTAGCTGCAGTTGCCAGGCCACGTTGCTTACGCTCATCTTCCAGTTCTGTTTCATACTCATGGAGCTAAACAATAGCAAAGAAGATTTTGTTTAGGATTACTGGTACACTTTAGCACACTTAGACACACTTTACTTACACCCGGCTTGCGTATACTGTGGCATTCTAGGGGCTTGCCGACAGGTGGTAAAAGCTCCAGTAGTTTTCCAATACCACTGACTGCTGAAATAAATTCTCATTTGGCTCAAATGCTGGCGTTCGGTATGGTAAAAGACCAGTTTGATTCAGTCCTGAGGGATACATGTGTAGTTTAGTTGGTGAATGGAATATTTGTGTTTGTAGTCACAATATCACCTCTACCAACAAGATCTACATTGTTTGTTTTCCCTTCCAGAATTTTTGGATCAGTTCATTGTCATTTAATGATTCATCCAGGGAAGCCAGGTATTATATTTGGGATCCATCTTTTACTACTTGCACTGAAAGCTTGGGGAGCATTTTAGCCATTATGTCAGAGTTAATAATTCAGGTGATTTACACTAAATGGAATCTCACTGTTAAATCACTATCTTCTACAGTCAGATTCCTTACACTGAAATAGCCACAAGCCATAACACTGCTATAACGACAGCTCATTTTTTAAGCAAAGCAAAATGGTCTACGTAGCTTTTATTCAGCCAAGCACAAGGAAGAAGAATGTTTGGTTCTTATTATCCTGAAGCACTTACTAATAATGGCGTGAACCAGGGGATTTGCAATTAGTTTGAGTACGCATTTACAGTGTCACTGATAACGAATTATACCTGTTTAAGCAGCTGTCTCCTCTTCTCCTCATTCTGTTCATCTCGAGCTTGCAAGTCTCTTTCAAACTGTCCTTTTAGTGCCTGCATGTTAACCTCCAATCTAAGCTTGGCATCTTCAGTAGCCTGTAGCTCATCCTCCAATTCCTCTAATTGTGTCTTCATCTCCTCCACTTGTTGTTCCAGGGCACGTTTGGACTTCTCCAAATCATGGACCTTTCATGCAATGAGAAATCAATAGAATGTTTTTATTTATTGTAATCAATCTGAAAATACATATTGCTGGAACATGATCATTCTATAGCATGGGACAAATTGGAATACATGAATGGTGGAGAGAGAATGGATTAAGTTTCAAGGACACCCACAAAAAAGTGGCAAACTAGCATTTTTTGTACCCTTATAAATCTATTTGAAAAGGCAAAATTCAGCTTATTCATAGACTGAGACTCTGGATACCCAATGTTATCCCAGGATTCATTTTAGTCTAAACACCTACAATTGTGGAAATAAACCCTTAGTGGTAGTGATGTGATCATACCACTAAAATAAGAGATAGGAAGCAATATCCCCTTTCAAATCAAGTTAGCAGTGCTCCTTTTGTTCCTTTAATTTTTATTTCCTTCTGAAGCTCTTAGCTCACAGACACCTGCTAGAGCCATCACGCTGCTTTGGATCCTGTCACAACTGAACTCTGCCAAGTCAACTGAGGAAATTTCTTTTAGCCACAGTGGTAGCTGCTGGCAAAATCAAATCCAATCAATAAATTCAGATTTGCAAACCTTACAACTTGGAAGCTGCTTACTGGGTTAGCAAATACTTCTCAGTCTCTGCTTTAATTTTGTCTTCTCTCAGAAATGAGGCAAATAATCCTTTTCAAGATCAATAACTTTCTGTTGCTCAGTAAAGTCAAGACTAAAGAAGGCTTGTAAGCATAATTCTTTGCTGAGTCTGTGATAGGGCCAGATGCAGATGGAATTGCTCATGGAATTCTGCATAAAACTTCTGACATTGTTGAATGGATTTTATACTGTGAAGAACTCTCCACACTGAAAATGTAGATCTTGGTGGCATTAACTATTAATTTAAGTGATTATCCCTGAAATAGTTATATGGGATATATATTGTGAGACTTACATTCTTGCCAACATCGTCCTTGGAGCTAACTAGATCTTCCATTTCCGCTTTCAACAATTTGTTGGTTCTCTCCAGTTCTTCTTTGGCTTCCAAAGCTTCCTCAAGAGCTCGGGCCAAGGACAAAGCCTTTGTTTCTTTTTCTCTAGCTTCAGCTTCTGCTCTGTCCCTTTCGTCTGCATATTTGGAAGAGATGTTTTTCTCTTCAGCTAGCATCTATAAACCAATAACATAAAAATTCTCAGTTTGAGCACAGTAATCCTGTTAAGGCATTAAGTGTAGGGTTTTCTAGTGCATTAGTGTTGTCAACTACTAATGACTACAGAGAAAGGTCCCTGTATGTGCAGACACAAAATTAATCAAGGCATAAATAATTCAACCTTAATCTTTTTTTATAACTATGTTAATTCCCACTCAACAACTTACTCTCTGCACCCAGGACTCCCAGCGAAGTTAGGTTATGACATAAAGGGAGTTAACCATAAGCTCATACCTGATCAAACTTCTTCTGCTTTTTCTCCAGGTTGGAGACCAGCTGGCGTTGGTTGTCCAAGTCCACTATCAGATCATCCAGCTCCTGCTGGAGTCTGTTCTTGGTTTTTTCCAGTTTGTCATAAGAAGCAGCTTTTTCCTCAAACTGTTGTGTGAGCCCTTCAATTTCCTTCTGGAATTTCTTTTTGCCTTCCTCCATACTCTCTATTGTGCTGGTATATTCCTGTAGCTTCTTCTTGGAGTCAGAGAGCTGAAATTTGAATTCAAGGAATGAAACAAGTCTGTATAGCAGAGGCACTCTAAGTTTGCACAACAGCAGGCTGCATATGACATCATCCAAGGAACCCATAAGCGTGCACCTAACTCACTCAAGCTGACGGCAGTCACTCATCTTTAACATTATGAGGCAGCCTACAGATGCTTTAGGCCCATCGCACCAGACTCCATCATGAGGCGAGTGATCTTGCACCAAGGTGTGGCCAGTAGTCCTGTGGTCACAGTTTCCTCTGCATTAAGAAGAGGCTACTGGCTGCCCTGTAGAATTCCATAGGCTACAGCTGGTCTACAGGTCATATACTTGCCGCTTCTGGCCTAGTAACGATAGTTCGCTGTCTAACATGTATAGGGATAACTGGAGATCTGAAATCTATGGTCCTATTGTAAAGACTCTGCACTAGAGCTAATGTTCTAACTGTGCCACTGTACCTGTACTGTCAGTGTCGAAATATGTCGCTCTAGGTTTTGTTTTGCTTCTGCTTCTTCCTCCAACTGCTCTTGCAGGCTGTTATTTTCTGCCTCCAGCTGGCGAAGCTTGGTAGTTATGGTCAGTTTCTGCCGAGTTTCCTCCTGAAGCAGCTCCTACAGAGATCATCATAATAGAACATGGTCATTTTTTGTTCTTTTTCAATATGTTTTATACAGGTTATCCCAGTGGGAAGCCTACCTGTGTATCCTGTAGCTGAGATCCCAAGCTTGCAACATCCTTAGTGAGTTTGATTGCCTTGGTTTCTGCGTCACTGAGCAAACCGGTAACATTTTCTACTTCAACCTAAAGAAAAATCACATTGAATTTTTTCAGTCATTTTGTGTAGCTTCAATCTCATCTACCCCAGCTATGTTTGAGATGGGTCCGGACTGGACTCTTGAATCGCACTTTGTATTTGAATGCCAGGACCAGAATCTGCTCCTGTGCTTCTGGATCACTTTCAGAAGAGGCCTATTTTCCAGTTCAGATATAATTCAAGACAGAAAAAATCATGTCAGAATGGTGGATATTGCCAAAGTTTAGCTAAGAGAATTTGTGAGATTTCAGTGCTGTGGAACCAATCCGCAGCAGGTAGGCATATGTTTGGGGTGGAGGTTTTGGAGAATTCTGTCACAGGCAACTTTATTGAACCTCCCTTTGTCCAGTAGAGCTGTAGAACAGCTCCATGCAAAGGGTGCCTTGATTTTGTGCCCCACTCCCTCTGTCACACTCCCTAGTTGAGTGGAGAGTTCTATACCCAATGGAGTGCAACTTGTTATGAAGAAATTGATTTTTTTTCAAATGCAAATACAAAATAAAACTGTATTCTATTTCCACAAGTTTTTACTACATAACATACAGAGGCCTGGTCTACACTGAGGGGGGGATCGATCTAAGTTATGCAGCTTCAGCTACGTGAATAACGTAGCTGAAGTCAACATACTTTGATCTACCTACCATGGTGTCTTCACTGTGATAGGTCTACTGCTGACGCTCCCCCGTAGACTTTGCATATGCTTCTCGCTCCAGTGGAGTACCAGAGTCGACAGGAAAGCGCTTGGTGGTTGATTTATTATATCTTCATTAGACGCAATAAATTGACCCCCCCCCGCTGGATCGATCGCTCTGGAGGTAAGTGTAGACCTCCTAAGAAGCCTTTTTTGCTGCATTTGTGAATTAACAGTTCTTGGGAATGGGCATTTAGTAAGAAATAAGTAATGGTTTGTACTAGCAATACCACTGTGTGGGACCCAGAATACGTCAGTCACTCTATATCCAGTTGTCCCACTGAGCCTCTCAGGTCACTGAAGAAGGTATTTCTTACCTGTAACTTATGGACTTTTTCATTGAGTTCCACCCGGATGCGCTCTCCATCGGTGTATTTGGACTGTAACTCCTGAAGCTGCACTTCCAGCTTCTTCTTTTTGTACTCCACATCTTGTTTGGCCTGAGTTAATGACCTGATTTCAGTACTTAGGTCAGCATTTTCTTTCTCTAATGTCTGCTTGGTCTTGTCCAAGTTTACTTTGGCCTGAATGCATAAGGCAAAGAAAAATACGTTGTGTAAAAGAAATCCACCATGTCTAATACATAAATCCATTATCAGGGTAGTGGTTTTCAGTTTACCCGTTTAAATTGCTCCAGCTGTTCTGTTAGCTCCTCAACAGCTTGAGTATGCTTTTGCCTCATTTCCTGGACCTGGGCTTCATGAGTCCGAGTTTCCTCGTCCAGAGCTCTCTTCAGCACCGTGACCTCCTGTTCCCTCTTTGCTCTGGAAAGCAATACACACATGAATGGAACAGCTGGCCGACAATCTAATCACACAGGAAACTCTGTTATTGCACAGCTGTGAGATGATAAATAATGGCAGCAGCAGCAGAACTTTTATAGTAGCACTTTAGAACTGTTAGTTAATGAAGTGACTTGCCCAGTCCTACATAGGGCAACACTGTCAGAGCCTGAATAAGAATCCAAGAGTTCCTTGCACTGGGGCGTGTGCTTACAGCCTATGTTGTTCTATCCAGATGTGCAGATCTTTACACATCACTAGATATGTGTCATGCAATATTTTACTGAAATGGTGCTTTCTGATTTTATGTCTTTTATAATGACTTTGGCTACATTTGTTTTTCTGCCATGTGCTAGGTCTTTATACCTGAGCTCTTGCTGTGTAGCTGTGCTATCCAAGGTATCTTCAAGTTCTGTTTTCAGGGCCTCCAGCTCTTCACTCAGGTCTCTCTTTTGTTTTTCTGCTTTGTTTCTTGCTGCTCTCTCAGAATCCAAGTCTTCCTGGAGATCAGAGATGTGACCTTCCAGCTCACGGATTTTTTTGAGAGCATTATTCTTCTGAGCAATTTCATCTTCAAGCCTGGAAAACAAAGTATGATGTAAATATAAAAAAATATTCAACTATGTCGAGCTGTTGGGAACTGATGGTATGATTTCAATCTGAATAACCTAAGTGAATCCATGTTAGGTTTTTTTTAAATTTTACTAGGAAATGTAATTAATCCACACCAGGTAATAGATAAGATAACATAACATCTTATGTTAGTATAGCTTAAACTGTGTATAAAAGGGTAAGGTTTTCTGAATGACCTAACTCTTAGTCCTTTAGAAATCCATAGGACCTTTACCATTGACCTCGGTATGAACAGAATTAGGCCAGCTCCAAGAGTTTTTGAAAATCCCATCCTAAATATATGTTTGAATGTATGTGCTAGGTTCAGCTTTTAGTTCATTGTGCAGACAGTCCTAACCAGCATGGACAGAGAGAGACAGAAGTAGATTTGGTGTCCTCATCTCTTGGATGACACAGACAATTGGGAGGATCACTGGTATCTGCGGAGTAAGACTTTCTCAACTGTTTGACATGTAAGAAACTGGACCCCCAATGCAGGAAAGAGATATGGAAGGGAGGGGAGGGGAGGCTTGGGAAAATGATTGTTGCACCTGGATGGGGAGAGAGTATCCCAGAGGATATTGAGGTGTGGAAGGATCTTACTGCTTAGTGGGGGCTTGGTGGCCAATGACGTTTCAAGCCCTGATTTCTCATGGCCTGAGGATCCTGCTTCTACTTAAGTCTATGGGAAACACCCCCCTCCCATTCATTTGAATGGGTCAGGGGCAGGGGCAGACTTGTAGTAATTTGCAGTGTATTTTTTCTATAACCTGCACTTCAAAGTGCAGAGATCAGATTGAGAGCTGAACTTTCACAAAGTGTGGGTGGGGATTGGTGTGTGCATGTCCAGAACTGGAGTTTCAGCTCAGGCCCTTCTGTCAGTAGGAGTTGGATACCTGGCAAGAGCGGCCTGCAGCTCTTCCTCCTTTTTGGCCAGCTGCATCTTTAGTTCAGCAATCTGCGCCTGCAGGTCTGCAATCTGCTCATGCAAATCACTGGCGTCTCCCTCCAGCTTCCTCTTTGTTTTCTCCAGTTCTTGTCTGCTCTTCTCTTCTTTCTTCAGTCGCACTGGAAAAATAAGGATTCTTGTCAGGATAGTGAGTCAGCCCAAGGAATTCTCAAAGTGATCCTGAACATAGGTACGTATACACGGAAAACCAGTGAGATCACTGTTCTTCTCCATTTGGTTATATGCTGAATACAAGGCAATTTTCTTTTTGTAGTGATGGCTAGTGACTTGCAACTCGCACCCAAACTTTACTTTCTGTCCATCTATAAAATCAGAACTCTCTGCTCCCCAGTATTCTGAATAGTGTCACCAGATGTCTCGATTTTATAGGGACAGTCACAACTTTGGGGTCTTTTTCTTATATAGGCTCCTATTACCCCCCACCCCATCCTGATTTTTCACGTTTGCTGTCTGGTCACTAATTCTGAAGCACTACTTTTTGCCATATTTTCTTTTTTGTGCTGACTCTAACAAAATAGGGACCTCTGTTTTGCTTATGCATTGTGCCCATCCCATAGTTTTTGTAGGTTGGGTTCATTCTCCAAGAAACACAAATGAAACTGTTAATTTCTTTTACCTTTATCTGACTTGGATTTAAAAAAAAAAAGATTAATAAATGAAAGCCTCGGTTTCTCATAAATATTGTAATACATAATTCTAACTGGCCCCAGAATACTGAATCTGGCAAATACCATTTGAAATTAAAAGGGAAAAACAAACATACAAAACCATTAAAATTACAATTGTGTTACTTGGAAAGAGCCCCCCAGGGCTGTCATTAAAAATAAATTTTATTTGGTAATTGTTACAGAATTTCATGTTCTGGCATTTCAGAAAACCTAGATGGTAAATTTATCGTCTCTATTTTTTTAAAGGAGTCTTTTAAAAATACAACTCAAATAAGCAATTGATATAAAACCACCTTTGGTTTACAATACCTTCCAGTTCTGAAATCATTGATTCATGTTTGTTTTTCAGCTTTGTAAGGTTTTTGGCTTTTTCTTCTTCTTCTGCAAGATTTGTTGTTAAATCACTTATTCTCTCTTCAAGGAGTTTTCTTTCCTTAAGGAGAAAGAGTTTCCATTTACAGACAGAACTTATATTATTTTTGCTCATGAAATGCCAACGTACACACTAAAAAATAAATCAGATCTTTTTAAATGCCACATTTCCTGACAGTGTCATGTAGCACTTTGATTATAGAGGAGATAGAAAGTGGTGGATGCTTTCTATGAGATTAACTAGACTATTAGATTCTTTATACCCACTCTACGCTAGCAAGTACTTGGGCACCAATTCAGGAAAGTATTTTAACACATGCATACTTCCAGTGCATTTCTGAATCATGGCCTTAGGGTTTATGGGTGAAATTCCTTCTGTCCAGAGGACCAGCACAAGGCCTATGCATAATTAAAGCCCTCAAAATAGGATGTAAGTGGTGCATGAAGTGCTGCCCCTCTGCACAAGGTAACTCTACGTACTTAGCTGGATGCATAAGAAGTTGTACCAGTTATCCCAGATTGGGAGGAACACACAGATATCCTTTAGCAAATGTTATTGCACATCTGTCTTTTATCTCTTAGTATTCAATTGTTTTAGAAAGCAAGTGGTATGGACATCCATGGAGATGGCACCAAGACGTAGCAGTAATATATTTAAACAACAGTTAGATGATTATGTACAATTTTACAAGTTAAAAGGAATTAGTGAGTTTTGTGCATAGAGGGAGCTGTCTGCTCTTTCTAGGAGCTAAGAGGGAATGTTTCCACTGATCTTGTTTAACTGCTATGGGGATTTTTGCTTGGAGATATTTTTGCCATTAGAGGACTCAAAAAGCCAACAACATTTAGATTTTTAATAGTCTAGGATAAACATGACAATGTTGTCACCAGCCCATTCCAGACACAAAGGGCTTATGGCCTGCTAGCTATGTGACTATGAAGGGCTAAGTTATTGTTACCACCAAAGCTGAAGAGGAGATCTTTTCATCTTACATTGATTTTGTGCTAAAACTGGGCCTATGACACTGACCTTGGTCAGCTTGTTGTTCTGATCATCCATTACGAGAATGTCATCTTCCATTTTCTTTATCTTGGCCTCCGCTGTTACTTTCTCAAGTTGTAGTTTTTGCCTTGCAGCTTCTTCTTCTTCCAGCTGGTCCTCAAGGTCCTTTTTGGTAGGGAAAAAAGGTCCCCAAAAACATGAATTCTAGAATGAATGTACTACAGGGCCTATTTTAGGCCTGCTCAAACCTATGTGGGCATATTAAAAGCTTTTCTAGTTTTAAGAAATGGTTGACCCATAAGGGTCTTGACAATACAGAAGGAAAGATTTAGTAATCTAGCCATTTAGAAAAGAAACTCTAAATATTTTAAATTGGGATAGGGGAAGAATGTGCCTGTCTACTATAAAGAATTACATGGAGGGGAAAACAGCAGAAATGCATTCCTACTACTATGTAGCACAGGGGTTCTCAAACTGGGGGTTGTGACCCCTCAGGGGGCCACGAGGTTATTACATGGGGGGTTGCAAGCTGTCAGCCTCCACCCCAAACCCCTCTCTGCCTCTAGCATTTATAATCGTGTTAAATGTAAAAAAGGTTTTTTAATTTATTAGGAGGGTTGCACTCAGAGGCTTGCTGTGTGAAGGGGGTCACCAATACAAATGTTTGAGAACCATTAGTATAGCAGATACATATTCCGCAAAGTACTATATAGCAGCTACTTTCATATGATCAGTAGTTGCCAATTTTGTCAGCAAGGTGCAGTTGTATGAGCTGTACATAGGTTACAGTACCAGCATTTGTTGTTGCATCTTTTTCTTCTCAGTTTGCAACTGGTGACTACGTTCCTCCTCCTCTTCAATCCTGGCCTCCATTTCATGCAGGATCTCCTCCAGCTCTTGCTTCTTAGCAGCTAGGCGGACTCTCATCTCTTCAGCTTCAGCATACAGTTCGGTCTCGGCCTGAAGCTGTTCCTGAAGGAGATTCTTTTCTTCACACAGCTAAGCAGATAAATGGATATGCATTTAAAACTTAGCTCACAAGTTACCCAGTGCTGCTTTCTTTAAGAAATATGTGGACAAATTGGAGAGACTGTCCAGAGAAGAGCAACCAGAGTAATATAAAGTTTAGAAAACCTGACCTATGAGGAAAGGTTAAAAAAATTGGGGATTGCTCACTCTTGAGAAAAGAAGACTGAGTGGCGACGTGTTAAGTCAGATATGTTACAGGCTGTTATAAAGAGGACGATGACTTACTGTTCTCCATGTCCACCAAAGGTTATGTGATGGGGCAAGGCCAGATGGCTACAGTAAAGTACTGAGGAACAGGTATGTTAGTCCCAGGCTAAACAAATCCCTAGGACCATGGTAACCAAATGGCAGTTGCTCCAGGTTAATCAAGGCACCTGGGGCCAATTAAGATCTTTCTAGAAGGCAGTGGAGATAGCTACATTGATTAGAACACCTGCAGCCAATCAACGCAGGCTAATCAGGGCACCTGTGTTTAAAAAGGAGCTCACTCCAGTCAGGCATGGAGGAGCCAGAGGAGAAGGAATGTGTGTGAGGAGCTGGGAGTGAGAGAGTGTACTGCTGGAGGATTGAGGACAAGCATTATCAGACACAAGGAGGAAGGTCCTGTGGTGAGGATAAAGAAGGTGTTTGGAGGAGGCCATGGGGAAGTAGCCCAGAGAGTTGTAGCTGTCATGCAGCTGTTACAGGAGGTACTATAGACAGCTGCAATCCACAGGACCCTGGGCTGGAACCTGGAGTAGAGGGCGGGCCTGGGTTCCCCCCAAACCTCGCAACTCCTGATCAGACACAGGAGGAGTTGACCCAGACTGTGGGTTCCACCAGAGAGGAAGATCACTGAGGTGAGCAAATTCGCCAGTAAGCGCAGGACCCACCAAGGTAAAAGAGGAACTTTGTCACAGTAGGACAAGAAGTAATCAGTTTAATTTTGCATCAAGAGATGTTTAGATTAGATATTAGGAAAACCTTTCTAATTAGAAGGGTAGTTAAACTCAGGAATAGGTTTCTAAGGTAAATTGTGAAATCCTTGTTTTTGGAGCTTTTTAAGAACAGTTTAGACAAATGCTTATCAAGGATGGTCTAGGTTTATTTGATCTTGTCTCAGTGCAGGAGGCTGAATAGACGATGTTGTGAGCTCCCTTCCAGCCCTATATTTCTATGAGGGAGTGACAGCTCAGTGGTTTGAGCATTGGCCTACTAAACCCAGGGTTGTGAGTTCAATCCTTGAGGGGGCCACTTAAGGATCTAGGGCAAAATCAGTACTTGGTCCTGCTAGTGGAGGCAGGGGGCTGGACACAATGACCTTTCAGGGTCCCTTCCAGCTCTATGAGATAGGTATATCTCCATATATACATAGTCCATGGTTCTCATAGACTGCCACTGAATAGAGATTAGTACACTGATAGGAGGTTTAGGGTCCAGGCTCTTGAAGTCTGGCAGTAGACTGTAGTGTGCTTTGGTTCAGGTCCATTGACAGTAAGAGGATCATAAGGAGAATAGACCCTTTTGCTGGTATTTTGTAACATTTAATAAGCTTCTAAAAATTGATAAAGTTTCCAGTGGTCCACAACTGTATGTCACCTGATTGTGTTTCAGCTCCAGTTCCTTCAATTCACTCTCTGCTTTTTGTTGTCTTTCCTTCGTTCTCTGTAGCTCCTCATCTTTGGCCTGCATTTCTTCCTCTTGGCGGGTGACTTGTAAGAGTGGTTTCACCTGAAAAACCAAGTACGAATGTTCCTTTTCAGCATTTACTTTAGAGAATGCAATATTTATCAAGGATGCCAGACTGACAGCCCTGTGGATGAACTTTTGTATTATGAAGGTAGTGGAGAAATACAGCACAGTCAATTCCAGTGCAAGCTTCCCCGCACCACTGAGCTTCAGCAACACTGAAAGGCCATTTCTCTGTTAAAAAGGCTATTTCATTCTTTGGGTCATGTCAGTCCTTTGACTCTCTGATGAGACTTATCATGAAACGGGACAATTAGAACAAGATATGATGGGGAGTTGTGATGCAGGGCACCTCTTCACTAACGCATTTCAGTTTCTGATATGAAATTAAAGATCTAAACATGCTAATTCTTCTTGTGTGAATCCTTTTCAGGGGCTTATTTTCATCATCTGAATAAAGACAGATTGACCCATACTTTTCTAGAGATATGTTCAAAACTTTTCTGATAATGAGCCCAATCTTAAACAGTCTGAAATCAGTGATTATAACGGACTTGGGAGCAGGCCCTATAGGTCAGTAAGAGTCCTTTCTCCTAACATGACTTGGAATCCTAGACAATCTCTCTCATTTGGAAGGCTGAAGAGAAATTTACTGAATGACAATCACTTACTTTAGTGAACAGTCTCCACCATTGCCAGTTCCTTAGCTTCAGGTAAGCAGAACAGTTTCTCTGAATGACCCTCATTGCTGTTAACTGCTGCTGCTTCTTGGCAAAGGCCCTATAATTAAATACAAAGCAACTTCCTTCAAATAATCTGATAATAGTGAGCACAAGTTGTCTGCACAATACATTTCAAACAAAGCAACGCTGGTGCACGAATCTGTAAAAGTTTGAGATGTCTGGTGCAAACTCTCTCACTTTAAAAGTCTCTCATTATTTGTGGTACTCATAGGAAAAGTAGTAATTTTGTCAGTCTTTTCAATATTTTATTCTGCTGTTTTTAGAATGGCTTAATTGTAGAGATAGGATCAAACCACAAAATCCAGATCTGAGTAGGGACATCTCCAGTATCCTGGGTATGCAGGCACTCGGATCTTGGCTTTTTATTCAGGTCAGCACTCCAGACACCAGTGCTCCAAGCATGTGCCTGGGGTGGAAGCTGCAGGGGGCACCCTGCCGGTCCCTGCGATGGCGGCAGTCAGACAGCCTTCGGCGGCAATTCAGCGGATTCGGCGGCGGGTATGCCGAATCCGCAGGACCAGCGGACCTCCCGCAGCAAGGTGCCGAAGGCAGCCTGCCTGCCGTGCTTGGGGTGGCAAAAAAGATAGTTACCCCTGATTCAGGTCCATCATTCTTTAATCATACCATATTTAAAATTGTTTGTTTGCTCAGAAATCTGAGGGCCTTGATGGAAGGGCCTAAGGGAAGAACCTTTATTGTTAATATTTAAAAAATGGGCTTTTACCTCTTAGAGTGCTTGGTTGGTTTAAAATTAATTGGGAGTATGGTCAGGTGACTCAAGTGCTCAGGTCCAAGCTCTGTATCAATGGGATTTAACACTTTACAAATGGCATCAGCTTTATTATTTATATTTATTCTTTGTATTGTGGTAGCATCTAGCATTCCTAGTCATGGACCAGAACTCTGTTGTGCCAGGGGACATACAAATACAGAACAAAAAGACAGTCCTTGCAGTTTACAGTCTGAGTAGTTGGAGTACATATATTCTATGTAATTGATCTTATTAGATTCTTAAGGGGAAGGAGTATGTCCTCTTATGTACATGTACTGCACCTGACACCTTTGCATTACAGTGGCACCCACAATGTCACAATAACTATAAACCTCATTTTAAAAAAGAAGCCTCAAGTTGCAATGCAGATAACTACACATCGCCATAGACTTTATTGTGTTTCTGACAATGTAGTCTTACTTTCTTGCCAGGTAGCCTCGACTTTGAGCCTGGAAAGCAATAATAATATCTGTGATTTTCAAGTCTCTTTCCTCTTCTAGATGAGCCAGGACACCAGTTCTGAAGAAGATTTTACTTTGTCCAATCCTGTACAAGTTGGCATCAAGTTCTAATGCTTTGATCTATTGGGAGGGAAACAAGGATATTTTGTGGACTCTGTCACTACAGTTCAGTCTTATACTTTGCATTGGAATGATTTTTACACTGTTAGCAGAAAAATTAACTAATTCCATGTAAAATGTATGTTACTGACTTTATTAATGTTGATTGAAAACATTCTGCTCACCATTAGTATACAAGCCTGTTTCCCATCCATAAATCCTTTAGGAATAGCATTTGAGGCAAGAATTTCATATCTGTAAACAAAATGGCACAGAATAGGAAAACCAATTATTTAGCACAGACGTAATCTTAGTTTCACACAGATTAATGTGTATTACAACACTCCAAATCATATGGTACTATAGCAGTGTCCTACCGCTGGCGGAATTCCTGGAAGACAATTCTGTTGGGGAATCCTTGCCGGCAGATACGAATCCCTTCCAGGACACCATTGCATCGTAACTGCTCCAGCACTAAATGGGCATCAAGTTTGCCAGCCTGTGGAATAAAGACATTTTCAGTTTTAGTATATAAAATAAATGAGGAAAGAAGATAGAAGTTTGGAAAGTGTATTACTGGCACAGCCTTATGATGGAAGATATGACCTATGAGGAAAGGTTACAAAAATTGGGCATGTTTAGTCTTGAGAAAAGAAGATTGAAGTGAGAACTGGTAAGTTTTCAGATACGCTAAGGACTGTTATAAAGAGGATGGGGATCAGTTGTTCTCTGCATCCCTGAAGGTAGGACAAGAAGTAATCGGCTATATCTCTAGCAAGGGAGATTTAGGTAAAACTTTCTAACTACAAGGCTATGTAAGCTCTGGAGTAGACTTCCAAGGGAGGTTGTAGAATCCCCATCATGGGAGGTTTTAAGAACAGGTTGGACAAACACCTGTCAAGGATGGTCTAAGTTTACTTGGTCCTGCCTCAGCAACGGGGACTGGGCTTGCTGATCTCTCAGGGTCCCTTCCAGCCCTACATTTCTATATTTCTGTAATACTATCATCTGCAAAAGTGTTCTCCAGGTAGTGGGTCATGATCTACCAGTGGGTCATGGGAAGGTTGTACATGGATTGTGGGCCTGCTGTGGAGGCCTCAAGGGGGCAGGTTTGGAAAGTGACCCTGCCCCACACTCACCCACAGTGGTGGCTCCTGTCCAGGGGCTGGGCCTTGGCCTGGCTCCCTTGTCTAGGTGTTGTGACCTGTCGTTACAATCCAGTGTACCAGTTCACAGTGCCACTCACTCAAATTTGGCCTGGCTATGCCCCTGTCATGATGGAGGGGTGACCAGGCCAAATCTGAGTAGTTCTGTGACCCTGTGCACCAGGCTTAATGCCACTCACTCAAATGAAGTCTGGCTTTCCCTTTGTCATGACATTAGGGGCAGCTGGGCTAAACGATGGTGCTGCTGTGATCCCATGTGCCAGGTACCAACGCTGAGGGCCATGTCCAACACCATGGACAGGAGCTGCCATTGTGGGGTGAGTATGGGGTAGCTTTCTCTCCAACCCATCCCCACTCCTGGCGCTTCCCCTCTGCATGAGGCTGGGATAGGACTTCCCTAGTAAAAAGTCTGGAAATCAGTGGAGTCTACAGTATATTGTTATAGTTACTAGAACTTGACAAGAATAATGAAACCTGAGCATTTGAAATGTACCCTTTTTTCATGATTTGGAATGATACAACGGACGAAGTTTGGATTTGTGTTCCTTAGGGTAGTCATCAGCTTGGTCAGTTGCTCCTTATAGAGTTGCCCAACAGTACGGAACATGCCCTTCTTGGTTTTTGAAGAACTAGGGAGTGAACTTTCAGTCATCTTTGCCATCTGGTCCAGCCCCACTATGCGGTCCACTGAAACATAAAAGCAAATGTGAATGGAACCTCTCAGAGGTCTTCAAAGTTCATTGCTTCTGGCATAATTGCACATATTAAAATCTAGTACAATCTAACTGTATATTGTGGTACTATATAAAAGTTTAGTAGCAACAGTCAGAGATATAGACAAGATTAAATATCCGGTAAGGTCACTACTTCTGTGTCAATGCTGAAAATACAACTTGTTAGGGACTGATGACTGAATACAGTGCTGTTGAACACATGGCTATTAATAGAGAACACTTAGCCCTTATATATGGGCTTACACCTACCCTACAAACATTATGCTTGCCTCACAACTCCCCTACACGGGTAGAATGATTAAGCAGATTAGAACTGGGAAAAATACCCACCACCACCTCCTGATTCCCACCCCCGTGTTGCACACACTGGACCACACACCCTTCTGGGTCATTTCCCCTGATTATCTCAATGTTTGGGTTATCCTCCAAGTCCTTTGGAAAAATTAGAGTTCTGCTGTTTATATTGTACATACGTTTGTACAACTCCTTGTGATTCTTTTAGATTAAAAGTGCTATGTAATAAAAGATCATACTCAAAGGGGCCACTGAAATTATACCTCCTTAGCAATGCTGATGTGGCACTCATCTGAGATGTGGGAGTGAGATATGGATTGTACACGATCACTCTTCAGAAGTAAAAACAATATAAGCTGCTCAATGTTACATGTTCAGTAACAGATACATGCTGAATCTTCATTTTCATGATTTCTTTGGATGGCATTTTTAAGTAAGTGATTTGATGGAGCTTAAGCCATACATGCTGTCTCTAAGGAGTACAGTTTAAGGATTTAATATGTTTAGGGGAAAGGATTTTAATGCCTTGTACCTAACACTGATAAGAGACAGAAAGCAATCAGAATAGGTCCTAAAGAATGACAGCTCTTTACTCAACGTTACAAGCTTAGCGTTCAGATTCATACCATCTTTCCAAAGGTCTGCCACAAATTTGTCTGAAGACTGATTCAGCAGAGAAGTCACGTTGTCATTTAGTGGATCCATGTTCTTCGTTAGCCAGGCAGTTGCACTGTAGTTAACCTTTAGAAAACATCACTCATGTAAAAATCTGTTCTCAGTTAGGAATTTTGACAGTGAGGGCCCTGATCCTGACTGGGAACTTTGGGCGCTATAACAATCCAAATAATAACAATAATGTGAAATGCCCTGTGTAAATAGGATTTGCTCACATGGATTAAGGTTGGTACATATGTGGCTCTTAAAGGTTAATGCACTCATATTTTGGGGGCCCAATCCTCCTGCCATATCCACATCAGTGGACTCCTGCTATCTTTGTGAATTTGTTTGGAGAATCCACAATAGCGGCATTGCTGAGAAACACAGCTTTGGGCTAACTCTGCTCAGATTGAAATCAATGGATTTCACCAGGGATGGACTTCAGTGGGAGCAAAATTAGATCAGCTCTGAGCGCTTTCTACATGTTACAGAATGAAAGCACTTTTTATTCCAGCAAACTAAGTCACTCTCAGTACTTTGATTCTATTTCTCGGCAATCTCTCACACTTTGGCTGTATATTTCACTGTTTGGACATCAAAGAGTTACAAGTTTTGTACAGTAAGAGAACTTAGTCCTGTCCAATACCCTTCCTGCATAGTGGATTATGGAGAACTCAGTTTTGTCTTTGAGTTGTTTAGGCTTCTGGAACTTGGCATGACTGCCTTGTTCTTGACACAGTTTCTCTACAAAAGATGTGTCTGTAGCTTTGGGGAACCAGCACTCTTCATCCAGGAGAGCCAGGACGCCAGGTGGGTTGTTCTGCAACATAAGCAGTAGACACATCAGTCATATATAATGAAAGAAAACCGTCTTCAATTTCCTCTAGGTTATTATTAATCATACTCTGAAACAATGGAGCCCAAAAGTCTAAAGTTACACAAAGCCCCTGTTGGACTGAGATATGAGCATCCCTTATCCAACCTACACAAATGTTGTCCCACCTGAAGACATGTAATCTTACCGGTCTTTCAATCAGCTCAATGCAAGGTTGCAGATCAAGGCCAAAGTCAATGAAATTCCATTCAATGCCCTCACGCTGATACTCCTCCTGCTCCAGTATGAACATTGTGTGGTTGAAGAGCTGCTGAAGTTTCTCATTTGTGTAATTGATACACAATTGCTCAAAAGAATTGACCTTAAAATGGAATGAAAAAACTGAATTATTACATTTAAAAATAAATGTACAAGAGAAATTTGAATAGTAAGATAACATTTTGTATCTTCTAGTTCTTTTATTAGCAATAATCGTTACATTATAAGGGAGTAGATTTTACTATCCTAACCTTGGCTTTACATGAAAATTTACATTAGACTCTTACACATAAGGTTAACCAGCTATAGTTAAGTTTGTTTTCTCAACTCAATGTAATTCTCAATAGTTTTATGTAGGTGCCTCTTTATCACTGAAGTAGTATGAGTTTATAATCCACTTAGTGCATTCCTTAAATTTCCGAGTACCCAACCTGCCTCTTTACAAACTTCACAGACCAATGTTCAGTGTATTCCCACCCTACACAGTTCTAGTGTGCTGCTTAAGGCCCCAATCCTCCCCCGGGGATGGAGCAGGTTGATCCCTGCATCTATACAGAGCCCTTCGGTGCTGTGCAGTTGCAGAGGGTCTGCCCACCTGGTTCTCAAAGCAGGATCAGGGTTTAAGACTTTTAGAAAAAGACAGATAATGAGGCTGACTAAAACCAAAGAGCAAAATATACAAGTGGGAAGTTAAAATGTTCAGATCATCTTGTGCCAAGTAGTACATACCTCAAAAATCTCAAATCCAGCGATATCAAGGATCCCCAGGAAAGACGCACCTTGTCTTTTTGTTTTATCCAGAGCTTTGTTCACACGAGTAAGAATCCAACGGAACAGACGTTCATAGGTTGCTTTGGCTAAAGCCTCTACCGCAAAGTCTGCCTATTAAAGCAGGGCAGGGAAGAAGATATGAAATGAATGAACAAATCAGAATCAGATGCTATCTTCCATATAGAACAGTACATGAGGTGCAGGGGATAGGATTGCCCATCCCCCCTCCCCCCGCCACTGATTTTTAAAGAAGAAAGTTAGCAGAGTTAAGGAGATCACAAATTGATACCTGCTCTTTGGTCTGGGCTTTCTGAACAACATCTCGTCCAACTTTGATCCGTGGTGTTAGGATTGCCCTTGTGAAATCTGTCACATTAATACCCATCAGGTGACACACTTTCTGTGCAGCTACAATAAAGAGAACAAAATTCTATTTCACACTGGATTTTTTCATGGTAGATCAATAAATATCCATGCTAGGAGTATGTCTAATGATGAACCCATTATCCCTCCATTCCATTAAAATATCTTCCTCATGCATATGCAAAAGAGACTCCACAAGTCTCATTCACAACACCAGCAGCATAGGCATTGTTCAGCCACGTAGGACTCAAGATCACCGGATACAATGCATGTTAATTTTGTTAATTGAAAGTGCAGAATCTCTTTTTCAATAGTTGCAGCATCAGTGGAAATCAACAATGAAAATGAGAAGACTGGTACAAATTACATTTACTTAGCAGTCTGTGATGGAGTGTGTTTCCACACTGGCAGTGAAATGATTAATAGGAGTCAGAGAGCAATTAGCACCCCTGGTTGCACCTGGAGGGTGGGTTAGGCCCAATTAAAGTCAAGACCCAGCTAGGGAGCAGCTGGGTGGTTACTATAAAGAGAAGAAGCCCAGACTAGAAAGGAGGGATACTGGAAAGGCAAGGAAGTGGTGCAAGTTGCTTTGATGATCCCTGAAACAGAGTAGGAATTGGACTTCTAGGGAGGAAGCCCTGGGAGGTGTTGCTCATTACAAGAGCTGGAAGGAATATTGTAGAGCCTAGAGAGGATAAAAGGGTCCTAGAGATGGACCAAGGTAGGAAAGCCAAGGCAGCCAGGGGTCTATAGGAGCAGAACTTGACTGTTCACTGCAGTGGTACTGAACTGTAGAGGGAAGGCCTAGGCACTCCTACCAGTGACTTGTGAAAGGTGGTATGAACCTCCCTCCCACACACATCCATCTTTGAGACAAGGGGCAAGGGCTGTGGAGAGCCTAGAGACAAGGGGAGTGAAGACCACAGGGCCCAGAGTTGCAGGTCAGACACCTGATATAAGGTCACTGGACAATTGTTTTGTGGGATTCTCTGTTACCCTGGAAAGAGTCAGACTGAATGTGACCTGGCTGGTGGGTTGAGTGGTGAGAAGAGGCAGGGCTGGAGTCAGCAGAGGTTTCTGGATGAGGAGAGCTTGCTACGCTACATTATGCCACACTATTAGGGTGTGCGCAAGTAGTGACTCCATCTTTGACACAGACATTTTATGCTATTTGTGGTTTTCAGTTTAAATTTTGAAGAGATAAAATTATACCAGTGTCATCTGGCATAGAAGCTTGATCAGTATTTCTCTCCTTCTTGAAGATAATATTACCCAGCTGTAGGACAGATGAAACAACCTTCAGCATTGCTGTAAAATAAATTAAAGAGTAAAATGTCAGGAATTCTATCAACAGAAATAATAGGCATATAATCAAAAATGACTGTCCCCTAAACAGCTATTTTATAGTGTAGATCATATCTTAAGAGATTCTCTCATGGGTTTAACCTCCTCTTCCAGTTATGATGATCAGGGCCATCTCCGCGCCTTGGTGACTGCAACGCACCAGGAGCAACTAAAGCAGTTGCTTACACGGGGAAGTCATGTTAGAAAAGCAGGTGATGTATCTGTTGCTCACTTTTAATACTGTTTAATAGCTGGAAATAAGAAGCGCAGCCAGCACCATGTCAGGTATTCACCACCACCACTTAGCACTCTGAGCACTGTTGATGGTTCATGGACCACAGGTTGGGAACTACTGTGTTGTAGTGTGTTATTTTATAGTAATTGTCTTAATATACTTCTAAGAGCAAAAGGATTTAACTTATCAGTTCCATGGAATTAAAGTTAAGCACATGTAAAAGTCTTGCAAGTTTGGGGCTAAACGTCATCTGATTGAAGTGCAATTCCAAAGGCGTGCATTAACATAACACTGCATTGCCTTAGATGTTAAAATACATTGTCACTTTACAAACCAGATTGTCTTTCAGGGGTTAATTCTTCTTTTTGCTAGATTTCTAGACTTGTACAAACAGAGAATGATGCAGCATGTTCATATTTTGGGGGTTCAGGAATGGGGGATTAAGGGATCAATACAAAGAATTACTATTGATGCCAGTGAGAGGTGCAGGCATTGTGTCCTCCTGCATGCTTTGATGGGAGATGAGACCTGCCATCTTTATTAAACTAGACATTTTTTAATCCAATCTGGAGAGGTGCTAAATTGCTGCTATGCAGGGTTTAGCACCCTCAGTTCCTAATGAAATTAGTGGGAGCTGATGGAGTTCTCAGCACCTCACAGGCTCAGTTTTGATCGATGTGGTCAGTAATAATATCTCCATTGTCCTGGCTACCAGGTGTCACTTCAGGTATGAAGACTAACACAACCCGGGGGGAGCAGGGGAGGGGGAGAAGCACACATACAGTGTCATGACAGTTAAAAACCACAAACTGTCAGTTAAGAGGGTTCTTCTATGTCTGCATTTGTGTACATTTTCAAGATAGTTTAGGCTGGTTGTTCATGTCCCTCTGCCCTGAACCTCCAGATAATACTAGTATAACTGCTCAAGGCAGGCCCAATTCCTTCAAATTTAAGTCATAATATTTTGCAACTTTTTTTTTGGTCATCTTTGTTGGAAAGTGCCTAAAAACTATCTTTAAATGATCATTAGTAGTGAGCATGTGTGGAGTTCGGTCAGCTGGAATGCTTAAAAGTCTGTCCTTTAATAGCCATGTTTTACCTTTCAAGGCCCAATTTTTAAAATACTACTGGATGTTGACAACTGTATTGATGGTTTGTCATTCAAATGAGTTCGGAATGCATATGACGTTCCCTCACCAAGCAGCTCTCATGGGATTTGTCACTTCTGACACTGATGAAAAAACCTTTGTAATTCGTCAATTACACAGACAGCAAAACATGTAGAAATAATTTCAGGTGATCCACATTTAAGATACATATGCACTACATATCTGTGTTTGTTCTATGCATTATATTTTGCATATAATCCAATACAGTTTATTTTCTCATTCTAACGTACATAGTAACTCTTTTCATCTTATAACTTATTCCATTTTCAGTAATGGAACTCTTGCCAGTTTAATCACATTCTGGGTGAGACTTTCAAAGATGTTCAGTTTAGCCATCATTTCAGTGGGGACAGAATTAGGCCAATGCTAAGTGTTTTTGAAAACCTCCACCCTAGAACAACATTTAGCGCTTACAGAGCAATTTCTATTTTTGTCAATCTTGTCAAACATATAATCAGTTAGGCCTCCTTGCATAGCAAAGCCAACATTCACTCCAGACTTCCTGCCGCATCATCCTTCCCCCTTTCTTTTTGTACGAAAAGGTTTAGAGAGCTGAAGTGAGGCCGCATCTCCAGAGAGGCCTGGACATGAACCTTGAATAATATTAACTTCCTAATATGAAACTACATGTTCATTTACATTCAGCTTACATAGTGGCACATCTTGAGAAGAATCCATTGCTGTACATGTGTGCACAGGGATTACAACAATATTTCTTACTTTTACAAGCATCAGCTTATTGCTCTATGTGCTTTACTTGACCTAAAGCTTTCTAGCAATTCTTACCAAGCTGCTCCTCTTCACTAAAACCCATAATTGTCATGGCTTCCAAGGTCTCCTGGAACATCTCATCATCTTGCTGACCAGGAATAGGCACGTGGCCATTAGATAAAAAGGTATAGTTGTTGAAACTTTCCAGCAATAAATCCTCTATAAAAGGTGAAGAAAAAAATCAACTTAGAGAAAAGAATTTAACACACACCCATACTAGAAATCAGAATCTCATCCATTATTCAGAGTATAAAGTCTGCTTTTAAGTTCTCAAATCTTGGGACTGTTAAGTCCATTCCCCGGATGCAAAGCAGACAAAAAAAAAACCAAAAAAAAAAAAAACCAGTGGTTTGCCAACTGGGGATTTCCCTCGTGTATGGAATTTTGGGTGGTGTAGAGTTACCATGACCTAAATTTTCAAAAGTTACTAGTGACTTTGTGTGCCTCCACTCACTACTAGCTTTTAAAAATGTATTCTCCCAGCTGCCAGTGAAGGTGGAATGGCTCCAGGAAAGAGGGCATAGCCAGGGCATCTTTGTCCTGGCAATTCCTGATTGCTGCAATGATCCTCAAAGTCAGGCATGCACTATATCTCTGAGCAGTGCCATGCACTTCCTGATCAGCTGTGATCTGATCCATTGTTTCCATCAAGCTTTTTCAAATTTAATGTTTTTCTAAAAAATTCCATATTTCTACTCATTTTAGAAGTCGGCCTTTTTAGACCTAGGGACTTGCCCCTGATCTATTAGTGGACCCTTCCCTATTTGCGCTGGGGTGACCTGTGAACTGCAAACCACCAGTTACAGATGCACATAAGTTGGGACAGTTCTACAACTCTTGAGTAGAATTGTTTAGAACAGCCAAGGAACTCTCATTACTTATGACAAGGATTGAATAAAATTACAGTTTCAGACACTAAGGTCAATTACGTAACTGAGCCCTTTACAACTGCTGCTCAGATAGTTCAGCTTAAGATAAGTAACTTACTTTTCATTTGTTCCCCAGTGCCAGCAATCATATAGTAAAAGATATGAAATGTTCGCTCATCTCTAGCCTGGCGAATAGCACGAGACTTTTCAAGCAAATCTGGACGTTATGTATGTTAAAAAAAAAATCTTATTGGCATATTTCACTCAGTGCCTTAGTACTACCAGTGGCACATATTGGATATTAGCTTGTCTAACAAACATGGGTCTGATTCTGCAATCACTTGCTTCCATATGTAGTTCTTATTAATGATGTTAATTGAAATACTCACAAGAAGTGATACGAATGCTCGGTTGAGTGCTTACTACCATGAGGAGTCCCATTTTATATCTGATCAATGGTGCTAAACAGGGTAGCATTCATTACATGTAGGCCTAGGTGTATACAGAACCAGGCCTAATCTGAATAGTTTACATGATATTTGTCATGTCATGCTGTGATGCCTTTCTTCCTCAAGAGTATACTAGGATCTGATTCCCAGACGGGTTAAATCTTTTAACATCAACCAGTGTCTTCAGCACCTTTCCAGAAGCACTGTGCTCAAGGTTGGTGTAGGAGATAAAAAGATAAAAATAAAAACTAAACTATTTTAATGACTATCTAATCTGCTAAAATTAGAGTTGGCAACATGTACATATGGCACATGTGAATTGTGAAGAATAGTGCAGTAATGGTTCTTTTAAGCCCTTGGGTCAACATGGTTTTCTGAAGGAACAGGATCAGACCTTTAGTTCATAAGCCAAAAACTTTAAAGTTTGCCCCAGCCTGAACATCTTCTCTGCAATGAAAGAGTCCCTTAGCCTCAGCCCCCAAGTCAGTTGACACAGGGCAGCCATAGGTTTTTAACTGCAGTGTAGACATACCGTCAGTCTGCCATTTGAAATGGAGGAGGTGGGGAAAAGGATGTGAAGACCAAGTAGGGGAATCTGCAGAATCAGCAGCAGAAAAGCTGTTTGCAAATGTCCAGCGTTTGGACCTTGGTGGTGCACTCCAGTGCCAGAAATATTGGCACAGAACAGACGTTTTATGAGCCCCAAGGATAAATGATGTCTGGCAAGGCTGGGTTAGCAGTACATATACAGACCAGGTGGCTCCAGAGGAATGGAAATCCTCCCATCAGTTTGGAAGGAGCAGTTTAACAAGAGGAAGGGAATTTTAGGTGATTCCAATACATTCCTGCTGGACAGCATCTCTTGTCGGTTTAAACCTGACTCCTGCATCTTTCCTATTGTAACTTTGCTGAAGAAAAAGTAAATGTCTTATGTATAAGTGGTATTGAGATAGCACCTAGACACCCCAGTCACGGACTAGGACCTCGCTGTAGTAGACACTGTACGAAAGACCGTCTCCAACAGCATATTATCACTAGTGTTTTCTTCGAGTCCATCTATTTTAGTACTTATATGGGCCTCAACGCCACAGTATCTAAGCATCTCATACACAATGGATTTATCTGCACAGCCCCGTTGAGAGGCAAGGAAGGATTAGCCCTCTTCTACAGATGGGGCAAATTAAGCCACAGGAGTAAGTGACCTGCCCCCATCACACAGATGCAGAGCTGAATCTGAACCCAGATTTCCCAAGTCGGGGGTCTTAATCACAAGACTTATCGCCATAACACATGGCTTCTTTGACTGAGACTCTGATAGTAAAGTGTACTCTGATTGGGTGGGATGTTCTGTCGTATTTTCTGAGATGCTGCGTGGGAGATAGTGTGCTTTGTCCTGATAGCTGAGAAAACAAACTGATTAGTCTGAACAGAAAATGTAAACATGAGAGTGAGACAAACTGCAAAATTGGTATCAGCATAAATGGAACTACTTCCCCCCTGCCCTTTGTTTATATCAGTCTTAGTGATATTTGCCTTTCTTAGACATGCAAGGGAGTCTGCTTATGTTACATCCTTTTGCTCCCCCTAGTTAGTTTCCCACGAAGCTCGCTGAAAAGGATACAAGTTTCTATGTTTGCTCCAACAATGTAGCCGGTGACATCAAAATTGATGCGAATGAACTTACCCTGTCAATGAGAAGAGAACATGGTTTGGGCTCTTTCTGTGTTTTATAGCATATTTTAAGAGGCATGTCACAACATTGTCTGCTCTGTAATAACAGGCCCAGTTGCTGCCTTCTGTAACAAAACTCCTGGGAGGAGGCTGAAGGGAAGCAAGTCTGAGGTTCTCCTTGCAGAGATTTGCCTCTGTTTCATCTGGGTAGTGTGAAAAGGAAGGACCCAGGCCTGGCAGGCTGGGGGCCAGTTCACAAACCCCATGGATCCTGCAAGTGGCCAGGGAATTTATAGTTCCACCTGGATTTCTGCAAGGCCAGTGGGGGGATGGTATGAATCCTTTCTTTCTCTTCAACACAGATACCTGGAGCATTAGAAAGGTATCTTCAGAGTTGGTGGGACAGGCAGGGTAATACTGTGGCAGCAGCTGATTCTTCAACACAAGAGAGGACTCTCCACATGCTGATCAGGATACAGACAGAGGTGAAAGTAAGCCGGTCTGGTCCAGTACAGTGTACTGCCAAGTGCCAGTACACCGTGCCGGACCGCACTGGCTTCCACGGCAGGCAGCCCAGAGCCCTTTAAATCCCGCCCACAGCTCCAGCGGCTGGGCTGGAGCCGGAATTTAAAGGGCTCAGAGCTCCTGAGGCTGCAGGCAGCCCAGAGCCCTTTAAATCCCGCCCGCAGCTTCGGTGGCCTGGCTGGGGCCGGGATTTAAAGGGCTCAGAGCTCCCGCGGCTGCAGGGAACCCAGAGCCCTATGAATCCCATCCATGGCTCCAGCGGCCGGGCTGGTGCCGGATTTAAAGGGCTCGGAGCTCCCCGCAGCCACGGGAGTTCTGGGCCCTTTAAATCCCACCCACAGCAGTGGGGATTTAAAGGGCTCGGAGCTTTGCGGCAGCTGGAGTCCCGAATCCTTTAATTTGCCCCTGGGCCCCGGGGGCTCCCAGCCACCTCTGCAGCTGAGAGCCTTGGGTTGATTTAAAGGTCCTGGGGCTCCCAGCTACAGCCAGTGCCCCACGGCCTTTAAATCTCGAGGCCTCGCCACTTCCGGATGACGCCACGCCCCCTCAGGACTCCGGCAGTACCGGTAAGTCCTGTAAATTACTTTCACCCCTGGATCGTACAGATATAACCACCACTATCTTGTCTGTCACTGGAACTGAACTTGATACTTCATGAGCTAGGTCAGGAGCATGAGCCTCGCTAAAGGAGGATTACACCCAAACTGGCTCAATGTAAGTGACCATCAAAATTCTTACTACTTTTATTTACTTTCAAGTTATAGCTAAACTAATAGTAAAAGGCGTTAGGCTTGAGTCAAGTTTTTATAAGCCTTCCACTGTTGTAACATTTCTACCTTCTATTCAATTAGTGATTTTGGGATGAAAATGCTTGGTTTTAACATGTAAATTAATATTCTGAGATCTTGCATCTCCAACTCTTTAATAATTAAAAATAATCAGAAAAAAAAGTTTTATTTTAATATCTATTATCTGTGAAAGAATACACATGATCATGGCACTATCTTTACACAGAAGCATCATCCATTTTAAGACTCTTTTCAAATATAAGTGAGACAATCCAAGCCAGTGAAGATCAAAGATCCTGGCTCCATATGAGACTAAATTATTCAATATGAAAACTGGCCAAATGGGAAGGTTACTGAAAGGAAGTGGGCAGTTTTGAGAATAAAATCTAGTCTGTTTTAAGGCTCATGCACATCTGAGAAAAGTAGTCTGGTTTTCCTGGGATTTTCACACTCATTTTTATAATTTATTATTGGCACAGTATTTATTGTGAAGGCCACTTTAGTATCTTATCTTAGCAGTGTATTGCAATAATAAAAAACCTTCAGTAGCATAGCCTGCTTATGAGTGTGTGTTATGTATCCCCCTCTGTGCCCAACCGACTTATAGTCAGTTACTAGTTATAGAGCTTTGGCTCTTTAACTCAAGCTTGTGCTTTTCAGTTCTGCAAGTGCCGGGTTCAGTCCCCAGTGTGTTGGTCAAGATGGTAGCCACCACAATATCAAACACGCACATGAGGAGGAAAGGTTGGGTTAACGCTGCTACCGCGGAAGTTACTACTTCATCAAGAGAAGACTTAGATAACGTCAAGTTGGAACTTCATGATTTCCCATTCTCTTCCTTATAGTCACTAATTCACATGTTAACACTCCTGCTAAATCAGTCATGTCGGAAGAAGAAAACTGATCTTGTTGGCAAAATGTTCTGAAAGTGAATATTAAGCCAAATAGCTCTGGCAGGGGCCAGGTGCATGTACTGCTAAACGCTGAGTAAACTATGACACGGCCAACTTTTAGCTTGTTTAGTTCTTTTCTAACATGCCAAAATAATGATTCAGGGATAAATCCTAAATCCCTTATTTAATGGAAGTAATTATGGAGAAATCTCTTTTTAAAAAAACCTCCCCCAATGTTTAAGGGTTTTTAGCCATCTGCAAACTTTGTCTTTGTGGGGCACTGATGACAAACACCGTACACACAGAGAGCATTTATACTACTTACAAATCTGGAGGAGTTGTCGTTCTTCACAGTTTTGGCATTGCCAAAAGCTTCAAGAATAGGATTTGCCTGAAGAAGCTGCTTTTCCAGCTCACCCTAAAAGTCATGCAGACTCAAGTTAACCTTGAATTAATCAGTTATTTAAATGCACATACCTGAGAAACTCAAGATGATTTAAGCCTAAGTGTATTTTTGCACTCCATGTAAATTTATTTTTTTTCCCTCTAGTAATCTTTGTGTTTACATAATGGTGCACTGCAGTCTACTGCTATTCTGTACACAAAGTCAATAAGACCCTTTTCCAGTGTTGTTGCTTGTTGAAGATCAGAGTCTGTGTATCTGTTTAGTGTCATTACTGGCTTGCCTTAATGAAAAGGATTGTTCTGTATCAAAGATGGATATTTTTACTTTATTACCAAAAATACTTAGAACCTACTAACTTGTTTTTTCCATGTTAGTGTACTGAGATCTCATGATAGAAAATGATGTAATTAGAAAAAAACTTGCTGAGAATACATTTAATGTAATGCAGCACAAAGATACAAAGCAGATTACACCAAGTCTATTAATCACATTACATGCAGGGCTATTCAGGTTGAATATGGAAATGCATTACTTTATTTCAAAATATGACCATGAATTCCCATGCAAACTTAAACACACTGTTATATTGTTAATTTTGATTAGTAATTGCGAATTAAGCAAATCATGCAATGAAAGCAAATATGCACTTAATCCTACTTCTAGCACAATGATGCTAACAATAAGTAATTCTGCCTGAGGCCACTTGCATCTGAATTCGTCCTCATCATCATCTATATTAGAGTCATTCATTGTCACATTCTAAATTTGTATTAACCTTTATTTCCAGGTGTCCTAGTCTTTGATATTTCTCCTGCTATGTGCAGCTCTTTATACAATGCTGTGTACCACTTCAAACACAGTTTTTAAAGCAGAAATTTCTTGTAAAAGCTTAATATTTTTTAAACAATGTTAATTACTCTGTTAACAGTTAATGAAGGCAACATTTGGACCGAGTCCAGAGGAAATAACTTAGGAAACTACCACTTGCCATGAAACAGAAAAATGCACACTCTGAATACATCTCTGTTTATAAGGCCATCCCTGATGCAAGAGTAGCTCCCTCTCATTCCAAACATAGGGTTGCCAACTTTCTAATCGCACAAAACCAAACACCGTAGCCACACCCCTTCCCTGAGGCCCCGCCCCTGCTCACTACATTCCCCCACCCTTGGTGGTTTGCTCTCCTCCACTCTCACTCACTTTCACTGTGCTGGGGCAGGGGGCTGGGTGCGGGAGGGAGGGAGGGCTCTAACTGGGGGTGCAGGCTCTGGGGTGGGGCCAGAAATGAGGGGTTCAGGGTGCAGGAGGGGGCTCTGGGCTGAGGCAGGGAGTTGGGGTGAAGGAGGGGGTGAAAGCTCCAGCTGACGGTGCAGGTGCCGGGCTGGGGTTGGGGGATGAGGGATTTGGCATGGAGGAGGGGGGTCCAGGCTGGGGGGTGGGGCCAAGGGATTCAGAGCGGGGGAGGGAGCTGTGCGTTAAGGCAGTGGGTTGGGGTACAGGAGGGAGTACGAGCTCTGGGATGGGCCTGGGGATGAGGGGTTTGGGGTACAGGAGTGAGCTCCAGGTTTGGGGGGGCTCAGGGCTGGGGCAGGGGCATGGGCTTTCCTAGGGTGGCTCCCAGTCAGTGGCACAGCAGGGCTAAGGCAGGCTCCCTGCCGGCCCTGGCTCCACGCTGCATCCCAGAAGCAGCCAGCAGGTCTGGCTCCTAGGTGGGGGAGCCAGGAGGCTCCATGCACTGCTCTCATCCTCAGGCACTTCCCCCTCAGCTCCCATTGGCTGTGGTTCCCGGCCAATGGGAGTGTGGAGCTGGTGCTCGGGGCATGGACAGTGCACAGAGTCCCATGGCCCCCCTGCCTAGGAGCTGAACCTGCTGGTTGCTTTCAGGGCACAGCGCAGTGCCAGGACAGGTAGGGACTAGCCTGCCTTAGCCCTGCAGCACCACCAACTGGACTTCTAATGGTCCAGTCGGTGATGCTGACTGCAGCCGCCAGGGTCCCTTTTCGACTGGGTGTTCAAGTCAAAAACCAGACACCTGGCAACCCTATCCAAACACCATCACTGTCATTTATAGATGCCCTGCACTATGTGTGACAGGGATACGACCTGACCATAGAAAAGGCAACAGTTCATTAACACCTTGTTAAACTCTTCTGTTTGGACATGGTTGGTGTACAGGTGTAGGACTCCTGACTGTTCAGCTAAGGGTCTCAACCTGCCTGAACTATGAAAATATCTAGCTAGTAGTTTGGAAGAAGAGGAATAGAGATTAGCTAACTCAAGAGCCCTAGAGGAAAAATGCCTGGAAATAAAACCATGAGCACCTCCTTGTGCAAGGCTGCTACCAGGTTGCAGTGGGCTGGGCAATTCTTTCCAATTATACTCTGCCATTATAACAACCCTGGTTGTGCCAACAGCAGGGTTTGATCCTATGACCTTCTAGAGCAGTGGTTCTCAACCAGGGGTCCACAACCCCCTGCGGGGTCTCAAGCAGGTTTCAGAGGGTCCACCAAGCAGGGCTGGGATTAGATTTGCTGGGGCCCATGGCAGAAAGCCAAAGCCCCACCACATGGGGCTGAATCCCCGGGCTCTGAGCCCCGCCATTCAGGGCTGAAGCCGAAGCCTAAGCAACTTAGCTTTGTGGGTCTCCCTGTGGCATGGGGCCCTGGGCAATTGCCCTGCTTGCTACCCATTAATGTATGCCCTGGCTTTTATATGCATAAAAACAGTTGTTGTGCCACAGGTGGGCCGTGGAGTTCTTATAGCATGTTGGAGGGAAGGGGGGCTCAGAAAGAAAAAGGTTGAGAACCTGTGTTCTAGAGCACTGTAAGCATAGCCCTCCACAGCTTGAGTTAAAGAAGCAACTTCATTAGTGGAGAGCTATAACAGAGCTTTGGGTCAGCCACTAGAATGGCACAAAGACCTATACTTTCCTAGTGTGGCTTACACTGTTCAGTACAAATCACTGGTTATCTAGTCATAGGGTATGTCTTCACTACCGGCTGGATTGGCGGGCAGTGATCGATCAAGCAGGGATCGATTTATCGCGTCTAGTCTAGACACGATAAATCGATCCCTGAGCACTCTCCTGTCAACTCCTGTACTCCAGCTCGGCGAGAGGTTCAGGCAGAGTTGATGGGGGAGAGGCAGCAGTTGACTCACTGTGGTGAAGACACCATGGTAAGTCGATCTAAGTACGTTGACTTCAGCTACGTTATTCACGTAGCTGAAGCTGCATAACTTTGATCGATTCCCCCTCCCACCCTAGTGTAGAGCAGGCCATAGTTCCAAATCTGCAGCTAGTGTAAGCACTTACCTCAGTTGTCTACACTAGCAGTGAATTTAGTTCATCATAGATAGAAATTAGATGAGAAATTTCAAAACAACTTGTCAAATGAAATATTAAATACCATCAACAAATAGTTTAACCTCTGATATGTCCTCTAACATGATTCTCAATCTTAACCTAAATCTGAGCGGAAACTCACAAGCAACATTGCATCTCAAGAACCACACTAATAAAAGAGCAGAAGACACACTGAAACTCTTTTGTACTATGACTAATTGCAGGAGCAAGTTGGGAAGCATGCAACATTTTTCAGACATGCATAATTCTCCACGGTTGTAGGAAAATGCAGAATCATAAGCAATATCAAATGGAAAGCATGCAGAGTTACAAATCAATCACACACTGTGATGGTTTGGGAATTATTTCACAACAGTCCTAAAAAGTTCAACCTGAAGCACAGAAAGTCTCTGGGTACTTTCATTCAGAAACCATATGATCAAATTTCAGGCTGATTAGCTCTTTCAGGATCGTGGGAAAATTCATTCAAACTATGAAAATCTGGATACGCACACACACATAGAAAATGGTGACACTTGAAAGACAACCCTCTGTGTCAGACTTCATCTTTTCCTGGAGCTTGACACAGTTAGGGTTAAAACGTGTGAACATTGGTGCTATTGTTGCTTTTTGTCATGTGATACAAGAATTATATATTTCAACAAAAATCTTAATTTTTTTGGTGCAACAATAGCATGCAGATCTACACTCAGTGCCTTTAACACACATCGAATAGTCTAAGTTACTCACGTAAGCAAAAGATGGACCTTGCTGTAGTTGAATAATGTGGTATAAAACAAACATCAGTATTATTTCCATCACACATACATTTGTGGCTCTCTTTTGTTTTATTTTTCTACATAAAAATAACAAACAGTTTCTCTATGCAAATTAAACTGGGGGAAACAAATAGGAACAATCTGTTATAGACATACCAAGAGTACAACTACAGTGCGCACACAGTTCATTTTAGGAGTTGATTAGAAAAAAAACCTGATCCAAACTCCATTTGAGCCACCAGGAGTTTGTCCATGGACTTCCATGGACTTCGGATCAGACATAAAATTATTCCCTTAATATAAGCCAAATAATTTTTTTTTCAGGATAAATTCCTAAGTAAGTCTCCTCTGGGGCATTTAATGCAGCCAGAGATTTTTAAAGTAAATACAAGTGCTGAGTCAGAAGCCCCAGGCATGGAAGTTTTCCATTTCCCCTTAGAACAGAGAGCAGTTTCGGTTTCTCCTAATCATTCTGCCTCAGTCCTTGCTTGACAGGATTCACTTTCGGGGGTGAGAGGATAGATCAGTCTAAGGGCCAGTTCAATGCTTAGCCCTTGAGTCTTTCCAAAAGAGTATCGGTTAGCAATAGCTGTAGTGGCAAAGTGGATAGCTGGCCATTAGGAATGGCCTTGAAACCATCAGTTTGTTTCCATAGGCCACTGAACACTTACACATTTAGGGCCTAATTTTTCAGAAGTGCTTCACCTCAGGAATACCAGGCCTTTATTCTCAGTTTCTTTTCAGGGAACATAATGCCAGTGAAAGGTGCCAGAATAAAGCCCTGGACGCTGGAGTTCTCTATTTGTCACCATAATAGGTATAGGAACAGCAAGGGCAGCACAAGCTTCCCCACACTTGTTCTGTGCTGTGGATACTTATCTATCAAGGACTGGTAAGACTGTCTCATTCACATAATCTAAACAGCCATTTAATGGTTCAACTTCCAGTCACTACCAACCTGAGCTAGATTTTAACCGATAATCTGAAAAAGAAAAACACTTCATATTCTATTACCAAGCCCCTGTCTGAGCCAGCCAGTCCTGCATGTTGGGCCTAATACTGCATTCCTGGTGCATTGAAATCTCTTACTGAAGCAGGCTCATTGTGTTTGTGATAGGGTGACTATCCCACATTCACCCTGTAGGGGAGTTTAATACAGGCCAGATGGGTCAATTAAAACAATAGGCAGCTGACTAAGGAGGCTCAGCTGGGCAGGAATAGGTGGGGCTTATAAAGTCCAGGAGCTGCTGGGAAAAGGTGTAGACATTCTCAGAAGAAAGGGAGGACTGAGTAGAGATTGCACTTGCTTCCTGAGAAGAGGGAGGTTCCTTTTAGGAACTGGTAGGCCCAGGAAGAAAAGGGGAACCAGCAGTAGAAAGAAGCCCAGGGTTATACCAGTGAGGCTATAAAGAGAAATGGCTCAGACTGCTGAGTTGAGGGAACCTAGGCTGGAACCTGGAAAAGATGACAGGTCTGAGTTCCCTGATCAGCCACTGGATGAGGGACACAGAGGCAGTGAGTAGGAAGACTGCCTAGGACTATTGAGGTGCTAAACCTCCCTGGAAGCGGGGGGGACATGGACAGTAACATGGCTGGAAGGCTGAGCCATGAAGAGGACATTAGGGTTCCTGAGGCTGTGAGAGGAGCTGCAGGCAGACAGAGTGATGGTGTGCAAATCAGATGGGAGGGATCTCCATCTTGAGGTAATCTCCAGTTTACCAGGAGGAGGTACCAGTCTGATGGTGAGTGGTGCACCCTGTGACAGTGTCATAAATTTGAATTGCTACAGCTTTTATAAAACTAATGTTGGGTAAACTTTTCAAAAACCTAAAAATTGGATCAACCTTGCTTCATCATACAGGTTTTATGAAAAATTCCTCACCCTATGTGAGGTAGGTAGGTGGGTTGACCTAACCCCTAGTGTAGATGCAGCTAAATTAACAAGAATTATTCCACTGAGCTAGCTACTGCCTCTTGGGGGGCGGGGGGAGTAGATTCCCTACAGTGCAGGAAGAACCCTTCTGTTGTTATGCTACAGGGATGTAGCTGAAGTGCTGCTGTATGCTTGTAGTGTAGACTTAGTCTTTGTTACACTGAAGATTACTGGGACATAGGCTCCCAAGTGCCTAGCTGCTTTTGATCTTGCTCAAATACTTTTTCCTAATAGAGCTGAACAATGTTATTTAAAGGCTCTTCTACATTTTTTTTATTTAGTTGCCAAGAGGCAAAGGTAAAATAAGGAACGTAACTCCTTGTGAAGCTCATGCAGTCCATTCTAGACTATAAATAGATGATATCCCTATGGAAAGCTATGAATATTCTCTTCAGCAGAGCACATTCTGACTTTGTGCCTAAGAGGATGTCAAACAAAGTCGCTGGGTTTTTTCCATAAACATGAAACTGTGACATAATTGTGTACTCTTAATATGTCAACTATTTGGCAAGACATGGAAGTAGCAAACATTTTGATCACTTAATTGACTTGCTGTTAGCATAGTTGGCAAGTAGAGTCCTGATAAACTACAAGTTAAACTAAGAAGGAAAGCAGCAAGCTATTGAATATGGAAGAGGCCACTTACAGTGATACTGGTGTCCTTCTTGCCCTTATGCGAGGAAGCAACAAAAGCCAGGTATTGAATGACCTTCTTGGTATTTTCTGTTTTACCTGCACCAGATTCACCTCTGGGGGAGGGGATTTGAAAGAGAAACAAAACACAGGTGACTCTTGGGTTCCCTCCATGCTGTGGTGATGTATTTAAGGTAAAAGTGAGAGCATGAATACTGTACCAATCCAGTTCAGCATTCTACCCCAACCTGCCATCTCTTGCACACCCCATTCTACCTGAGTTCAATATGCCACAAACACGGTATGAGGGCCCTAGCTTTGTTCTTTTTGTATCTTGACTGGCCATTGGTCCATTTAAGGTGATCCTAAGACATCATGCATGTTTGAAAGACCATTCTTCTCACTTTGGGAATATTTGAGTATTTATAAAAAGTTAGCGGGGAGGGGAAGGAAATAAGTCTGCCAATATTTTAAGGTGAATAATATAACTACAAAGTGGGATGGTGGGGGACTCAACAGCAGTGGCAAGAATCATTTGTACTCCATAGTTGATTTTAATACTGGAGCTAACTGCTCAAATTTTATAAAAATCTCAGGTAATATGGGAATATTCTTGCTCCCTTTGAAGACAGTGGTGAAACTCCCATTGAGCCTGGATCATCCAGAGGCAGGATCTGACCCAATAAAATTGCTGTTTGCAACTCTTGCAGAGGGCTCCTTGGTGTGAGGAAACCATCTGGTGCAGTTCTAAATGGTAAAGTGACTGTGAATTGGTGCAGTGGGGCTCTATTTCCACACTGACTGTCTCTCAATGGACTTCCAGATCAAGTTTGTTTACAAATAAAACGTCCTCCTCCTGCAACAACTGCAAAATCAGCCTGGGATCTGGAAGCCAAGCTGGGTTCTTTCTGAATCCCCAGTAATAACAGCTTTGCTGGCTAAATTTTTAATAAATCTCTAGCTCTGTTTTTGATACAGATACAGGTGAGGGGCACATCTGGCCCTGCAACTGAAACTTAGGTCACTTTAATGAGCATGTATGAGCCAAAAAAGAATCTAACTCATTCTGCCCAGAGCTCTGCTGGGCTAACGGTCAAAAGCATCAAACATTTATCTTTGGCACTAAAGTAAACACCCTTACTCTGAAATGAGACTGTTGGGAGCAGATCTGACTGAGAGGCTACCATTTTAACACTTTTCAGTGTTGAACTACGCTGAGCCCAACCATTCCTTCCCTACACTTAATGTTACTCTACCTGGCCTCTTCTAGATTCCTGTGGCCCCAGGTCTCATTTTAACAAAAAGTAGCTCTACATCACAATCCTGGAGTGTAATGGCAGCTTGTATAGACATACCTGAGCCATCTTTAATCTAGCTAGCTTGGGTACTGCCAGTATAGATGTGGTGACATAGGCTTCCATGTGGCCAAGCCTGCCCAGAATCCTGGGTAATTACTTGGCTTCAGCACAGGTTAGCTACCCCATGCTGCCACTGTCAGTATTCCACTAGCTAGGTTAAAACTAGTCTGGATATATCTACATGAGCTGAGTCCTACCCAGCAATTGCAGTTTAGACATAACCTAAGATGTCCCTTTGCGCTTCCCTCGCCATCTGGAAGGGCCTTAAAGTGGGTATGAACATAATTTAAACTCCTTTTAATGTTCCTTCACACTACCAAAACAGCATCAAGAGATCTTAGTCTAAATAAGAATCGGGCCCCTTTGGTTGTTGGGTTTTTTTGTTTTTTTTTTTTTTTTTTTTTGCATTAAGTGGATTTACAAAAGTAAATACAAACTCCCATTGACATTTAATCAGGTCTTTTGAAGTTGGAACTATTTCACTGCATCAATTACAGTTCTCCTTTTCCTAATTAGGAAATATAATTTTTTTCTGTACAATTCCCTCCTATGGTAGATATTCCATGATGAGAATTGTTCTTGTTTGCAGAAGTTTAACAAGATTAATTGGGATGAACAGGCTCCTTTTCACAGGATTGGGTTAGTTGGCATAGTTTACAAGACTGATTTCCCGCCCCCCTCTTGCGTGGGCTTCAGAGTTGAAACATTTCCATGTTTTATTGATTAAAAATTAAGTGTCCTGGGAATGATTCCAAGCTAAGCACACCAATTTGAAGTCTTCTGCATACAGAGTTTTCAAACAAATCTACCTTACGACGTTGCCTTTTGGAAAAATAAAAAACTTTCTTCTAACAAGCCCTGAGCTTTCAACTGTTTATGAAAGGTTATTTGCAGTTCATCACTACATGAACTGCATTTCCTCTCTCCCAGGGCAACAGTGCCCATCACTGGGCTTTCTCTTAAATCCCTGGGAGTATTACCATATATGGCATCATTTTACTTGTAATTATATTACCATACAGCAGCTCTTAAGTTACTTAATATTGGGCTCTGTGCTCTCTTTAACCCTTTTCTTCCAAGCTGGCTGATCACCCTCCTGTTTTCTGCATATGAATTGTGGGGCTTATTTACTTGATTTTGAAGTGGACATTGAAAAGTTTAAACAGGCTCCTAAATGTGAAATGCTCTTGCATGCAATATAAAACAGATAGGATCACAGCAGCTAGAAATGGAGTAAAGACTTATAGCCCGACTCAATCTAATAGGAGATATATCTTCTATCAAGAGATTGTATCTAACATGCTGCACTTGATCTTGGAGATCATGGAGATTGACAGGTCTGATGGGCTGCTATCCATTAAGCAAAATAGGTAGTATCTGTAATCTGAAAGGCACATTGTAGCTTCAAAGTTTAGGCTTGATCCCACTGATAAACATCACATATATGTGAAAACTGATTACATTAAACTATGGAGGGCTAAAATTGCTTGGCCCAGATTCACCCCTTTCCCCCCGCCCTCACCTCCCCAACCATCTAGGTATATGTAGGGTGTGGGTGACCAGCATCTTGGATAGTGGCCTTCCTGGAACTACTGACCTGTAGCCCAGCACTGGTCATGCTGATCTATCATGACATAGTACCCCAAAGAATCATCTTCCAAAGACACTATATTTCTGGCATGCCAGAACCACTCTATTGTTGTGCCATGCCCTAAAGTAGGTAAAACAGCTGAAAGAAACTCTCTGGTACCATGTTTTCCTCCTAGCTCTCTTCCCCTGATGGGTCTTTATCATCTTCACTCCCCTTCCCAGCACCTGGTCACTGTCTCCCCCATTATAGGTTTCCAGGTGGGCCTTTGTATGACAAGCATGTTTTAGGATTGAACCCTGCACAAGGTCTACTCCACAGCAGGGCCCCTGACTTCCCAGGAGGTGTGTGGCCCTCTCTTGTGGTGATCTATAAATCTTGGCATGTATTTTTGGATTGTTCATAAGTGGGAGTATGAGATCCTATCTCCCAAAGTCTGGCCACTGCTCTTTGATCTTGGCTCTGAAGAACTAGACAGACTGGTCACGTATCTGAGACATTCTGAAAGCATAAATCCCATTTCTCCATAATAAATAGAGGCAGCACATCAATAGAAGAATGAAAGCATACTACTGGCCCTAGTTCTCAGCTGCATTCCAGCCTTTCTACACTAGTCCGGCACCTGGATTGCTCTGCGTCCCCATGGCTGATCATTACACCAGGTCAGATTCTAAGAGAGGTATAAGCCCAGTGTAAGAGCCTTAAGCTCCGGGCATAGTGGTGAGTGCGGACGTGGCTAAAGCTCTCTGCATTCTGGATATTCTGGCCATGTGGAAAGCCTCTTGAGTCTGCTCTAAGTTACACTGGCGGTGCTTGGCAGGCTCCACACTGAGAATCTGAGAGCTTTACATTACCTTCACCCCTAACTTTACTCCATACTAGCAGTAACTCTGGAGAGGCATAGCTCAGAATTGGGATCAGTGAGCCTACTGTGAAAGTTTGCTAAACATGTATATGCTTGGAAGAGTCTACGCAGCCTCAGTCGAGCAGAAAGCTCTACCCTCCTGCCCTGGAGTTACACAAGGAGTCTGTGTGGGAGAGAAGCCAGGCAAAGGTGTTTGCCTGCACCAGCCTTTGAATTGGCTTTGATGCCTGGTGTAGGTCTGTGGTGCCTCTGGTGGGGCTGGTGCCCAGGGGGTGGTAAAGAGAGATCACAGTCCAGCCTCAGCCTCACCATCTCTTCTGGAGATTAGCTGCCATTTCCTAAACTAGACTGAAGAACAGTAGCTTATAATTAGGGAGACCAGATGTCCTCTTTTTAAAGGGACAGTTCAGTTTGGGGGGATTTTTTTCTTATATAGGCACTTATTACCCCCTACCCTGTCCTGTTTTTCCACAGTTGCTATCTGGAGGTCACCCTTCTTATAATATATAAAATTAAAGGAAACAAATTTGTAAAATTGTAAATAGAATTGAAAAAGTAACGTGGCTTGAATTCTCATGGGAACGTTATAGTGGGCACCCAGTAGTGCTGAACAGTTTTTAATAAAATATTGTTTTCTAACATCTAAAACCTACACTTTTTTAACTGAATTTTTCCATGTTTTGCCTCTACTTGAAGGGTGGGTGTGTTTTAAGTTTGAGTGAACTCCCTTCAGCAGGGGTGAAAGTAACTTAAAGGACTTACTGGTACTCTGGAGTCCTTAGGAGGGGGCGGGGCCTCTACTAGAAGAGGTGTGGCCTTTAAATACCCAGGTGCTTTAAATCAGGATTTAAAGGGCCCAGGGCTGGGGCTGGGGCTGTGGTAGCAGCATCTGGGAGCCCGGGCCCTTTAAATCACTCCTGGAGCTACCAGCTGCAGAGGCGGCTAGGAGCCCTGGCAGTGACTTAAAGCGCCCAGGTCTCCAGCTGCTACTACTACAGTGGAGCCCTGGGCACTTTAAATCATCATCAGAGGGGGCCCTGGCCTTTGGCGGAGCTTTAAAGGGCCTGGGGCTCCGCAGCAGCCGGGAGCCCCTGGCCCTTTAAATCACCACCAGAGCCCGGCTGCTGCTACCCCAGGGCTCCAGCAGCGGGGCTCAGGTGGTGATTTCAAGGGCCTCAGAGGGTAGCAGCAGTGGGAGCCCTGAGCCCTTTAAATCGCCACCTGAGCTGTGCTGCCAGAGCCCCAGAGTAGAAGTGGCAGCCCGGGGCTCGGGCGGTGATTTAAAGGGCCCAGGGCTCTGGCTGCTGCTACCACCATGGGCCTTTTAAATCTTCCCCGGATCCCTGGGGTAGCGGCAACGGTGCTCCAGCAGCAAGTTAAAGGGCCCAGGGCTGTAGCAGTGGCTGAGCCCCTGGCCCTTTAAATTGCCGCCAGAGCCCCGCTGCCACTACCCCAGGGCTCTGGCAGGCTCCGGGGACAATTTTAAAGGGCCCTGGGTGGTAGCAGCTACCGGAGCCCTGGGCCCTTTAAATCGTCCCCGGAGCCCTGGGGAGGTGGCGGCAGGGCTTCGGCGGCTATTTTAAGGTCCGGGGCTGTAGTGGCTGCTGCAGCCCCAGATCCTTTGAATAGCTGCCAGAGCCCCACTACCGCTACCCCAAGGCTCTGGGGACGATTTAAAGGACCTAGGGTGGTAGCTGTGGCAGGTACCCTGGGCCCTTTATATCGCCACCCAAGCCCCGCCACTTCCCCAGGGCTCCAGCAGCAGGGCTCTGGTGGCAATTTAAAGGGCCTAGGGCTCCAGCCGCTGCTCGGAGACCCAGGTCCTTGAAATTGCTGCCAGGGGAAGCTGATCTGCCCTGCTACAGCGCATAGGCTCTTGCCAGTACGCCGTACCAGGGCGTATTGGCCTACTTTCACCTCTGTCCTTCAGCCAGTTAAGTTCTAGAACAGTGGGAGAAAGGCAAAAAAATTCTAATCATACTCTTTAGTCAAAATGACTAAAGCCTGATGAACTCAACTGCATATTGGTGTTGGTCCTAGGTGCTTAACTCCCATGGAAATCAGCCCCACTGAAATTAATGGCAGTTAGGCACCTATTGGGATTTTCAAAAATATCACACACCCCATCTCTATGCTCTTAAATACCTTTTAAAAATCTGGCCCATGGTCCTTACTGAGGACTAGTACCTTTGTTTAGGTTGGTGAAAAATTATAAGGGATTGAGAAATCACTTCTGAGCATGCTTATTAGGCAACTGCTATGAAATCCTACCCATTCTGTGACATCTGTGCACATTTGTCTCTTCTCATCCACTCTAGCCAGTTAAGTCAAACTGGAGCTTCTGCTGGGACAACTGGATGAGAGTGATTGTCCAGTAAAGGTCTGGGACACACATGAAAGACCCACAAGCTTATTTACCAGCTTAGGTTAACAGTAAGCTGCCACCACCAAGCGTGTTTCAATCTTAGGGGAGAGCCACTTGGAACTCTGCCTTCTCCCAAATGTTTTCCCAAGTCCCTCCCCCTCCCCCTTTCCTGGGTAGATTTGAGACCAAGTCCTTACACCTCTTTTCCTGGGTAGGCTTGAGAGTATATTCTCACCAATTAGTCCTGGTGAACACAGATCCAAAACCCTTGGATCTTAAAACAATGAAAAATCAATCAGGTTCTTAAAAGAATTTTAATTAAAGAAAAAGGTAAAAATAATCTCTGTAAAATCAGGATGGAAAATAACTTTACAGGGTAATCAGATTCAAAGAGTCCAGAGGAACCCCCTCCAGCCTTAGGTTCAAAATTACAGCAAACAGAAGTAGACACTCTAGCAAAAGGAACACTTACAAGTTGAGAAAACAAAGATAAAACTAACACGCCTTGCCTGGCTGTTACTTACAAGTTTGAAATATGAGACTGGTTTAGAAAGATTTGGAGAGCATGGATTGAGGTCTGGTCCCTCTTAGTCCCAAGAGCGAACAATCCCCAAAACAAAGAGCGCACAAACAAAAGCCTTTTCCCTCACCAAGATTTGAAAATATCTTGTCCCCTTATCGGCCCTTTGGGTCAGGAGTCAGCGAGGTTACCTGAGCTTCTTAACCCTTTACAGATAAAAGGATTTTGTTCTCTCTGGCCAGGAGGGATTTTATAGTATTGTACACAGGAGGGTTGTTACCCTTCCCTTTATAGTTATGACACATGCACAGCAGAATCTCCCTCTGCCCTCCCAAAACAACCTTTTAGCATCAGAAGCAGCTCACAGGTGTGAAAAATACAGAATCTTTTTAGTCTCAAGAATTTGCACTAAATTCTACAGATTCTAAACCTTCATTTATAGATATGTAGGATACTATGCTTTCCCAGTATAAAGCTACAACCATTGCAGTGTAAACCAATGTGCTACTACCTTTTAAACCCAGGCTTGCACAAAACAATCTTTAGCCAAACAGCAGAAGTAGGAACTCATCCCCTCTCCACCAAATGCCCCTAAATGAAGTGTGGGTATTAATTAGGGTTTGAAACTACTTCCGTCACAAAACTGCTAATGACAGACGTCTTCAATTTAAAAACACAGAAATCATGCAATAATCCCTCTTTTGGTTGTACACACCCCCCACTACCTACCTAGCTACAGATGTATAGAACTCATCTGATACAGCATTGTTGGAACTTTATTAGCTTTGCATTTCTTGAATTGTTGCACTTTAAAATGTGCAAACTTAGAAGTTGCTTTCACATTTTTAGCCTTTAATATAGATTTCAATAAAATTAAAATTGTGATGTACTTAATTTTAGCAGCCAGAAACCTTAGTTAACAGTCTAGAACGTCCTCAGCACCACAGTTCTTTTCAACAAATTGACTTCTTTTAATAGTAATTTTTAAACGCTGTAAAAGCCAGAAAAATTTACACGCTCGTAATCTGGATCTACAACTGATTTAATAAAAAAACAATCTGTCAGAGTAGGAATATAATAAAGAAGCCTAGTGATCCTGAGATAGCTGAACTGAATGTGGTAAGGAATAGATGCAAAGAAGGTAGTTCAAATTCAGAATAGATTCACTTGGAAGATAAAATGTTTGTGGTGCAAATAAATCAATCTAATGAACACAGTGAATTGGGAGGAAGTATAATCCGGGAGTGTGGAGGAAGGCTAGAGAATCCTTGATTGTGGTGTTTTATAACAACGCACAGCAGTTACAATGAACAAAATGCAGGCAACAGGACGTAGCTGATGTGACTGCACAAGGATGTGCTCAAAGATTTGAGGGTGAAGTGCTAAGAAAGAGATTGAATACAAGTCAGCAGTATCCTAGAGCACAGCAAACAAGCAATTTGGGGTGATATTCACAGAAGGCACACACTGTGAGCAGAGAGGTAAGAGCCCTTTTCGATAAGATTCTTCAGGAGTCTGCATCTTAAATATTGTATGTAGCCCAGGGTACTTCAGTACCAAAAGATGGATTTGAAGGAGTTCAGAGAACAAATGTTTTGGGTGTTAGAGACTGACGAGGAAAGATTAATAGAGCCAAACTTGTAGAACATGGTTAGAAACATGTGGGAACATGGTGACACTGTGCTATTTACAGTTTTTAAAATGGGTACAAAGATGGAGAAGTTACTTAGAGTAGTACACCTCTCACAGATATAACGCGGTAAAGCAGTGTTCCGGGGAGGTGGGGCTGTGCACTCCGGTGGATCAAAGCAAGTTCAATATAACATGGTTTCACCTATAACACAGTAAGATTTTGTTTTGGCTCCTGAGGACAGTGTTATTTCAGGGTAGAGGCGTATGAAGGGATATTGCTAGTTGTGATGGGATGAAAATGAGACCTAAGTGATAGGTAGGAAAGAGAGGATTTTGGAAGCATCATATGTGGATGTGCTTGGAGATGAGGTTAGTATTAAAAGCACCCAAAAAGAAGCAACTACTGCAGTTGAGGCTAAAGATGCAGGCAAGGATACCCAGCTCTTCCATCTGGATAGAAAGGAAGAGGCAGATTTTTTTTTAAACATATTGGATGGCTTTTTTTGAGCTGTGTTTAGGCAGTGGAATACTCTCCTGAGGGAAACGGTGCAAGCCCATAGAACAGGATATTTAAAACTAGACTGGACAATTTTTGCCTGTACATTTTCTGCAGGTGTTTTGGCTGGATTGGGCATGACTGCACAATCCCCACAAAGTCAGGAGCATGAATAATCCCAGTGAGTTGGGGACTATACTGATGATTAGCAGGGGGAGGGGAATGGAGGGGCTGCATTAAAACACAGACTATGCCCACTGAGCAATAAACATCAGCAATACAATTTTCATCAGCATCCAAAAATACATTCACTTATGTAAATAGGCCAGGAGTTCTCAAACTAGGAGTTACGACCCCACAGGGGGTCGTGAGGTTATTACATGGGGTGGGTCGTGAGCTGTCAGTCTTCACCCCGAGCCCCGCTTCACCCCCAGCATTTATAATAATGTTAAATATTAAGTATTTTTAATTTATAAAGGGAGTCTCACTCAGAGGCTTGCTGTGTGAAATGGGTCACTAGTACAAAAGTTTGAGAACTATTGAAATAGGCACTTATGGGTACATAATCTTTGGTTGCAATTCAGGTCGCAAGGTTTGGAAATGTTGAATCTGAAACTGTTTACAGAAAAGATCCCAGATCAATTTTATGAATGCTTCAGTCATTTTTGGATCATATTTTAAGCAAAAGAACAATTTCTAACAAACATAAAATAATGCTCATTGCTGGCACTCTAGTGCTCTAACTAAAAACATAGGTTTTTTCTGTGCAACTAAATATGGCCAACAAAACTGATAAAGCATTAGTAGTTACACTTCAAATATATTTTAGCTTTCCTAGTGTTTTTGAACTAAATTAAAAATGCTATCAGAAGCTATGCTCTGTTTTAAAGTAAAGGCCACAATCTTGCCAACACACAAGAATTATTCTAAGCATCTAGAAAATCAGCTGCTGTAGTTGCAGAATGATACAGAGAGCAAAAGAGCACAAATCAGTCTTGAATCTCTACATTGTATGCATTACTTGTAAGATCCAATAAATAATCCATTTCCTTTCCATTGGGTTGTATGAAATCTGACATCTTCATCCTGGTTGACAAAGTTGGATCAAGAAAGTTTAGATTTGCTGCACATACAGTACATGTACTATGACTTTCACAAATGCAAGCTTTAACAAAGGCATGATTTAGTAAGAGCTTTCTCCCATAAAAATGCAGACCTTCAAGAGTTAAAACAGGAAGAGAGGAGAGACAAATGGAAAAATAATCCTAAAGCACAAGAATGGAAGGAAGTAAACATCGTAAATTGGGCTCTCTTAAAGTGACAAGTCTTGTCCTAGGAAAATGAAGTAAATGGCCAGTTTATAGTGCCTCCTTAATATTCTAAGGATTTTCGTTTTTTTTAAAGACATCCAGGGCCACATTCTCAGCTGCTGTAAATCTGTGTTGCTCTACTGCAGTCTATGCCAGTTAAGAGTCTGGACCATACTTTTAGTGTTTCTTAGACCTAGCATAAAAGTGTTCCAATGAGTAATTCTCCTCACCTTCCAGGGTCTGAGACACTGTGGGTCAATAACAGCTTTTTCTAAAACCAGGACTGAGGTACATGGTCATAGACTCAAGAAACCACAGGTTGAGGGAGTGTCCTCCCACAGAGAGGATTTGAGTATGACTTCACTGTATGATCTTGACTTCCCTCCAGCTTCTAATATAACCACTACCTGTGTCTGTGTGGCAGGGCAGGGGTACAACCCCTTGAATGCCCTGCTAAAATGCTGGCTAAGCCCTGCTTTTGGGCAGAGAGGCCAGGGGCAGAGGCTCAAAGCAGCCAGCAGGGAGCCCAGCTGTAGGCCCTAATGAGGGCTGGCTCACTGCAATAGATTAAGCTAAGCAGCGACAGCTGGGCTGAAGGCTAGGCAGGCTATAAAAGCCCTGAACAAAACTTGGTTAGGATGCTTGCCTGGGAGGCTACAGCTCTGTCTCCTCACCACAGGAAGGGAGCCTCAAAGGGGATAACTGTTAGGGGGTAAAGGGGACTACTCCCTGGCACTGTAAAATAAAGCACAAGGGTGAAACACTGGAAGAAGGTGTGAGAACTCCAATTTTACCAGCCTGGGAACAGGATGAGGGGGAGAAAATCTGTGCAGACCACGTGACAGTCATCTTTAGTAAATTATGATGTTTGTTATTTATGAACAACATCCCCGTTCCCACTTCCACTGAGATAACTGGGTGCTGCCTAACACACACAAAATCTAATGCAATAAAAACATCCTCACCGACATTCAAACAAATAAAGACAATTGAGGGCTCCAACCTGATAAAAAGGGATGAGGTGGGGCAGGTCACAGATATAAAACCAAATCTAAAACACCTGTGCTTAAGTCTAACCTGTTCTGTTAAACTGGGGTGAAGAACAAGCAGAGGGGTTGCAGAGTGCAATATATTCCACCCAGTAAGGCCCATCTTCCAACCTAGGCTCAACCATTGAATCTCTAAAAGCAGGTGCTACCTGAGTACAGACTCATCAGGCCAAGGCTCAAAGAGGAGGTTTTGAGAACAGCCAAGATTTAGACCAACTGGAGCTTTAAAAACAATGTCAGCTTCAAGGCACTTTACTACTCTCTAGGAAGGCAATGTAAAGAATGCAGAGCAGCTATACTATGGTCAGAGTCACTGAGCCCACTGAATTAACATGCTGATGCATTCTGCTTAGACTCCAAGCAACTGAGGAGTGCTGCTACGAAAGTTACTGATGATCAAGCCTCAAGGGCTTGTGCTGCTCTTGGGAGTTCTTTTCAGGACAGATCCAGTTATAGCCTACACAAGTAGGGGGCAAAAATCAGCAACAAAACATGTGCACTACTCACCTACTTCTGTACTAACACCTGGCTTGGGGCTTTCCATTAAGCTACCACGAGCAAATGTCCATGAGGCTTTGTGTTCCTAAGGGTTTCCTAAATACACAGTTATCCATGTATGCTCATCACAAGTCCTTCCGTAAGCTCTGAATTTTCTGAACTTCAGGAGGTCATTAAAATTATTAGTCACATGCTTCCTCCTGCAAATACAACTGCTTTATAATTTGATCAATTTAAAAATAGCTAAACACCTTTCACTGAAGGCTGGATCCCAAGCCCATGGATGATGAAGGGACTCTATCCACTGGCTTCAATGGGCTTTGAGTCACCCTGAACCAAGATAAACATCAGAACCCTGAAATATACTAAAAGAGTGATTTTACTTACGTGCACAGAATGGACTGGTCTTCTCGATCTGTGAATAAAGAGGAAAAACTATTAATTATACAAGAAAAGTTTCATGCTGACAGCTATTTGCATTTCAAAATAATTCTTTTGAGCAAACAGGAACTGCCTGGACCTCCAAAATCTTATGATACATTGTCAGTCAAAACTGTTGGGATCACATCTCAGTCAATTTGTCCTAGTGTTAAACTCAGTGCCCCTAACACCAGGATTCGGTACAGAAAGAACTAAAGGTTAAATTTTCCAAGAGCTTTTTAAAATTTAATTAGAGATGAACTGTAATGAGGAGTCCAATATGCACAGATAATACTCTGTAAGAGAAGATCATAGCACGGGAAAAGAAGCTTGTACTACACTTACTGATAAAAGCCTCCTAATGAGACTAAGTGAATGACCCAATAGATAAGCCACTCAAAGCTAAAATGATAGTAGGTCAGTAGCTTTAGAAGCTGAAGCTCTGGCAGTATAGGAATTATAAAAGCTGGGAAGTGCAGACAGCCTAAGTAAAGTGTTCTCTCAGTTCCACTTCAGCTCTAGAGGAGATGTCTACCATGAGAGATGAGGACTGAGGGAGTGGAAAAGCAGCAGAATGAATGGTAAAGGCTCTGGGGAAGGGCCAGGAGAATATGGCACAAGACTGAGGAGCATTGGACAGCACAGAAGAGGTTGAACGGGGAGCACAGAAGAGAATTAAGAGTGATTTTAAGGGCTGGACGTAATAGTAATGGTCTGGACTAAGGCAAGAAGGGGACACAGAATTATACTGAAGGGTATAAGAAGAAATGTCAGGGGTGCTTAGTAGGGCCAGAGGCAAATAGGGTAGCTGGAGACAGCTTTACTTTATAACAAACCCTGGATCACCTATCCAAAGTTAAATTCAAAAGAAACTGTGGCTGGAGAAACCTCAAAGCTAAAAATAAAAAATGAAAACCACCTCTGTGGTGGCTGTGCCCAGGGAACCACCACAGTAACTGTGCTGTACAAACCTGAACTTCAGATTTCACAAATGCAAATCGAAGAACAAACCAGAAGTGGTCCCAAAGAAATACAGTCTAGCATTTCAATGGCTTATCTGGGAAAAAATCATCTCAGCCAGATAAGGTAGCTAAGGAGTAATAAGATACAGTAGGAAGCGCTATGTTCCTCCTAGCTCTCATCAATTCAACTGAAGTTGTATTGTGCTGACCCCTCTCAGGATGTACTGATAAACATACAGTCAGATCCTGATCCACCCTAATCAGAATACCAGAAACTCCCATTGTCTTCAGCTGAAGTTGCTGGTACCCTATGGGGAAAGAATCAGGGCCTGTCTTGGTCATCTTTCAGTCTCCTACTCTTCTGCAACTGTTTGAATACCGAACATCATATTTAAGCATCTTGTAGGATTCCCATCTACAGTCACCTGTGTTCTAGGATAAACATTCTGCCAACTTGTGAATGGGCATCATGTCATTAAGACAAATGCCCATGAAGACTATTGACCCAAACATTGATTGTTGATATGTTTCCAGTGAGGAACATTGGAACAGCTATTCATCCTGACATTTAGAGCCCATAATTCAGGGGAGAGGTCATCATAAATATTCTCTGTGCTGAGTTACTTTTAAAAACTGAAAAATAATGTATAGGATCATGTTAGGCAAAATTCTGGTAACCATGAATCATCAGATGCTATTGCTAGTCATTGGTGGCAAGAGTAATTACACTGAGGGCTCAGCTCCCACTAGTCTTCCCAAACCAAGTTACTTGGCAGATTTCACATGACCTTCGGCTGATTCTGAGCAGAATCCTCAAATGCACCTCAAATCCCAATTTGCTAAGAAGTAGGCCAAAGAATTTTCATTGGTCAATTTCCACCATGTAGAAGTACAGCTATGGGGTGGGTATTTTTCTGCAGCTGAGTCCAACAAAATTGTCTGTGTTGCCCTCAACATACCCATAACACTTACAGCTCTGCATTCAGACAATGGCTGTGATCAAATTTCATTCTTCAGGGCTTCAGCTAGGGGTCAGGTAATTTTTTTCCCATGATGCAGGTGGTATTTTCCCACTCCTCAACTCCCCCCTCCTTCTAGCCTCTGTTTGTCAGAGGATGGAGATGGATGGCAGGACAGAGATCACTTGATCATTGCCTGTTAGGTTCACTCCCTCTGGAGCACCTAGCATTGGCCACTGTCGGTAGACAGATACTGGGCTAGATGGACCTTTGGTCTGACCCGGTACGGCCGTTCTTATGTTCTTAGAAACATCTGAGATTGGCCACAGCTGGAGATGGGAACCCTGGATAGGGCTGACTGGTGCTCTAAGAAGGTACAGAGACTTCTCTTTGTTACATGCCTGGTTGCTGTGTCTTGCTCACATGCTCAGGATTAAACTGATACCAGATGTGGGGTCATGAAGGAATTTTCCTTCAGGACAGATTGGCAGGGACCTCTTTTTCCTTGCCTTCCTCTGCAGCATGGGGCTTGAATCACCCACTAGGACCAGCTGGGCATCTCTCTTAGGAATCAATTCCCTGGCATTTGCAGGGTCCTCAGACATTGCTGGCATCTTGGTCTCTATACCTGTAGCACACAACAGTTTAGTCTCTTCAGGACTGAAGTGCTCTAGTTTAACTAAAGTCATTGGGGGTCAATATAGAGATAACTAGATGAAATATAATGGCCTGTGATATACAAGAGGTCAGATGCTACATGATCTAATGGTCCATTCTGGCCTTAAGCTCTAGGACTATTATCTTGTAGCACCCACTGGCTCTGCAGCTCCCAGTGGCTGGAAACTGTGGCCAATGGGAGCTGTGGAGGCAGTGCCTGCGGGTGGAGGCAGGACCGGTGCTAGGGGTTTGAGCGCACTAGGCGCACGGCAAATTCGCCGCCCTGCGCGCTGGTCCCGCAGCTCCAGTGGAGCTGACGCAGTGGTGCCTGCGGAGGGTCTGGTGCTCCACGGCTCCGGTGGAGCTGCCGCAGTCATGCCTGCGGACGGTCCACCAGAGCCGCGCATCCGCAGGCACAACTGCGGCAGCTCCACTGGAGCCACCTGCTGCCCCCTCCAGCAAAACGGCGCCCACCAATTATTCTGGTGCCCTAGGTGATTGCCTAGGCTGCCTAAATGGTAGTGCCGGCCCTGGGTGGAGGCAGTGCACAGAGCTGCCTAGCTACACCTCTGCCTAGGAGAAGCGGGGACAGATCACTGTTTGCAGGGAGCCACCCGAGGCGAGTGGCCCCTGGATCTGGCACCCTGTGCCCCAAGCCGCCTCCTGCACCAAACTCCCTCCCAGAGCACCCACTCGGCAACCCCTCTAGAGCCCCAACCCTCTGCCGGCCCCGCACCAACCACACTATAAACTGGCATTTCAATGAAGATCAGAAATACCAGTTTATAGAGCTTTCTGGTTGGGGAAGTGATAGACAAAACGGCATTTACCGTATATACAGTACTATTCTGATTGCCCACAAAGTCTCTGTATAGAGTTTAACACATCATTGGTTTAGCACCAAGCTAGGCCCTTATCAATGGACGCTTCCTAATAAACTTACGGCCAAATCCTAAAGTCTTTTCCCAGTTTCAATTTGTTTTTTACTCAGGCAAAACTCCCATTAAGGTCAATGGGAGTTTTGCCTAAGTAAAGGCTTCAGAATCTGGCCTATAGAATTTACAGTAAAAATTTATAAGAGCCAGATATGTTCACACTGAGTAGGAGCTTACTCTGTGAGTAGCCATTGATTTTACGGGGGATGCTTGCAGAGTAACAGAGTACTGCTTAGCATGGATTAGAATCTCTGAATCTGGTCATAAAACAGTAGCTTGCAGAAACAAAACATGATGATGATATGCTGCAGTGCAACATAAAAATATTTTTAAAATGAGCAGTTTCTGAGACAAAATTAGTTCTTAATTCAGTTTCTCAAAATCGAGCGGTTTTCCTGCTAACCATAGATTTGTGCTTTAATGCAAGGAAGTTATTTGTCAGATTCTACATCACCAGTTATAAGCTGTCAAATAACAAAATTACAGGAAAAAGTGGATAGCAATTTTTAGATTCCTGGAGGTGTAGCACTCAATATTTTTGTAGAGACCTGTGACATTTTGATAGAATCGTTTGACATTGCTAGCAGAAACTGGCTTGTTTGAACTATGGGAAATCATCTTCTTATTTAGGAAGACAAATTATCATGCAATAAAAGTATATTTATAGGATTGTGTATTTAGTGCATGAATCTCTGTCTTCAAGACTTCTCTTTAAACGCTTAAACATTTTGTAGCCTGTGACAGGGTTCCCAGCGTGTAGGGTGACCAGATGTCCCGATTTTATAGGGACAGCCCTGATTTTTGGGTCTTTTTCTTATATAGGCTCCTATTACTCCCCACCCTGTCTTGATTTTTCACACTTGCTGTCAGGTCACCCTACCAGTGTGTAACCTGAACTGTGGGACTGCTGATCTCTGTCTCTCAAACCTTGGCTTTGTCTTGCATTGTGATGCTGTTGGCAAGGTACAAACCTCTGGCAGGTATTGTACACAGACCTCCACAGTCAGGGACACACCCAGCTGAGTTACATGAATGCTTCTCCCAGCCACTCATGAACTGTCTTGCCCTGGTCAAAAGCCTGACCCATGTAAGTTCGTTACCCAGTCTGCCCCTCCCTCGACTGGGAGAGGACACACACAAGCCTTTGTAAACTGAGCCCAGGACTTCAACTAAAACACACTGTTTTAAATTAAATATAAAACAGATTTATTGACTACAGAAAGAGAGATTTTAAAGTGATTATAAGTAGTAAGTGTAGAGATTAGAGCTGGTTACCTAAGAAATAAAAGTAATTTTGCAGTCTGCATTCTATAATCTAAACATGACTTGAATCAAGTAGTGTCTCTCCCTGATAGATGGTACAAACAGGTCACAGATCTTCAGTACACAGGCTGGAACTCTCCTCCAGCCCAGGACAACCCTCCCTAGTTCAAAGACTTTTTCCTCCTGATATGTTTCCAGAAGTTTGAGTTGTGAGGGGAATGAAGCAAGTCATGATGTCACTTCCCCTTTTATAGTTTTTTCCAGCTTGCTGGAAAGATCTGTGCTTCTGACACAGGGGTCTGCCTCCATTGGTCAAGCATTCTCCATTGTCTATGTGCTCTCTCTGATAAGTCTTCTGGGATGGTCATTGGGAAAGTGGATTCCCTTTAATGGGCCATCAGCACATCTGGCTACTCCATTTTTGTACCTGAAAGGTTGGTTGTGGGTGTTCCCAACCTCACAATATATTTCAGTAACACACACATAGAGCAAAACTTCCTAACTTCACATACACTGATAGCACATACAATCCACCAGGCCATTAATGTTCAACAGATCAAGTCTTTCAAAATTATACCTTGCAAGGCATACTCTGTATGACACATGTCAGTTATATGACAGTGATAAATATGAGGATTCCAGGGTATTGTTTTGAGGTACAGAATGCTGCATATCCCCTTAAATTGTATATGCTTTGCTACTAAGTTACCAGCACTGAGTGCTAATTAATATAATATCTAATTAATCAAAGCTTTTTGTACTAATATAATGTGGCAAAATAGGGTGAATTTGGCCTCTTACATTTAAACTGACTTCCAGATTATGAGTCTAGAAAAGGTTGTGGTTGATTTTACTTATCATAAAATGGGAGCAGACTCTTAATATCATTCCTTCAATGGTATAGGATCAGATCCTACAACAATAATAGTCCTTTTCTTCATTTAAAACTCATGCTTTAAGTAGCGTACTTTAAAAACTTTAGTTTGTACATTGGTACAAACTAAATAGCTACATTTATTTTACTAAGAAGTTCGTTACCAAAAGGTAATATGATCGGGTCCTCTCCAAACACTTTTGACCAAGGGAGTAGGGAGCCATCTTCATTGGACTAAAACGTTGGACTTCTTTTAAGTTGGAGATAGAATTTTTGCTAAAAATAGAGACTGTTGTGCATAAACCGAAGCATTTGGTATATATTGATATTCACATCATAAAGCCAGAACAGTATTTCCTAGATACAGGCTTCCAATGGAATTTCTGAGCTCAGGGGACATGAGAAAATACTTGGATGGGTAAGGGAGCCCAAGATTTTCTAACCACCTGTCTTTTGTTATCTATTTCTGCTCTTGTTCTTCTCTTCGCTTTTCCTTCTCTCTGTCCTTCAACTGCTAAACAGCAGCACTTAAATCTACCTTTTAGTGGTGTCCTTCTCTCTGTAAAGTCTGTGTCCCTCACTTGTCATTGATTTTTCCCTCTGCTCTCTCGATACAGTAATCAACCATGATTATTACAGTAATGTCTGAGGGCCACCAAGAGTGGGGCCCCATTGTGCTAGGCACTGCACAAATAGAGTAGCAGATTATCCCTTCCACAGAGAGCTTATGGTCTAAATTAGGCTGGGGGAAGGAGTAGAACACACCAGCTGAATGAACGTGTGATGGCAGCAAACATCATGTTGGTTCCACAATTATTTAGGTGGATGGAGGGGGTTAGTAAGGATGTGATAAGCTAAATACAGATAGAAAGGAAGGGTGTACAGGGGCAACAGAGAATAAGGTGAAGAGGATCAGATAGGAGAAGGGACTGAGGCAGAGGGTTGGAGTAAGCAGCTACTCAGCACAGGGCAGAGCTGGCAGCCATTCAGAGTCATTAGGCTTTCAGCTCCATCTCATTGACCCATACAGTCTCTGAATCCTACTAATCCTCTTACTGACAAACTAATTGTGGACATGCATGAACAGAGGTTTCCAAAGGTACTTTACACCAATAGATGACACATCAGCTGTTCTAACCAATGGCAAAAGTTAAGGATGAACAAAGTCAGGAAGCCCGTTAAGAGCCAGCCTTTCCTTTGAATTGATGGTCAGACCCCAACATGTCTTGTCCTTCTAATAATGTCTCATTTCCTTTTTAGAATTATCCACTTTGGTTGTTATTTCTGCCGTGGATAGTGAGCAGGCATTCTGCTGTGGATAGTGAAAAGGCATCATCCTTAGGCATACGCGGCTTCGTAGGGCACCTCAAAATTTGGGGCACCCCTGGGTCTTAGTGTCCATCCTTCCCTCCTCATCCTATCCCTGTTCTGACCCTTCCTGCAGGCTTCCACCACAACTGGCTGCGGCAGCCTGGTGAGTCTTCCTCCACAGGGGATGTAGTAACTTAAGAGTGAAAAAGCCTTCCAGCCTGCCAGACCTATTAGCACAACACTGAAACTGTTAAAAAGCCATTCAAGTGGTAATGATGCCATTTAACAGCCATTTGCCAACCCCCAGGTATATATTGTCACAGTGTCTGAATTTACTGACAAAAACAGTTGTGCATTATTGTAGTATTTATTCAGAACACATTAGTCTACAGTGAGTTCATGAAGATTATAAAATCACATCTCTAAAAAAAAAATCCTTGCATAGATTTTTAGATGCACAATCATCTTTAGCCTTAAATGCTAAACATATCATTTTTTAAATAAATCCTTCAGAAGACCACCCTTATCTAAAATGCACATTTAATTGTAATTACTATAGTAAAAAAAATTTGCTTCCAAAGTCTTCCTATCCTTTCTGTCCATCCCTTTCTCTCTTCTTCCCCACCCCTGGCCCGATGAAGAGAGCCCTGAAAGGGGCAACACCCCTTTCCTTCCTTTACTTCTGACCATCTGATGAATTAGTTTTGAGAGAACCCTCCAGCAAAATCAGTACCTAGTAAGATACAATATCCTTTATTATGCCTAAAATCTTTGGAAACATTTTTTAAAGTTGGTGAAATTTCATAAGCATGTCTATTGTTATGGAGATCACACAAAGTAAAGTAGTGTTCCCTTTTTCTAAAAGCAGCGAACATTGTTATGAACACACTAAACCTCTGTGACTGATTAATTTAAAATAATGTCTTTGTTTCAGTGAGTTAATATGTAGTAATCTGGAATAATTACCTTATGAAGCCTTAAGAGTACATTTAAAATATAAAATCAGTTTAGAAATACAGATTACAAAAATGTAAAACAGAAGAGCTGCATCATGTATTCCATAATATTTAATGTTGTATTCAGCAGGTCAGCTGACTTGCTCTTACTACAAAGCTTTTGCAAATAAATCCCTAACAAACTTTAGGTATATCAAAAAACCCATGACTGACATTTTTTATTCCCAAATTTAGTGCTTTAATTAGGTACCTTCATCTTCTGGCATGCAGTGGAAAACATGCTCCATTTTCTCTAGGAAAAAATTGCAGAAGAGTGTTTTTTGCACATCATAGAATATCATGGTTGGAAGGGACCTCAGGAGATCTAGTCCAACCCCCTGCTCAAAGCAGGACCAATCCCCAGACAGACTTTTTGCCCCAGATCCCTAAATGGGCCCCTCAAGGATTGAACTCACAACCTTGGGTTTAGCAGGCCAGTTTCAAATGTCATCTGCTTCATTTTGGTTCAAGGATGTGGCTGGAAGGGGGTGAGCAGGATGGGGGAGGGAAGAGAGGAGGCAGTGGGGAGAGGGTGGAGCCTGGGAGGAGTGGGGTGGGGCCTGGGGCAAAGGAGGAGTGGAGTATGGGTGGGGCCACAGGCAGAAGAGGTGGGCTGGGGGAGTTAGTCTCCCCAAGCTGCAGCTTCACCCACAGCCCATGACAGCAGGTAAGAGCGGGTCAGCTCCCACACACCCAGTGCACACAGCAATCTCCTTAGCCAGGGGATGTATTCACAGGCTCGGTATCCTTTGCTGCCTTGTCCCTCTCCTCCCCCCACCCCCATGGGGCTGTGAGCCTGGGCTGCCATCAGGCATACGGGCACCAATTTAATAATACTGCGTAGGGCCCAATAAATCCTAAGGACAGCCCCGATAGTGAGAATACTTATACTCACTACCCTGTTGTGAGAATACTTATACATGTGCTTAACTTTACTCATTCAAGAAGTTTGACTTGAGGGTACTGCTCATGCAAGTACTTGAAGTGCATATGTGTTTATAGCATCTAGGCCTGTGTTTTATATGGGGGGCTGGAGGTGGGGTTGGAAGGGAGCGCCACAGAGCCGCCTAAGTCTGGTCCTGGCCCTGACCTTGGCCCTGGTCACCAGCCCCACACCTGGGGCTCCAGCCCCACCCCCGGTTGTGGCCCCAGCCTCAGCCCCATTATCCCATCCACGTTCCCCACTCCCGCAGCTGTGGCTCTGGGGGGGGGGGTGTGTGTGCGCACGCACAAAGATAGAGATAAGGGGAGGGCACAAGGTAAAAAGTTTGGGAACTACTGCCCTAAAATCATCCCCACCCCTACCAGTCTTTCTGAAAACCCAAGTTGTTTTCTCTAGAAGCTATTGGGCTGTTTTATTGATATGCCTTCTGTCTGCTTGTAACTCTTGTGTGCCCCATGGATTGCAATAGACCAGCTAGTTCTGCTTAATCACAAACATGATCTGATGGTTTTTCACAAGGAAGCAGCAAGTTGGCAGCTTTACCATAAAAGGAGAAAACAGACTGAAGCTGTGATCAGACATTGGCTTCTTTACATTTATACTGGCTACACTGCCTAAAGGGGAATGTCTCATGCAGTCCCTTGAAAGTTACAGCAGGAAGATGGCTTTTCATAGCAGCCCCCTTTCACCATTTTAACTTGTTATGAATATAATCAAAATTTTAAAGGTGCAGATTTCCTCCCTCGATCTTCCCCCAGTTATTAATTAGTTTATTTTCTTTCGTTATTTTTAACCCAAGCTTTCAAAGCAATACAGCCATTAAAATTGTTTATTTCATGGCTCTTTACATAAAAGAAACAAGATTCCTGAATTGGCAGGAGGCTGTAATAGATCCTCTTCATCTGATTCTTATGGACAGAGCCTTCACATCCATATACAAACTTTATCCCAATTGTTACTGCTACCCACGCTGGCTTTGCACATCAGCATTGACCAATACCAGCAAAGTGACGTCTGACTCTCTTGGTGTTTAAGTGCAGTCGCCTTTTGGTGAGGGCGCGCAAGTGATAACAACACTTGTGTGATGTATGTAGCTATGTAACTGTCAGGCTGTTTTCTATATACTGCATCTTTAAGTGTAAGGTTAGCTTGATAGTTTGTCTGCAAGGACATTCAATATTACGTCGGTCAACTCTATAGAGACAGTACTGTCTCATGGAGACTTTATTTATGTTCTTTTTTTCATTTAGATTAAAGGAAACAAAGTCAAAAGCAGAAGAAGTTCATGGCTGCTCTCTACAGTGATAGACTTGGCACGTTTCTGCCTTATCTGAGCAGAGCCAGAGCGTGTGCCACGAATTCGTCTACCTGTGCATACAGAGACAAAATAGCTACATTCACCACCAGTGGCAGTGGGGAAATCAGAAAATTGCCTCCCTCCAGTTCCACTGCCAGAAGAGAAGCTCTTGCAAGACTATGTTTTGCAAATCTGGGCAGAGTCTTAACAGCACCGTGCGTCAAGCACTTACTTGTGCTTAGGGGCAGCCAATGAGCACTTGATTCATAGTTCTGAACCCTTTTCAAATTCACAAGACTTCTGATATCAAATGGGCAATGAGAGAGGTAGAAAGCTTTTAGAAAGGCACCATCAGTGACCTAGAGCTGTTTCTCTGCCACACAATACTTAACCCCCCGCCCCTTTCCACTTTTACATGTGTAAATTTTGACTGTTCAGCTATTAGCACACTGGACTGTGAAGGGAAGCAATGCTACAGCATCTGGCTCCTGGCCTGCTTTGTGTTCTATCCTCTCAGGACAGTACTTTAGTCACCTGAGTGTATTCGTTTTTCTCCTCCATTATAAAGAGCAGGACACTTGAATCTTTGAAGCACTGCCACAAATAAGAGCTCACCAAAAGAGCACGGGGGTGGGAGGGGAAGGAAGAGAGGCTGAAACAGATTGAGTGGATAATGCACTCAGCTCAAGAGGATCATTTCTTTGTCTCAGGTTATGTCTACACTACGCAGCTTTTAGCGACAGGGCTGACAACACGCTGTTCACATTGACACTTGTCAAGGCAAAACTTTTGTCTTTCGGGGGGGGGGGGGTTAAAGACCTCTGAGAGACAAAAGTTTTGTCATTCAATTGCCAGTGTAGACATAGCCTTAGATTGGGTTTTTACCTGCAGTTCTAAAGATGCTTGGGCAGAAAAGTATCTATCTGTGAGATGGCAGGATAAATAAGGGAGTGAGGCAAACATACCATCACTGTTACATGTTTCTACAATGTTTAGGAACCCCTTATTGCAGGGGTCAGCAAACTACAGCCTGGGAGCTGCATCCAGCCCTTGAGCTCCTGCCGGGGAGCAGAGTCCGGGGCTTGCCTCACTCTGGCGCTCCAGCCGGGGAGCAGTGTCAAGGGCTTGCTCCGCTCTGCGTGGCTCCCACAAGCAGCAGCATGTCCTCCCTGAGCTCCTATGTGAAGGGGCAGCTAGGGGGCTCCATATGCTGCCCCTACCCAAAGCACTGCCCCTGCAGCACCCATTGGCCAAGAACCACAGCCAATGGGAGCTGCAGGAGTGGCGCTTGTGGATGGGGCAGCATGCAGAGCCAGTTGGCCGTGCCTCCGTGTAGGAGCTGGAGTGAAGACATGCCTCTGCTTCCGGAAGCTGGTTGAGGTAAGCGCTGCCCCTGAACCCCCCTACTCCCCAACCCCCTTCCCCAGCCCTGATCCCCCTCCTGCCCTCTGAACCCCTCGGTCCCAGACCAGGGCATCCTCCTGCTTCCCCAACCCCTCATGCCTAGCCCCACCCCAGAGCTCTCACCCCCTCCTGCACCCTAAGCCCCAATTTTGTGAGCATTCATGGCCTGCCATACAATTTCCATACCCAGATGTGGCCCTCGGGCCAAAAAGTTTGCCCATCCCTGCCTTATCAGAATCACAACTCTTTGCACACTGCTACTGTTTCTCATTCAAAGATCTCTAACTCCTCTGTGATCATTAATGGATGGAGCCACAACATGCCCAGTGAGGTATTAAGTATTATTATGCCTATTAATCTTATGAGGAAACAGGGGCAGTAAAAGGTGAAGTGATTGGGCCCTCATCATACTACTCGTGACAGATGGTGTTAGACGGATTAGTCGAGACTCCCAGTCCCCTACTCTCAGAGGTAGAGCTAATAAATACAATTCTCAGCATCACCTCTGGGATTTAGGTTCTTAACTTCCAGTGAAGTTAATGGGAATTGTGTGTCTCTCTCCTAGTCACCACCTCTTTACACTTCCCCCTCATTTGAATACGCATTTGTGTGGGTGTAGGGCAGGTACCCAAATATTTTCCTTGGCTATGTTTTTGAGCATCAGAACAACTCAAAAACTTATCTCAGACCTCATATTTGATGCCTAAATATGAACCAAACAAAGGGGGACGTGCCACTTACATAGCTTAGCGAGGACCAAATGCATCATAGAAGAAGAGTTCTCTACTTTGGTAATTGGATATGCTTTTTACTCCAGCAACATTAAAAACTCTTGGGGGCAGATCTGCAGCCAGTGATGATGTTGTCATTCTGTTGTCTTCCCTGGAGCACTGGCAATTTACACCAGCTGAGGATCTGCCCCCTTCTGAAAGCAAAGTCTGTCAGCCAAGGATAAATGAGTGGATTGCCCTGGGCCATGCTGTCCTGAGGAGGAAATATTAAAGCACAGTTCTTCACACTTTATAAACATAGTGTCCTTTAACAACCAAGAACATCTCTATATGCCTGTTGACTAAGCACGATACTAAAACCTCACAAGGAAGACATGCAGGGAGTCAGTGCTGCAATGCATGCTTTGCAGACATGATTTTCTGTTTACACTCCAGTTGTATACATATTTGTTCAAACCCCATATGTGCCTGTGCATGTCCATGTGTGCATACACTTTATATGTACATCTCTTGCTCACCCGCAACTCTCACTGAAATGCACTTTCACCATTCCAACCAGGGGTAAAGTCTGGCAGAATAAATGAGATATTTTGAGGTTGGATTCGGATAGGTGTGCAAAGCACAAAAAGACAAAAGCACACTTTTTGAAGCATCAAAAGCAGCTGGGGCTCTCTCTGAAATGGAGAGAATCCAAATAAATAAACAAGTAAATAAATAAAATAAGAGTTTAGGTGTCCTGGGCTTGTGACAAGATCTCATGGGGCTGCTCCTCCCATTGGACTGCTGCTGTGTAGGGTTAGAATGTTAGACAATGAAAGTACATCCAGTTCAAGACTCCTCTTAGGCTCTTCCCATGAACTCTTCCCCCTTTTTCTCCCTCCCACTCCTCTTCTTCCTCTCCGCTGTCAAGAAGGGTAACTTTCCAAGAAGTACATTAATCACATTGCCACAACAGCAGAGATCCCCTCAGAACTGGTGCCAGCAATAGGAGTCCAAAAAAGGGAAGGGTCAACAAACAAGGAATTCTATTTGCCATTTTAAAAAAACCCACCACAACTCATAAAACATCACCCCTCAAACACAACAAGAAACACAGAAACAAACCAAAGGCCTCCAAGGTAAAATCTGTGAGATGAGCACGTTGCAATCTCTCAACGGCAAGTGAATTTCAGGAAGACTGAGGAGGGTGGGGAAGTAGGCGGGAAAAGCAAGAGTGAAGATGCTCTGTAAGCCCAGGGGCTATCTCACCAGCTGAGGAAAGCCTCAGGGCACAGTTTTTTGGTTAAAACTGATAAGTAACACCAAAACCAAAGTAATTCCCCTGCCCTACATGGTCTGTAATCTCCAGGGGCTTTTCCCTTGCCCTTCTCCCCCCGGGAAAGAGAAAACCACTTCCTTCAACCCCTGTTGGATCATATGTCAGCCAGATCCTTGCTATTTTACCTTGTAACAAGCTTCCTATGGAGCAAAGGCACCATTCTAGCCAGGAGCTAATTTGTGGCCGGTGATGGTGAAGTTGTGAGAGAGGCACAATGGCCTTCATCCTTCTCCCATGCCTCTCCTCTTTCACCTCAGTGCATAACCTGACTGAGTTTCTAGCTCTAGCTACTAGACAGCACGGCATCCCTAAAGTCAAGGGGTAGTTCTGAAACAGTATGGACTGGATATGGCATCAATTTATTCTGAGTGAGTTACTCTACCATGGTTATGCTATTCTGGAAAGAGGCTTCCCTGATCTCATTAAGTTAGATTCCAGTATCCGACTCTTGTATGGTTATGCAATAAATTTGAGTGTAAGAAGATTTTATAAGCATGTGTTTATAAGAGTAACTGCAGCTATAATTAGGGGAGGGAGGCACGTCGTACGCTGATATCTTCTTTGTGCACTACAGTGAAGTGTCAAAACCCCCTGCGCTGCATGTCAGACTGTGACCCTATCTTCCATTCCCACTCAATTGGAAAAGCCGAAGTGGTTTCTAGATAAGAAAAGCAAATTGTGCATTCATCACATCAGCCACAAAGCTAACAAAGGCTGATACAACATGGCACCTACTTGATTGTCCAGGATTTAAATACGATTATATATATTTCTACACACTCTGGCCAATGTCCAAAAGTGTAGATGTCTAAAGCTGGACACCTGAATCCATATTTAGGACCTAAGTAAGTGGCTTGATCTTCAAGAGTACAGAGCACTCACAGTTCCCACTGAAGTCAGAGGGAATGGTGAGTGTTCATGTCTTCTGGGGGGGAAATAATAATAATAAAAAACCCCAGACTACTTACTTTGGTCCTAAATATGGATTCTGGGGCCTCACTTTAGGCCCCCAATATCTGAAACTGTTGACCTATAGGCAACAGATGAATTTCCACATTAATATCCAGCTACATTAAAATGCCTTACTAGGTATTTAAAGTCAGCTGAAGTCTGTTTATCTACAGTCAGTTAATATGGGCTGCAAGCAGAATCTAACGTACTAATTGTAACCCACTCACCTCCTGGGTGTGGTGTTCTGTCCCATCTGGTGGCACCGAGACCAGTTAGCGAGAGAGAGATTAATGAGTCTGCTCTACAGCCTTAGCTAACAGCCAGTTGGCTTTTAGCTCATGCACTGAGCTCCAGAGGTCCCAAGTTTGATCCTGACAACCAGGGTCTGTCGGTGTTACATCATCACACAAGAAAGCCAGTCTTATACAAGAGGACCACTGCTTTTCATGGAAAAGCAGGAAATTAGCTTCCTTCATTATGTCTTGGGTAAGTTTTGTGAATGAAGCAATAGCCACCATTTATGATATTCCAGATTATTTGTTAAGGATGGGTAACTTTACTTTCTGATTCCTTATAATTAGCAACTAAGATCGCCAAGTATATTTCTCAGACAGTTACAAAGGAGGCACAAATACAGATCAGAACAATTCTTCTTATAGTATTTCATAGAGTATTGAATAAATTGACTACACAGGAAAATGACACAAATAATACAGGGTACAAAATGCTTTGCTGAGCCAATTCCTCTGAATAGCAATCATATTTTTGCATACACATGCGTAAGCTTATTATAGGATCAATATATTACAGAGAAATCAATACTTCACAGTAGCTCAGCTATTGGGCTGCAATACTGCTTAGTAAACATTCCTGGTTTGTTTTGCCAAGTCAAGCAAGTTCAGGGCCCAATCTGGGAGTTCTTGCTCAGGCAAAATTTGTCAACGAGGACTGCAGGACTGAGCTCTTGAACAGCATTTTTCAATATCTTTCAATATCTAAATGCTTCCATCCAGGGCTGGTGCAAGGAAGTTTTGCGCCCTAGGCGAAACTTCCACCTTGCGCCCTCCCCCTGAGCCCGCAGCTCCCTGCCCCCCCTCTGCCTTGAGGCACCCCTCCCCGCGGCAGCTCCCCCCCCCTGCCCTGAGGTGCCCCCCCTGCTGCAGGTCCCCCTACCCCCGGAGCCGTGCAGCACCTCCCCACCCCAGCTCACCTCTGCTCCGCATCCTTCCTGAGCATGCTGCCCCTGCTCTAATTCTCCTCCCCTCCCAGACTTGCGGCGTCAAACAGCTGATTGGCGCTGCAAGCCTGGGAGGCAGGAGACGTGGAGCAGCAACCGTGCTCGTGGAGGAACCACTGTAAAAAAAAAAAAGAAGAATTGGGGGCACGGTTCTTTGGCGCCCCCCAATCTTGGCGCCCTAGGCAACCGCCTAGTTCGCCTTAATGGTAGCACCGGCCCTGCTCCCATCTCAGACAATCAGAGGACAAAGAGTGCAGTTCATCTGAACTCCAGTTTCCTGGACCACATTTGTGGCCGGTTCTGAGACAGTGGACCAATATGTCAACTTACCCTGTACCAGTGCAGTGTTATAAACTGATTGTTTTCTATTCCCCACCACCACCCAAAATCTGTTGTTCGTAGACTATGTTTTTAAATAAGGCTCTACAGATTTATATTTGAAAGCAACAAGATGAAATTCAGTAGCGACAAAATGCAAAGGACTACACTTACGAAGGAAGAATCAACTGCCCAGAGACAAAATGGAAAATAACTGGCTAGGAGGTAGTACTGCTGAAAAGGATCTGGGTGTTATAGTTGATCACAAAATGCATCTGAGTCAATGTGATGAAGCTGCAAAAAATAGTCTAACATCACTCTGGGGTGTATTAACAGGAGTGTTATATGTCAGATACGGGAATTCATTGTTCCACTCTTCTCTGTAGTGGTGCGGCCTGAGCTGGAATATTGTGTCCATTTTTGGCATCACACTTTAAGAAAGATGTGGACAAACAGGACAAGAAACTTATCAGATCCTCCCCTCATTCTTCTTTTCTTTTAAGTCTTCAATATGTTAAGGCAGTGGTCCCCAAACTTTTAAGGGTTGCACCCCCCCTTACCCGTGTCCACACCCTGCTTCCCTCCCAGAGGCGGGAGCGGGTCCGTGGGTCTGGGAAGGCGGGGAAGGGAGGGCCAAGACTGGGGCTGCAGCTGGGGATGGATGTGGAGCCAGGAGAGGGGCTGGAGGTGAGGGCAGGAGCAGAGCCGCAGCTGGGCTGTGGTGGGAGCCGGCAGCCAGGCCCGCAGCCAGGTGTGGCTCCCCTCCCGGCCCTACCCCCAGCATCAGCCCTGGGCCAGGAACAGACCGCAGCCAGCTGTTGAGGCTGGGGGCGGGGCCAGGAGTGGAACTGCACCAACACTGGAGATGGGGGTGGGTGCTGGGACAGGAGCCGGGGAGGGGGCCAGGCGTGGGAGCGAGTCCAGAGCACAGCTGGTGGTGGGGAGGGGATGAGTGGCATTCCCTCCCTGCCCTGCTGCGGAGCTCTCCTGGGCCCTGCCACACACCCCTGGACATTTCTCCTTGCCCTCTAGCGGTGCACCCCACAGTTTGGGGACCTCTGTGTTAAAGGCTGTTATAAGGAAGACAGGGATCAGCTGTTCTAACTGCAAGGATAGTTAAGTACGGGAATAAGCTTCCCAGGGAGGTTGTGGAATCCCATAATTGGAGCTTTTTAAGAAGGGGTTAGACAAGCACCTGTCAGGGATGGTCTAGGCTTACTTGGTCCCACTTCAGCATGGGGGAGAAGGGGCTAGATGACCTCTTGAGGCCCCATCCAATCCTTTATTTCTATGATAAAACAACGACAGCATGAGTGGGAGGAGGTACGTTACCTCGAAAGTCTCTTCCACATTACTTTTTGGATCTGATCCTGTTCCCACTGAAGCTCATTCTCTTTACTGTTAGAAGGTTGATTGCGTCCTTGATGCCGAAGATAGGACCCCAGCTCCAAAATGTGAGAATGCAACCAAATGATAGTCACCAAGACATTCCTGGATTTCACTTGGCTTCACTCTACTGCAGCGCGCACACGGCAACGCTGACCAGGCATCAGCAAAACTTAGCAGCTAGCCTTGGAATAGTCTCCAATGGTACAAAGGGAGTTTTTCCCATGCCCGTATTTGCCAAAACTATTTGCTTGACTTTAAACCCTGCCCACATGCCTCCACTCAGAGTGGTGAATGGATTGTTTTTCCTTTTTGAGTCACATAATGTTCATGGACCGCAATTCCTGCCAAAGAATTCCTCGGGAAGTTTTAGAAAGCCCATGTTGCTTTTCTGTAATTGAAGAGAGCTATAAATCTTCTGACTGTGCTCCTTTCTTAGCTGGAATAAACGTTTATAACAATCATTTGCTGTTGCTGCTCAGGGATTTCTAAGTTTTATAAACATTGCTAAGCCAGGATATTTTCCAGCCTTACCTTGCAACATACTCCTGTATGCCGTATCCGCAATAGCATAGATGTGGGGTGGCATCTCATGCCTCTTCTTTCCTTTGTACATATCAATGATCTTATCTGAATAGATGGGCAGGTATTTGTATGGGTTTACCACAACACAGAAGAGGCCTGAATAAGTCTGCAAGGAAAACCAAACAGAGAAGAATGGTGTATCTCAGAACGTTTCAAGAGCTTGAGAAACATGAAGATCAAACACAATATTTTAATAAGTGAATCACTTTCCTATACAGCCTTTTATACAACACAACGATGATCTATCCGTGGAGAAATCAGAATGTATACATGGGTGAAGCAAGAATTTTCAGTCCCATATCCACCTAATCATCTCTAACAATAAGAGATAGCTACAAGAATGTTCAAATGTCAAGTTCTATAGAAACATCATACTTCACACACTGCGTGCCATAGTTCTTGACTGCAGTTACTTGGGGTTGCTGGGGTTGCACAGGGTGAATGAGCAGAACTGGCACCACCATTCTTAGTGCTTGTCTGTACATGGAAATGCCTATGGATCTGCATACGAGCAATTTTAAAGAGCTGAAAAATGTTACAAACTCTGTTTAACCAGATAGCAATTTGCTAAATTAAAATCTCAGGATAACTGGGAAAAAACTTGAAACGGAAATTGATTTTTTTTAAAAGTAGGGTGGTATGTATATAATGTAGAGCTGGATGAATATTGCAAAGATTGTTTGCAAAAAATCATTCTAGTTCCAAATTGCTGCTTGTTTAGACTACATGTATGTCTTTATTATCTGGCTTTGGGGGTTTTGTTAACACAAGAGTTTAGGGAATGATTGTTCTTTACATGTGAATAAGGATATTCACGCAAACAAGAACACTATTTGTTGTTCATCATTTGCTTTTCATTATTCTCTTTTATTTTAAAAGGTTTCAGCTATCCAATCAGTAGCAGAAACAATAGCACATGATGCAAGTGACTGATCATGTACCACAAGTAATGAATAGCAGGTAGTCAAAGTGAACAGTTTGTAAGCACTTCACAGGCTGAACTTTGTTTGCATGACTCTGGCTAGCTAGCAGATCTTGAACAATTCACAAATAAAGAACTATAAACTTGTCTGATCATTTATTCATAATCAAAACTTCATGTTAGATTTAAAAAAGAAAATTATAAGGAATTATATATACAGTGTGTTGTAAAATATAAACTATAGTTTAAGAATTTAACATCTTCCAATTACTTTAATTTTTATTTATATAGCTGAATTATTATTGGACGGTTTTTTTGATATACCATTTGAGTGATTTCTCAGGAGGCTGCTGCTATTTGATCTTTCCCTTCCTGGATCTAATAAATATGTCTGAGTATGGGTCTAGCTGTACAGTAGCCATCACAAGAACCTCCAAAACGTGACCACGCAAAGGCATCTCTGCAGGCTTGTGTCCTTGAGCAGAGACGTAAAATATGGGCAGAAGGATTTCCCTTTCTTGACTTTATTAGGAAACAGCACAAGTTTTAAACACAGACTGAACACCGTATATGGAATTAAACAAACACAGAAATAGCATCCATCAGTTTGCAGTGCTGATCAACAGGTTGGTTACTTGCACTATGCAGGAGAACTCCTGTAGTCCATTCTGGTTAGGTCACAGGACCCCAATGCTTACACTTCTACCACCTTTGGAAACTCTGCTGCTGCATCTGCATGTTCTTATGTGAGATATCAAAGAAAGTATGGTCAAGCTCTTCACTTCCTTCAAGGTCCCTACACTAGAACTAGTGATGGTCGGTCACTAGTTACTAAGCCTGGATTCTCTTTGGCATTAGAGCCTTGAAGGGAAATCCCAACTCCAAACATTCTGAAATGATCCCGTATACTGGAGAGAGAGAAGAGCTCAGAACTAAATGGACAGTGGGGTTTTCTTCAGATTGGGCAAATATTCAGTTAAAAAAAAATCTGTCTCAGACTCCTATAACCAATGTTGAAGGACTACATATGTCTAAAACAATTAGAAGTTTTAAATAATAATAGTTTTAAGGTTTAAGTGATTGAAAGACTGATTCCCTTAAGGCTTTTAAAAGCAGGGACAGCTGGGCAGCTTTATCTTGCATAGCTCCCCCCGAAAAAGCATGTAGACTTCCCATTTAAGAACAGTTCTAACTTAGGCTTCAATTCAGTTAGGTACTTAAAAATCACCTGACTTTGAGCGTGTGACTTGTCCTACTGGAGTCTATAGGTTAACTCTTATACTTTGAGTTAGGCATGTGCTTAAGTACCTTGCTGAATCAGGGACTTAAAGAGTAAGAAGTTATAGTGAAGTGTTTATTTAGGCAGAGAGACAATGTGAGCTACTGATCCAAGAACAGGAGTCCAGACTTTTAATCTGAGCTATGACATAGGCTTTGTCTGATTTGGGGCAAATTACTTGAGATCTTCCTTTCCCAACTTGTGAAAGTTTAGATACAATCCCAGGTACCTACCTGGTAAGGGTATTGAGAAGGAGAATTAGTGCATATGAAGCATTCTGTAGCCAAGATGTAATGATCACCTATCACTTAGTGTTAAAAGATATTTCTGCATGGGTTAAATCAAGCTGCCAGCCCCCATCAATACAGTCTGCCCAGACAGGGGAATTCAGAAGCTCAAGTCACCCATATGCCAGTCCACAGAGGGTCAAGAGCCGGAAGGCACAGCCCAGAAAATAGGTTGGGCCATCTAGGGATGGGCACCCTGGATATGTGGTGATTCAGTGCATCTTCTGGGCAGCTTCCACTGATGGGACTCCTACCAACCACAGGCTGTAAGTTAAAACTCCTCCTCTTAGGCTACGTCCAGACTACCCGCCGTATCGGCGGGTTAAAATCGATTGCTCGGGGATCGATATATCGCGTCTCATCTAGACGCGATATATTGATCCCCGAGCGCGCTTATATCGATTCCGGAACTCCATCAACCCCAACGGAGTTGCGGAATCGACAGGGAGAGCCGCGAACATCGATCCCGCACGGTGAGGACGGGTGAGTAATCCGATCTTAGATATTCGACTTCAGCTACTTTATTCACGTAGCTGAAGTTGCGTATCTAAGATCGATTTCCCCCCGTAGTGTGGACCAGCCCTTAAAAAGTGCAGATGTTACTCCTGCCCCTGCCCCCCTAGGAGGTGAATGCCTCTCTGCCACAACTGTCCTTGCAGACTCCGGGAGAGAACTGAGCCTTTAAAATCTTATGTAAGCACTAAAGATGTAAACTCTGTTTGTTCTGTTAGTGTTAGAAATATTCCTTCTGCTCTCTCCGTTAAAAGCACATCATTTTCCTTTGAGTTCCAGGCAGCTGGGACATTATGGTTTCTCTCTAATCGTCTGATGGAGATGCACTTACTGGAATTGGGCAACCTACTTACATCTCTCCTACTTTAAGCCTCAGAAAGACAAATACTAATCTGATACAGCCAGGCCCTGGAAACTGAATCTGCTCACCTTGCAATGCCCTAACCTCACAGATAATGCTGAAAGACACAGCCAGTAGGACTTTAAGGACTCTATTTGTCTTTCCAATTTGAACAATGGGCCTGACCTTCACTGTACTGCTCTGACTAAGTGAGCAAATCTCCCATTGACATCAATCCCCCAGCCATGGAGTGAGAGCCAAACAGTAGAGTGTACATCCAGGGCCAGGTCCACAACAGGTTAAATCAACATAACTTCACTGAATCCAAAGAAGCTATGCTGATTTACACCACCTGAGACTCTGGCCTCCAGTATGTAGATCAGAGAGTGGAATTCTACCCTAAAATGTTACTTGTGGGCAAAGAGTTGTGTTAATGTGTCTTTTGTTATATGGTACTAGGATAAAAAATATTTAAGGAAAGACACCATGAGATAATCTGGTTCTAGTCCAAGCATATTTTTCCTATATTTTAATACTTACTGTCTGAATTTAAGGCAAAAATAGAGTGTGTGTTTCCCAGGATTCATAGTGACATCATTTAGTTTTAATGGGAGATTATCAATCTAATCTAATCTAGCTACACAAATGGACTGCTCTTGCTCCCAGTAGAGTCAATGGAAGTTTTGTTACTTGTTGCTCAAAATATATATGAAATAGTTTACCAATTTTCATGTTTATCATCATCCTTTGATCTAGGATTGTGTCGGACTTGGTTGTTTAGAAGGCAGATTCTATTTTTTCTGAGCAACATGAAATATGATAGCAAGAGGAAGGACAATTTTTATCCTTATTTCTTTCTTAATTTTCTATGATGCTCTAAAACAGGCTTGGAATTTTTCCAGAAAATAGCCACTCTAGGAGTGACTGTTACTGTGAAAGAAGTAAAGGTTCTATCTTTTTCCAGTGCCTCAGCCTGCCCCAAGGAAAACAGAAGCAAATGAGCTATTATCATTCAAGAAAACTGAACACTGGTTTTGAATGTGCTTAGAGTTTGGGAAGTGCTCAAATCATATTTTCTTAAATAAGATAATGCCAGCAGGGAATAATAGCAAAGTGAACAGCATTGCTGGCTTAAGTGCTAGTTCTACATGGACAGATTGTTTTCCCTCTGATAATATCCCCATTTCATATACTTTTAGTAAGCACTAAAAAAAAGGACATATCTCAATCTTTTCCTCAAAGCTTATTTGCAGGGAGCTTTGATCATGCTTGTCCAATTTTGTTGTTGAATGTATATTAAAAAGGCAATATAATGTAAATAGACAGGGCAGGTAATTTGAACTTTCTATTCCAGTTATCTTTCTCTATAGCAAAATGAGGAGTCTACATTTCATGAGAGACGTCCTTCTGGGGAAAAGATGTTTTAAAAACAATTTAGGTCAAATTGTTCTCTCCGTTATGCCCATGTGTTCCAAAGAAGTCAATGCATGACTAGAAGTGAGGTGAGAATTGTTCCAATTAGTTAAGGAATGAATGAGAATGAAGCTAGGAGCTCTGTTTAAATGCCTTATGATTTTTCTGAACTGTAAGCAAGTTCACTAGTGTTAAGCACTTGAGTAGGGATGGGCAGTTTTGTATATCACAGAACAGCAGATGGAAGCTATTGTTCCTTAGACTGCTGCAAGAAATAGTGAGCCATTGTCCTGAAAATTATATTAATTTATGTGTGTTAAATTAACACCATCATATTGAAATCATGAGAAAGTTTAAAGAAGTTTCAGATACGATGTTTGCTTGTGTCCTCTGCCAATTTGTATGATTTTTACAATCACATCTTCCTGTTTTGTAAAAATGTTTTTCTCTCCTCTTTTGCTTCGTGAAAGTCCCGTAACAAGGGAAACCGAGTAGCTATATAAGAGAGAGTGGAACTGACTATTCACAAGTGCTGTCGAATGAGCAAAGTAAACACCCAAAAAATGGATGAAATTTCCCCCTCTAATTTCTTTTACTTACAGTTATGTTAGGTGTTGTTTGTAACAGCAGCAAAACATTTTTAGACAGAAGTGTGATTTCTAAATTGATGGTATCCCTTCAACGATGCTTTAACAAATAGTTCAATATATTCCTCTCTCAGATTAGAATCGAATCATAACCTCAAATGCTGAAACTTGCAATAGTGAACTTCTTTCAGAGATCTTGTTTTTGCTAGGTTTATTAAGCTCCCAAATGAAAGGCACCAGATTTTACACCTCTTAAAAGGTTTTATTTGATGATTAATAAGTCTCTTTGTAGCACTGCGTAACTACCTAATTTTCTGCCTGATTTCCTACCTTCCAATTTAAGGATTTTCATGTTACTAATGAGAGAGTTTTAAAAGCAACAGTAAAATTTGTCAGATCAGCTCCATATTTCCATCCAATCACTGGTGACAAATATCACAGCAGCACAGTTTATCCATCTTGGGGCGTTATACTGCTGCCCATCACCACAGTATCTGAGTGTCTTCCACATAAAATCAAGAGCAAAGGTGAAGTCCCTACTGGATATCATGGAGTCTCTTGTTCTACAATTCAGTAGATGTAGTTATGATTAATTATAGGATTTGGTAACGATAAAATACATCTGTGCGGACTGGTGGATGGAAATATCTTGGCTATACAAGTTCAATGCACGTGAACATCAAGAGAATTCCAAATTGTTTTTATCAGTAATTTGAACAAAAAAAGGGAAGCATTTTAGATGAAGAATGGAATATACTGAACAGAATTATGGTCCTGATTCATCAGATCACTTAAGCATATGAGTAGTTCTACTTGATTTCCATTGGGACTATTCATGTGGCTGGGGCTCAACTGCTCCGCTTCTCGCCGCAGGTGAGTGCGATGGGCGTCCTTTCCCCAACCTCCCTGAACTCATCAGTGGCGGGAAGCAGAGCAGCCGAGCCCCAGCCAGCTCCACTCCGCCAGCTCCCAGCTGTGGTGCTCCACTTCCCGCCAGGCAGGTGAGTGCAGGACCTTTCCCCAGCCACCCCCCAGGGACACAGCTGGAGCAGAGGCAAGGAAAGCGGAGCAGGCTGGGGCCGTGTCGCTCCGCTTCCTGCTGCAGGTGAGTGCAGGGAGGTTGGGGAAAGCGGAGTGGGCTGGGGCCGTGTCGCTCTGCTTCCTGCTGCAGGTGAGTGCAGGGAGGTTGGGGAAAGTGGAGTGGGCTGGGGCCGTGTCGCTCTGCTTCCTGCTGCAGGTGAGTGCAGGGAGGCTGGGGAAAGAACGTCCCCCACTCCGTACTCACCAGCGGCGGGAAGCAGAGTGCTGCGGCTGGGAGCTGGCGGAGTGGAGTGGGCTGGGGCCGGGCTGCTCTGCTTCTGCTGCTGCTGGTGAGTGCGGAGGGGGGATTCCTTCCCCCAAGCCCCCTCCCCTGAGCGACATGGCTGGGGCTGGGGCGAGGGAAGCAGAACAGGCTGCTCCCGGCCCCGCGCTAATCCCCTGGGCCACTCTGGGACTGCGGGGACCCCAAAAGTGCCCTCCCACAGCTCCTGCCCCCAAGACCCTGGGGGGGAGCCCCCGACCGTCCCCGAGACCCTCTGCCCCTTATGAACCCCTCAGCCCCGGCCTGGCCCGGCACCCTTAACACGCTGCTCAGAGCAGCGTGTCAGAGATTTACCGCTTTGTATGTGAACCCACCTTATATCGGGTTGTGTTATATCAGGGTAGAGGTGTAATTCTTCTGCTCTACTCTGCACTGATTAGGCCTCTTCTGGAGTATGGTGTCCAATTCTGGGCACCACAGTTCAGGAAGGATGTGGACAAATTGGAGAGAGTCCAGAGAAGAGCGACAAAAATGATTAAAGGTCTAGAAAACATGACCTATGAGGGGAGACTGAAAAAATTGGGTTTGTTTAGTCTGGAAAAGAGAAGACAGAGGGGGGACATGGTAACAGATTTTCAGTATGTAAAACAATATTACAAGGAGGAGGGAAAATTTGTTTTTCTTAACCTCTGAGGACAGGACAAGAAGCAATGGGCTTAAATTGCAGCAAGGGAGGTTTAGGTTGGACATTAGGAAAAATTTCCTAACTGTCAAGGTGGTTAAGCATTGGAATAAATTGCCTAGGGAGTTTGTGGAATCTCCATCATTAGAGATTTTTAAGAGAAGTTTAGACAAATACCTGTTGGGACTGGTCTAGATCATGGGTAGGCAACCTATGGTACCTGTGCCAAAGGCGGCACACAAGCTGATTTTCAGTGGGACTCACACTGTCTGGGTCTTGGACACTGGTCCAGGGGGCTCTGCATTTTAATTTAATTTTAAATGAAGCTTCTTAAACATTTTTAAAACCTTATTTACTTTACATACAACAATAGTTTAGTTATATATTATAGACTTATAGAAAGAGACCTTCTAAAAACATTAAAATGAATTAATGGCACGCAAAACCTTAAATTAGGGTGAATAAATGAAGACTTGACACACCCTTGTGAAAGGTTGCCGACCCCTGGTCTAGATAATACTTAGAATCATAGAATCACAGGACTGGAAAGGAATTCAAGAGGTCATCTAGTCCAGTCTCCTGCACACATGGCGGGACTAACTATTATAAGTCCTGCCTAGATGACCTCTCAAGGTCCCTATTAGTCCCATGATCCTATGATTCTATGATTATCTAAGAAAAACCTCCAAAGTCACCACTGTTCTTTCAGAATTAGCAAGCCTTTGGCCTTCCCCTAAGCCAGTGTGCAAAAGAGCTACAGAGGCTGTATCCTTAGTTACAATAGGAGAAGTCAAATGGGGAAATATAGAATATACAAAAAAGTCAAATAGGAACATGGACCAAATGCATTATACACAGAGAAGCATCAGGAGGAAAGGCATAATCCACACAGGTCATTGTTCAGAAACACAGAACCTCTGCATTGGCTAAGGTGTGTCAGTTTCATGACAAGACTCGGTCAACTCATCAGTAGATAACAGCGATGAACCTGAGTTTACTTACGTAAATTAGACCTGAGAAGTATCTCTCCCTTAGATTGTGCAGCACTGAAGCTTCATTGAGGCAAGTCAACTCTGCCATGTCCTCTACTTTGGAGAATTTTGGAGGGTTCATCTTCTGGATGTCATCCTTGCTGATTGTAATTTTCTTTCCATTTTCTGCCAGCTCAACAAGAACCTCATCTCCTTTCTCTTCCTTGATACTTGCTGCTTCAAATCCTTGCTTTTCTGAGGGGACCCATACTAATCTTTTGGCTGTCCAGTCTGCTTGGGCAAGTGGGCTGTTAAGGATGTTTTTGTCTACAAAGAGGAACTTCTCATCATCACTTAGCTGAGTTTTCTGTGCCATTTTGACTCAATAGTCACCTGTTGAGAAAGTAAAACCTTGTTTTAAAAGAAGGCAAATGTGAATTCCGACTTCCAATCAAAACATGGTTAAATAGTGATCACACAGAAGTTACATAGTACTATTGTTAGTGTCATGGACATCACCTAGTAGTCCTGAATCTGTCCATAAAAGATGCTTGGGCAGATTTTCATTAATATATATTCGGCTGCCACCATCACTCAATTGCCTTAATCCTGTCAGGGCAGAGTGGAGTTCACTAACATCTCTCTGAAACTATTAGTCAGATGGTATTTACAAAATACTATTGACTCTTGCAGGAAATTGCTACTAATTAAAGTCTTATTGGGAAACTGTAAAATCTGACAAAAAAGAGCGTAGAAATGTTACAGAAATCTACTGCAATTTATAAATGCTCATATATACATAGGAAAACTTGCAACAACATACATAGTTTCAGAGGGGTAGCTGTGTTAGTCTGGATCTGTAAAAGCAGCAAAGAGTCCTGTGGCATCTTATAGACTAACAGACGTATTGGAGCATGAGCTTTCGTGGATGAATACCCACGTCGTTGGATGCAACATATATAGTTGTATTCTGGATCAGTTTGACTGAAAGATACACTGTAGATAGGAACCACTCATGTCATTGTAGCGCAACAGTGTTTGACCTTTGTGTACCTTCCTGTTTCTAGCACTAAGCATTCTCACTAGAAGGTCATTGCCTCTGGAGTCCACTCCTGCCAATCATTTGGTCCAATAAAAGATATTACCTCACTCACCTTTCTCTAATATCCTGGGACCATCACGGCTACAACACTGCACACAATCATCTATTTTAGCACTAACCTGGCCATTTTTAGGGTCTCATCCAAAGTTCATTGAAACCAGTGGGAATCGTTTCATTGACTTCAATAGTCTTTGGCTCAGGCCTTTACAGAGCAGTCTAAAATTAACCTTTCAGTCCAGGCAGTTCAGGAACTTCAGGTTCCTTAGCATTTAATCTATTTGCTAGGTCTGGCCACTTCTGTTCCTTAAGGCTGTATAACTTAGTGTTGTGTGTGTGTTGGGTGGGAGTAGAGAGAGGGGAATAATTGTCGGGCGACTGAGAGGCAGAGGGGCCAGGCATGCATTATGAGGCCATGTCTACACTACAAACTTTGGTCGACTTAAGTTGCATCAGCATAAAGCCACCATAGTTGTTATATCACTTGTGTGCGTCAGACCTAGCTTCCTACATTAACGCTGGGCATACTCACCAGGGGTTCTTGTGTCAGTGCACAGTGAGGTGCATGATGGGAAAGTATCCCAGTGTGCAACCCACCACTGTCCAGTGCACCATCTTTTGGGAAGTTTTGGTAATACAATCCAGGGATGACTGGGAGCAAAGGGACAACTTCTCAGCATGCAACTGTCTTCATCCCATGTCATCTATATCCCACAATTGTTGCACCTTTTAAAAAAAATCCCACAAACCCTTGCAGTCCACCATCTCTAACAGAAGCCGGGAACCTGCACAGCTCTGTACTACTGTCATAAGCGCTGTAAGCACAGGATGCATGATTTTCTGGTATTTATAGATCCAGGAGAAGAATCAAAGCAATGAGAAACGTGCTGATTTCTTGGAGGATAGGCTGCTGTGGGACACAGTGAGAATCAGTTCAAAGTTTTTGGTGGTGTTCACAGAGCAGATGGCGGAGTGCAGCTTCTGGGCCCAATAAATGAGCACCAAGTGATGGAATTGCATCATAATACAGGCTTGTGATGATGAGCAGTGGCTGCAGAACTTTCAGTTGGACAAGGCCACATTCCTAGATCTGTGTGCTGAGTTTGCTCCAGTCCTCCAGTGCAGAGAGCAAAATGAGAGCTGCACTGACAGTGGAGAAGTGAGTGGTGACAGTGCTCTGGCAACTTGCAATGCTGGATTGCTACCCATCAGTGTGAAATGATTTTAGAGCTGGAAAATCCACTCAAAGAGGCCATTGTCATGCAAGTGTGCAGGACTGTTACTTGTCTTCTGCCATGCAGATCTGTGAGTCCCAGCAATCAGGGCCGGCTTTATGAAGGGCGGGGCCAGATTTGAATACCTGGCACTGGTCCTGGGCTTTGGCGGCACTTCGGTGGCAGGGGGTCCACTCCGGGTCTTCCGTGGCACTGAAGGACTTCCCGCCACCGAAATGTCACCAAAGCCCCGGAGCGGACCCACCCCCACCGCTAAAATGCCGCCAAAGCCCCGGAGCAGACCTCCCCCACCGCTGGGTGAGTTTAAAAAAAAAATTAAGATGCCTAAGGCGCGGGGCCCTTTTAGGCGCAGGACCTGATTCCGGGGAATCAGCTTAAAGCCAGCCATGCCAGCAATATGTAGACCATAGCTGATGGATTTGCAGCAGTGAGATTCCTGAAATGGGGTGGAGCAATAGACGGAGCATATCCCTATTTTGGCACAAGGGTACCTTGCTACAAAGTACATCAACAGAAAGGGCTACTTTTCTATGGTTATGCAAATATAATTTGCATAAATTATGCAAAGTAGATCACCAGGAATAATTCATTTACATCAGTGTTGGCTGGTCAGGGAAACTGCATGATGCTTGCATCTTTAAGAACACAAGACTATTCACAAGGCTACAAGCAAGGACTTTCTTTCCCAACCAGCAGATTAGTATTGGTGATGTTGAAAAAAAACAATTATCCTAGGGGACCCGATCTACCCCTTGTTCCCCTGGCTCATCTAGCCATACACTGGCCCCATCGACAATATCAAGGAAGAATTCTACTAGCAGCTCAGCAGATGCAGAATGACAGTTGAATGCACTTTTTCTTGATTGCAGGGATGCTGGTATTTACTCACAAGATTGGATCTCAGTGAAAAGGCATCCCAATGGGTATAGCTGCCTGCTTTCTCCTGCATAACATCTGTAAAGCCAAGGGGGAAAAGTTGCTGCTGGGGTGGAGTGGCTGGCTGCTGAGTTTAACAACTAGACACAAGGGCTAGTAGACGACCTCAACGTAGAACTATATGGCTCAGGGAGAAGTTGAAAGAGCAGTTTAACATGAGTCACCGTAAGGTGTTGTGGTGTACTGTCCTCTCCCTGGCCCTGCTGTTTTACGGCTAGTTAGGAATTGTGTGGTGCTCGGTGTACATCTATGAATTTACCACTGTCAATGCCCCTATTAATTTTGCGGTGCTTGCTGTACATTTTATGATTATTATACTGTTCGTCACTTATCCTATGAGTTGTCACACTGTATAGTAACAAGTATGTGGGTACTTTCAGAACTGCTAGACAACCTGCAGCACATGTTGTGAACTAATAAAGATGAATTATTTTCCAAGTAATAGAATTTTAGTCAGTAAAAAAATCAGTGCAAAGAAAAATCTGTGCAACTGAAAAGCAAATACATTAAAAAAATAAATTAACGGAACAGAACTTTACAAGGGGAAAGAACATTTTTATCTATTTTACCCACACATACAGCAACTATGGCTTTCACAGGTCAGGGTATGTGAAGCTGTGGTTGTCTTAATGTCACCTAGTGGAGTGATGGAGTAGGGATGGGGACCCTGATACCAGGTGGAATGTTTGGAGGTGAGTAGGGAGGTGCTGTAATGGAGTTATCCATGGACTGCAAAGGGAGGTGAGCCTGGGATTGTTGAACCTGCAGGTCCACAAGAGTCCACAGCACAGAGAAGCCCCATTATGTCCTGGTGCACTTTCCTCTCCTTTTCCTGGGGGGGCTCCTGGGCCTTTCTCCTGTCCACTCTTTCCTTCTCCAGGCTGTCTGCAATGTTCCCCCTCCAGACCCTTTGCTTATGGGCTGGTGCAGCATTGGTTTGCAAGATCTCATTGAACATGTAATTCCGAGTCATCTTCTTTCTTATCTGCCTCAGGTGATTCTGCAGATTTGGAGGCGGAACCCCTCAAGTCTGCAATGGCAGCAGCTACAGATAAAAGATGCAGAGGTACCATTGTCGATATAGTCACAACGGAACATGAAAGTTAAGATGCCATGGTAAGATTCCCCTAAAGTTTTAAACAAGACCTGCTTATTGACACTTCTGCTTCAGAGTGCTTGTGCATGGCTCCACTCACAGCACCAGGCATGCTGAGTATGGCCAGCCAGGGGTGAGGGAAATGAGGATTTGCTCAGTTCCCTGAAACTATGGGTATAGCGCAATGGCACTGAATACTGGCACCATTTCCACAGGCGGTGGTGATTTTCGCTGACATCTTACTTCTCCGGGTGACAAAAGCACAGACAGCACAGTGGCTGCTGGTGTCCTGAAGCTGCAAAGGCCCAGATGCTGCTAGCTTGTGTACTGTAAGGGTGCCAGCTGAAGTTATCGCTGACTGGAGTTGGGAAGTCCGCAGAGAAGAAATAAGGCTGCCATCCCTTCAGGAGAGGACTGCAGAGTACTTCCATGAAAGTTCCTCTGAGAAGAATTCAGTGGACACCCCTGTGCACATAAACAAACTGCTCTACATGCTTCCCTTCCATTGCCCAATTCTACAGGTGAATGGAAAGCAGGTAACAACACTACCTCTCTTTGTTGTACCGTTATCTCTTCCAGCAGGACTAAATTAATTAAAAGTCAGTAACTGTGTCCTGTTAAGTTGGGGGTGCCATCTGTACATCATTGTAATGGGAAATACAATTACACTCTTACCTGAGATACCTTCCCATGCATTGGGTTCGCCCATGCTCAACTGCTGGGACTGACTGGACTATGGTGGAGTCTAACAGGTCCTGGCTTGAAGCATAGCTGGACCCCTGGTCGCATGTCCCCCATCCTCTGCCTCTTCCTCCTCCACCTACTCCTTATCCTCGCTGTTCCCTCCAGGGGCCCATGACTCAGGCTCCTTGGAGGTATACAGGGTGGTCTGCAAGGTGGTGGTGGTGCAATCTCTGCCAAGTATGGCATGCAGCTCTTTGTCAGTGGCAGGTCTGTCACCTGACACCAGAGTGACTGTTGGCCTCTCCCCCGTCTTCTGGTATACCCGATCCAGTTCCTTTGCTTTCACATGGCACTGCTGCTGGTCCCTGTCATACCTCTTCTCCTGCATCTGTTGTGCAATCTGCTCATAGATATTCATGTTTCTACTGCTGATCTATAGTTGTGCTTGCACAAGCAGAGGAAATCCAATATCTCCTGTCTACCCCAAGAGCGCGTGAGGAGCATGTAGCCGGCATGGTCAGCTGGGCAGTTAGTTGCACACAACAAAGGAGAGTAGCTGGGTGTCTTGCCAAACTGGTCAATTGGGAAAAGACATTTAAAAATATCTGTGACTTTAAGGGAGAGGGGCTGTCTTCTGGTATCTGTGACCCCTGAGCAGTGGAGTTCACAATTGTGATCAGATCTTTTACTGTCATACATTGTGGGACAGCTGCTGTAGGGCTGCTACGGTCCGTATAAGTAACACAGTATCCGCACTTGCACTGCACTGATCTCAGTACATTGACCCAGGCTCAATGTCACTTGGGGAGGCGGTTTTACTGTGCTGCTGTAACAGGACACTTATGTTGGTGGGAGACAAATTTAAGTGTAGACATATGCAAACTAAGTCAACACAAGGTGGCTTATATTGACCTAACTTAGTAGTGCAGACTGGGTAAGAATTCTCTCTTTGTTGAAAATATTGATTGGTATTAATAATTCTAAACCATGTAAAAATAGACCTAGATACAATGGTGATGGGCACCACACAAGAAATAATGAGAATATGGGGAGTCAGAGAAAGAAAATATATAAGCTAGGGACAATGCTCATTTAGGCCACTTGTCACTTTGAATTGTGAGCTCTCTGTGGATAATGGGGTCACAAAGTAATGCTTAGCTGGACCTTTTCATAAACTGAACTAGGATGAAATTATGAGTCAAGTACATGGCCAGGGTCCATGCTGGGCTTGTACTACCAATATTGCTACCTGTGCTGCCTGGATTCAAGCTGATTTAGATAGCAAAAGCTGTGAATAGTTAGGCTGTGTAGACATACTGTCAGTTAGAAGGGCACAGAGGCATTTAGAGGAAGAGGTGTGGTAGTTATTGGGGATGCTCAGTAACTATCTCTGAAACAATGCAGAAGGCTTCCATTCAGGGCAAGCAGTCTCACAGGTACTACATATTCACCATCTGAGAGCTGAGAAAAGACTGGGGGAATGTGGTGACACTCTTGGGGACTCAGTAGCTGAACAATGATGCGTCTCCTGTGTTCCAGACCCTGTGCCATTTTGGATCCAAATTCCCTGTCTTGCTGGAAATCAAGGAGACACCAACTATTGACTCTAGGACTAGAATTGCTACTGGCCATGAGGTTGTTTGGACTACTTTGCTGAGAACATTAAGGAGTTTGGAGCTGCCATTCTCCTCTGGCTCTGAGGAGCCTAGGTGATGCACAGGCACTTCTGATACCACACTGCAGAGACTGAGAAGTCATGTCTGTGAAAGGATTGGAGGGGAGTGTGCATGTGTAGGTGCTAAGGTATCCCTTGCACTGAAACTTATATAACATCAACCAATTGGTGAAATAGCTATTTAGGAAAAGTTTTCATACGTATTCCTCATGCTGGTAGCAAATGTCTTTCTATATTAAACGTTATAGTATGAAATTGTATTGCATTCTCTGTGCAGTTTTATTATTTGTTAAAGTTCTGAAAAGACTGGGTTCTTCCCTGTGCTTCTGCAGAGAAGTTGACTGAGGTGCAGGAAGAAGGGGAGTGTATTACCATTACACATAATACTGCTCCTCCTAACCAGTTATATTTGCTCAGTCAAGCAGGAAAATTGGTGAAGCGTTATAGGACTGATTTGGCTGAGAGATGCTTTTTAGGGGCAAGATCATTGTCATTTTGGATTACTGGGTCTGAAATCATCTAGGGAAACTGAAAGCTTTGATGACACTAAAATAACATGATCATAGGTTTATCACTTTTATTTCTTTTCTGGAGGTTTTACACAAAAGTTCGGTCAGAAAAATAATGCATAATTAGTGTCTATAATTCAGTTTTTCAGTGCACTGCTTTAAAATGAGTAGCAAAAGCCTTCCACATCCCTGTTTCTCATTCAGTACAGAGCTAACAGAGATGAGAGACAAACAAGATTTCTTGTTATCTAAATATTTTCTGGGTGCATACTGAAGTGCCAATGTAATAATGAAATAATTAGCAAAAGAACAAGTTCCCAGGCTGCATTCCAAAAAAGGATGGAAACAAATGATTGCCAAACACTACTTCAAACCATTTTAATTCCGTTGCACTCAAGGAAGAGCCAGATTAAGAAAAAGGTCAAGAGAAAAAAAGAAAATAAAGTTAAGAGTTTAGCAGCAGACTCAGACTAACTCTGAGATCCATGACTGATGAAACCAGCTTCATTTACTCTTTCCATACTGTTTAGATAGTGACAGATCATCTGTCCAAGGATTGATATGCGCACAAGAACAGTAAAAACGTAACAAGCCTGAAAACAGTCTTAGCACATCAGGCCTCATCTAATGTGGTACTCAAACAGGGCTGGTATAAGCAGGGATGCTGTACCAGCATCCTGTACCCAACTCTAATGGCACTCGGATAAAGCAGCTGCAGTACAGCTCCTTTCCTCAGCTGAAAGTTGTAGCTGCTTTGCTTACTCCCAACCAGCAGCTTCTTCCAGTACTCTGGCTGATCACTTGCCCACAAGATGTCAGCAAGTGGCTGAGCTGGGGATGGCAGGCACAGATAGTTGTAAGCCGTCTCCCGTAGCCCACCACACACACTCCAGAGCAGCTGAAAAAATGGCTATTTGGTTTTCTTTCCTGCTCCAACAGGTCAGAAAAGAGGTCCCCAGTTAGGTTCCTTGCTGCTGCAGCAAGGAAGACAAGGATGAGTTCAAGTGATGGCAGCAAAGGCACTAAAGCAGGGAAGAGAATATGTGACTGGTCAATTGCCCGGTTCTGCAGGAAGAAGAATTGGGGAAAGAGAGGCAGTAAATCTGAGGAGGAAAAGGCAGGGAGGAAAAATGGGAGAAAGCGAAGAAAATAACCCAGAGACAAAAGGCAAGCCTTTCCCTGGTGAGAATGAATTGAATATTCACAGCATCCAAACAAAAAGTTAATCTTGAGGGAGTTCAAAGACCAGAGTGCTATGGACCACTACAGTCAACCAATGTGACTACACACAGATAGCCAAAACAGTCCTCATCTGGAAGGAGACATGAGTCGGTGCGAACATAGTCGCACAGCAATTTTCTGTCTGGCAAAGCAGACACACACTTTAGTATCCTTTCGGGGTCCCTTCCAGTTCTATGAGATAGGTATATCTCCATATATTAAGTGTCAGGTGGATCTCTGGGAGTAACATGAATAATCATACACCTTAAAGAAAGACTGGGATTTTTAGAGGAGCTGAAGGGAGCTGGATGATCAAGTCTAATTGAAAGTCAATGGAAGTTGGGCACCTAACTTCTAGCCTCCTTTGGAAATCTCAAACTCCACTAAATGACTTTCCTCTAAATGTCTTTGTTTTACTGACACTAGCATTGTCAGAAGAATGAAAGATGGAAAATTCACCCATGCATCTTGGCATCAGCTGAACCGACAAAGGGGCATAACACTTTGTCTATTTATTCTCATAGGGGCCTGACTGCTGTCAGCCTTCAGCATGCAGAACTCTTATTGTAGTCTGTGCTTTCTGCAAGGGGGCCATGTGCAAAAGCCTTGCAAGATATGATCCTTAAGACCCATGAATTTCTTAGGAGAGAACTGCAAGAGATAAATATTTGACCTCTGTACTGATGAAAGCAGAAAATGCTCACTTACTCCAAAAAGGCTGGTAAAGCAACACATGGAAATGGTGTTCTCTAAAGAACCAAATCCTTGTCCCAGTGAAGTCAATAAGAGCTTTGACATTTACTTCTCTGTGACAAAGACTTAGACCAATTGAACACTGGGTGGGGGGTGTTGTAGTGTCAAATATTGCTACTTGGAAAGGGCCTATGGATGACAGTGAAAACCAGCCTTCCAAGTTATCCTATGATCATTCTTTACAAAAATCTGCCAAATTCTAAAAACGCTAATATGATTGTTAAGAATCCTAATCTGGTTTAAATTTGGTCACTGATTAGATAATGGCCTAAGGATTTTTCCGCTGTTTTGTCACTCAAAGATTAAGAAAAAGTTCATGTCTCCCTTCCTTACTGTGCCTAAAAACAAGTGTTGACAGAAGTCACAAGCATCTTACATGCAGTGCAGAATGATACACAGAGAAAGAGGTCTATCCTACTGAACTATGTTCTCCTGTCTCTTCCGATACTTTTCATATGTGAGCTGATTGTTGCTATTGATTCTGGAAGAGTTTTGGCATGAAGTAAATGACTGCTTTGAGTTGTTACACAAGAGAGCCAAATTGCACTCTGCATGAGGCTAGCCCTGAAAAGTACACAAAAGCTTCAGCCAGTGCAGAATGCATTGAATTCAATGGGAGGTGCATGTATGTATCCAAGAGTAGGAATTGGGCTACAGCGGTGGTTCTGAAACTTTTGTATCGGTGACCCCTTTCACATAGTAAGCCTCTGAGTGTGACCCCCCCCTACAAATTAAAAACACTTGTTTGTATATTTAACAGCATTACAAAATGCTGGAGTTTGGTAGCTTGCGACCCCCCGTGTAATAACCTTGTGACCCCCTGAGGGGTCCTGACCCCAGTTTGAGAACCTCTGGTCTGCAGTCAGGAGCTCTTATGTAAGGCTGCTCATGTTAAGCTTTCTCACTGCACCCTTTATGTGTCAAACTTATAGGAAGGTAGATTACAGATAAATAGGACTCAAATTAACCTACATTTCTCCCTCCTCAAAAGACATTTATTAATCCCCCCCCCATCCTCCAAGTGGTTCTTTTCTTCCTCCCATTCATGAGCCCTTGATCTCCCACCTGTGTCAGGCAACCCAGTCCACCCAAGCAGGCAGCCAGTAGTCAGCTGTCAGCTGTGTGCTGCCACTTGATTCTCATTTCACGCACCCTCTGACCCCTAGGTTTGGCCCCACAGATTCTGCTTTAATCCATCCCTGCAATTGGGTGCTAAAACAAATCAAACTTTTGTATTTGAACATTGGGCTTGCCACAACACTATATGTACAATTATACATAGTGATGTGCTGCAGGGCCCTTGTTAGAAATCCTCACAAACAGAAAGGAGAGCTGGGGCAGTTGCCCAGGTTGAGATGGAATCTCCCCATTCTGGCTGCTGCTCAAACAGCCCTGCTAGAGATGACATCTCTGTAGCTCACAAAACCTTTTTGAAGTGTGAATTTTTTGCCTTCAGAATGCACCAATCAGCAGTATAAAGGGGTGCAGAATATATATTTGTACACAACACTTGTGCACATGCACCCCTACATTCTCAAGAGAGGATACTCTTCCTTCTTTCTTCCCAATCCCAGATCATTTCTAGATGGTCTTCATTGCCCTTCCGCACCTCATTTCAAAGGACAGAATTTGACCGCTGTGCTTTACAATAAATATACACAGTGCATATTGTTTTTGGAGAAAAGTATAAACATTTCCAGGAAGTGCAATTAATTAAAACATTGTCGATCAAGTGGTGTTGCCTCCCTGGTCCTAGCTAAGAAAGACTTTTTTTTTTAAATGGGAAAGCAATTACTCCTCACCCCTCTTTTCTACAGCACATGCCTCCTGGTATAAAAGGCTTATCACAGGCTTAGGGGAAATATTTGTTAGAATAGTGGCCGCCCATCACCACTAGCACAATATGACTTCCACAAACAAGTCCTGTCTTCATAAGGAGTATCAGAGCAGAGAACACAGCAAATAACCAGTAATTTCTTGTGCTACAATAACTCCTTAGAAAGATCTTTCTCGTCTCTTTTTTTTTTTCTGAGCGGAGAGCTAGGGAGTGGGGAAGTATTTCCACCCCCTAACCCCCAAATAGATCCAAACATAAAGAATATTCTTAAAAGGAATTCCATGGCTCTGGAGATGCACTTAACAGCCCATGCCTGGCATCAATTAAAGGATTGGCACAGGCATAATGGTTTGTTGTTTTCCGACTGGAGAAGGTTTAGGCAGCTATTATTGCACTCAGAATGCAGGTGACACTGATATCAGTAAAATCAAACATGAGGTGCCATGCTGTTTTGTTGTCAGCCCTCCAATATATGAAATTCACTAGCTTCGATATATCCAATTCTTTGAAGCAATCAACAGTAGTGTACTATGAGTGTGGGACTGGGAACCAGGAACTCCTGAGTTCTAAGATTGGCTCTCAGACTTCTCCTATGAGACACATTCTCTGATTGTCCATTTCCCACCTAAACAATGAGGATATTAATATGTATGTTAATTAGTTAACATTGTTCAGCACTTGAAGATAGAAAGTGTTAATTTATTAATAGCTTTAACTTCTCTTGACCAGGTGTTAGGCACTAGTATTTTAACTGTTTCCTATGGCTCTCTCTTCTAAACTCTCCATTTAAGGAAATTGTCGGTACTGAAAAACTTAGCATTACTATTTTTATTTTAATTACTTTGATTGCTTGTCAGACTTTCCAGTCTCTCATAATTCAAGTTATTACATAACTCTGATTGTGTAACTGACAGCTAGTTAAAGGTTTCCAAGAAATCAGAATGATTGCTTTATCTCAGGCTATTACAAGATTATGAACTGTAGAAAAAAAGTTAATAGACCAGTTTCCTGCCCAATTTAACTCCACTGTCTGCAGAAGTGAATTTGCCTCGATATACTCTGGAATATTGATGTTTGTTCACTAGAATATAAGCAGCATGTACTGAGCCATCTTTTAATTTGAGCAGTGAATGACAAGATCTAGAGAAGCTTTCCCTCATTCCTTATAATATGAACAGGTTTAAAAGAAAAGCCAACAGATACACAACTAATAAGTCATAGTAATTTGAAAAGAGCTCTGGATCCATTGCATACATCCATGCATGATGCTACCATATATGGTCATGTTCTTCTCAATACTAACTGTTCCACAAAAATGTAATGATAACAAATTCAAAACAAATACCTTTTAGGGAATAACATGTCCATTGCAAATGTGATAATAAAAATCATTGTTTACATCCAAGTGAATACAGCCAGAGCAGCAACATGCACTAAATTAAAACTACCACTCAGTCAAGCTTTTAGCTTTCCAGTCATTCATATTGCAGGAGTTCATACTTTTGGTTTCAGTGGTTGAGGTTTAAAAATGATGTTGACTGTTAGTAGTTCAGAATATCAACCCTTTACAAAGTACATTCTTAGGAGCTGATAGCTAATGGAAACTTTTGAATAAGAACAATTAAATAACAGATCAGGTTTACTGACTTTTCTATCCCAGGTTGGAAGGGTCATATTCTGATTAACAAAAAAAAATGTTAATATAAAAAGTGAGTGAGATTTTTTCTTCTGGATTACCAATGATGCTTTCTATACTGCCATCTACTGACATTTTTCTTTATCCACATCATTTCTATTACAAACTTGAGTTTATTGCTTAGTTTCTTCCCCTAAAGGAAAAAATAATCTTCAGATCTATGCATATAAACAATATCAACAAGTGCACCTCACTAACAGGGAAGAAATCTGATCTAGCAGTGCAATCTCTTTATTCCAAACATGCAAATCTATGTTATTATTTATGTAATAATAAAGGTGATGCTTTTCTTTTGTATTTTAAAAGGGTTTTTTTTTTGCTGTGCAATTAAACAAAAAATTAGCAAAGCTAATTATATTTAATCAAATGCATTTATATTGTAATCAATTAAATATTAAAACTAAGTTATTTTATATATTAGTATTGAAAACATATAAAGAAAACCTGCTGCTAAACTACCACTGCTTTTACTAGAGCATCTTTACTGGATAGACATATAATGTTAATTAGTGCTTGTGCCTGTCATTTTCTGGAAAAGCTGCTATAGAATTGCAAAGTATTATTATATTGAGCACAACATCATCTGGGTATTTGTTTTTCTACATCTCTATATAAACAGATGCAGCTATGGCAGTGATATAAAACAAATTATGAATTTCTCACACCACTTGGAGATTTTGAGTTTACCATGCTCTTTCAGTGAATTTTAGCTGAATGCTCTGTTTGCAATATGCAAATCAGGTGTAAGCCAAACAAGCATGTTTTGTAGGTCTGTCACAATACAGTTTAAGTAAAGCAGCAATAGGGTGACCAGATGTCCCGTTTTTAAAGAGACAGTCTTGTTTTGGGGGACTTTTTCTTATATAAGCACCTATTACCCCCCACCTCCTGTCCCGTTTTTTCACAGTTGCTATCTGATAACCCTAAGCAGCAAGCATTTGTAACCTGAAAGTAATTCACAAATAAATTGCTTTTGCAAAGGTACACGATAACTTGGATTGCTAAAGTAACTATGTTAGAAACATCTGTTGACTCCCAGACCCCTCCCCCAGCAGGAGAGTCCTCAGTCACAGTAGTACTCACAGATATCCAAGTAGGGAAGCAGAGAGTGAATTGGAGAGTCCGGAACCTGTACAGCTAACAGCTGGAACAGTCCAAATCCTCTCTGCCTTTGCAGCCTCCCTATATAGAGGAGGAGAATCTAGTCAATGGGGAGGGGCCCTAGAAACCACGTCCTGCTGGAAAATCTTCAGTACCTGGGCTAAAAACGAGAGGTCATCAGTCAAAACTCCTTCCTGGAGGGGCCCAGTTCAGGGCTGGTGACTTCCCCCAAACCTTTCCCTTAGTATTAACAAACACAAAAATCCAAACAGAATTATGACCTGAGTGTCACCCCTTATTTTCTGACATCCAATTGCACCTTGTGCAATAGTACTAGGAGGTACCTGAAATTAACAGGGTTATTTCTTTTTCCCAGAATGGAACTGATGTGTTGGATCAAGCAAATGAGACACTTTAACCCCTTCCTGCCTTACATGCCTCCCAGCTGGGGTTCCAGCAAGAGGGGAAAACCAGATCGGGGGTAGCTGTAGTTGAGATTCCATTACAAAAGCCAATCAGACTATTGGCCTGTTGATGTGGAGCTAAGATGAGTTCTGTATGAGTTGTTTGGGAGTGGGAGATTATTTCCAACACAGCGGCGGTGTGGGGGGTGGAGGTTTTTCTCTGTCTCCTTGTGTTTATGTAACATTTAGCGCTTGGGGCTGTTTTAAGCCTTGTCTGTCTCTGGGGAATAAGAAGGTTATTTTTCCCAGCTCCCCACCAATTTTGCATAAGTTGGTCTTGCTTTTTGCAGCCTCAGCCCAGTTCCTGAGAAAATGTTGTAAATAACTTATCTATATAAAAATACTTCCCTCTGTCCATAAAAGGAAGAGGAGGTCTGTTAAATGGCTGTGGGCAATGGTCCCTAGGATGTAGTGGAAAGAACAGGAGGCGGGCAACAGCTGCTGGGGGAATGGAAGAAAAGGTGCTTGGAGCCAGCCTTGGACATGAATCTGGTCCTTGTCAACTCCTCTGAAACCTTCAGTCCTCAGCTGCATCGCTTCACCCCAGTAGCAAACAGTTTTGTTCAGCAAGACCGGTGCATAGGAGACATCCCAAAAAGGGAAAGCTAGGATCCTCCAGGAATTCCCATCAGCATACCGGATATGAAATACTGAAGCTATTTGCATGCTGCAACAGACTAAATATGGTGCACAGATCTACCCAGTCAGCCAGAGCACAGTGCTGGCTGAAATGGCGTTTATTGACTTCAAATAGTCCTCTCCGTCCCCTGAAATAACCCCCTCTCCCTCGGGAATGACAGATGAGTCCCAGCCCAACCTGGGCCTTCCAGGAAACTCCTCCATGAAAGGAGGCAGGGCTGTTCACCTTTCAGGTCATCAGGACTGAAAACCAATGTTTTCTAGTATGATGAATAAAGATTCATAGAAAGGCCAGAAGGGACCATTGTGATCATTTAGTCTGACCTCCTGTATAACACAGGCCATAGAACTCCTCCTAGAATAATTCCTTTTGAACTAGAGCATACCTTTGAAAGAAATAATCAAATTTTGATTTAAATATTGCCAGTCATGGAGAATCCATCACAACCCTTAGTAAATTGTTCCAGTGGTTAATTACACTCGCTGTTAAAAGTGTACACCTTATTTGCAGTCTGAATGTCTAGCTTGAACCTATAGCCATTGGATTGTGTTATACCTATCTTTGCTAGACTGAAGAACCCATTTGCAAATATTTAGCTCAGTGGTTTACGCATTGGCCTGCTCAACCCAGGGCTGTGAGTTCAATCCCTGAGGGGGCCATTTAGGGAATTGGGGTAAAAATCTGTCTGGGGATTGGTCCTGGTTTGAGCAGGGGGTTGGACTAGATGACTCCTGAGGTCCCTTCCAACCAGGGGTGAAAGTAACTTACTGGTACTGCCGGAGTCCTGAGGGGGGCATGGCTTCAACCAGAAGAGGGGGGCTTCTTGAGATTTAAAGGTCCTGGTGCGCCGACTGTGGCTGGGAGCCCCAGGACCTTTAAATCAACCCAGGGATCCCAGCTGTAGAGGTGGCTGGGAGCTCCCAGGGCTCAGGGGCAAATTAAAGGGCCCAGGGCTCTGGCCGCCGCGGAGCTCTGGGCCCTTTAAATCTGACCCCAGCCCGGCCGCTGAAGCTGCGGGCGGGATTCAAAGGGCTCTGGGCTCCCCGCAGCCGCGGGAGCTCTGAGTCCTTTAAATCTGGCCCCAGCCCGGCCGCCGGAGCCGCGAGCAGGATTCAAAGGGCTTTAGGCTCCCCGCAGCCATGGCAGCTCTGAGCCCTTTAAATTCCATCCACAGCCCTGCCACCAGAGCCGCGGGCGGGATTCAAAAGGCTCTGGGCTGCCCGCAGCCGCGGGAGCTCTGAGCCCTTTAAATCTGGCCCCAGCCTGGCCGCCGGAGCCACAGGTGGGATTCAAAGGGCTCTGGGCTGCCCGTACCGGCTTACTTTCACCTCTGCTTCCAACCCTGATATTCCATGATTCTAAGATTTGTTCCCCATGTAGGTACTTACAGACTGTGATCAGACCCCTTAACTTTCTTTTTGTTAAAATAAGTAGATTGAGCACCTTGAATCTATCCCTATAAGACATGTTTCCTAACCCTCTAATCATTTCTGTGAATCTTTTATGAACCCTCTCCAATTTGTCACCATCCTTCTTAAATTGTGAACAGCAGAACTGGACACATTATTCCAGCAGTGTTTGGCTCCTCTGCCAAACACAGAGGTAAAATAATCTCTTTATTTCTATTTGGGATTCTTCTGTTTATGCATTCAAATATTACACTAGCCCTTTTGGGCTACTGCGTTGTTCTGGTAACTCATGTTCAACTGATTATCCACTAGCAGCCCCCAAATTTCTTTCAGTCACTTCTTCCCAGGATAAAGTCCTCCATCTTGTAAATATGGCCACCATTCTTTGTCCCTAGATGTATACATTTACATGTATGCTTACAATTAAGCAGCAGTTTCCTTGTGCTAGGTTTACTAAGCGACCCAGATTGCTCTGTATCTGTGAAGTGTCATCTTCGGTATTTACCATTGCCCCAATTTTTGTTTCATCTGTAGACTTCTCCAGTCATATTTTATGTTCTCTTCCAGGTCACTGATAAAAATGTTATCTAGCATAGAGCCAAAAGCCAGTCCCTGTGAAGAACAGTAGAAACACACCCGCTCAATGATAATTCTGCGTGTACAATTATATTTTGCGTCCTATCAGTAAGCCAGTTTTTAATCCATTCAGTGTGTGCTATGTTGATTTTGTATCATTTTAGTTTTTCAATACAACTATTGTGTGGTACAAGAGACCCAGACTGTTGCTTTGCACCTGACCTGCTGCTGGACCCTTAGCAGAGCTGGACAAATAAGGGGGGTGGGGAGTTATATGTGAATAACTTATTTGAAAAAAAATCACAAAATTCATGCACATCAGCAAATTATTTGACCAACTCTAATCAGCTGGGAAAATGTGAACTCTCCTGCTGTTTGTATCCTTTAGCTGCAGATGTGAGTCCAGATTCTACTCTGCCTTGCACCTTGCGTGGTCATTTCCACCTGGGAAAAGTAAGAGCATAACCCTACCAAAGTCAGAAAGACAGCAATGGACACCCACTTTACACAGGTGTAAATGACTATGGCAAATCTAGGCAGAGGAAAATCAATCCAAAAATTAAGGAAGGCTAGGCCCTCCTTGGTAGGAAGTTGTCTGCTTAGAAACTCACCCTGTATCTTGCAGCTCCTCTGCTGCTTCTTAGCTTTTAAACAAGGAGGTAAAGAAAACCATGGGGCCCTCTGAAAAGTGTCACTAGATTATACAGCATTCATCCAAACTACCTTAAAATGTTCCCTACAAATGCATAGAACTGTGTCTCAACTATATATGAAGTTTAACAGCAACTTTAAAAGGAGTGGAAATTGTTCCTCCAGTTTGGTGAACTGCTGCATGCACACGCGCAGGCTGCATGTTTAACAGAGTAAATGGTGGTGAGTGATGTATGATGTGATATTAAACTGAACTGGAAAGTTTAAAAAAGCTAGATGAGGGTATATATCAGAGTTACAATTGGAAGCCACGTGTGATAGGAATTGCCACAGAGGCCAAGTTGCAAGCAAGCCATATATAAGATAAAATCTAAATAAGAAAATGTTAGTGGAATAGAATATGATCAGAGGCTAACTATCACCTGTGTGCTGAATACTGGGGCATTTATGAAACATAAATGTTGAGGCAAAATTAAATTTCTACTTTTAAAGCAAGGGATGTTGATATCCAACTTGTCCTCTTACAATGTCTTTGTGGTTTAAAAATATTTTGTCACCCCAGAGACCCCGAATGTTGGGTTTGCAAAAATATTTCCACGTCAATTTTCTAGAAAAAGAATAGCTCATTGAGGAGACTGGATTTAAGTTTCTTACGGCTGAGTTTGCTGGCCAAATCTTGTGCTTCTGCCAGTAGGGGGAAACATTGGAAATGATTAGGGTCTAGGAATAAAAATGAAACTGGCTAGACTATTTTCCACTGTGCAACCTGAATGAAATGCAGAAAAGTAACAGTATAAATAATGAAACATCAACTAAAGGCTCTAATATGTTGTAATGGCTAAGTTACGGGTGTTAATACAGATCAGGAAACTTATTTTTTTAAAAGGACAGTTTACCTGTCACTGAGCGTCTCTCTAATCTAACAGATTTTGGTGCAGGACTGGATCCTGCCAGGTGCTAACCAGTCTGCCGCCAAACCAACAAAACAGTTTAAGCATATGCATAGTCCCAGTGCTTAATGCTGGATCAGGGCCAACAGCATAAACCCCTATTGACCAATGCACGCAGACTGGCTGGGTCACACAGATCTAGTCTCCAAGCCACTCAGTGACCAGCTATTAATGGAAGAAGTTCTTTAAAACGTGAATACATTTCCAGGTTTTCTTTTTCAAAATGTTATCAGTGAGTGATAGTTACCCATCTGGCAAAGTGACTGTCTGGCTGCAGGATTCCGCTTGGAATAATGGGTGCTAGGGAAGGAACATGTAACTGAACTTGGGAAGTGTGTTGGCATGGATAGGAAAATTCTGTGCAATTAACAGAAGCTAAAACCTCTGAAATTACATTGATGCTGTGGATCCCATTAATGTAGCTTCCTCTGAATGTAAGGTTCCCTGTCATCTTAGTTTGTGCTATCATATTCCGTTAAACACACAGACCCGGTATTCTCTCTCTCTCTCTAGCTAACACAAGACAAACAAAACCCCGTAGATCACTCTTGCACATAATATTCACATTTATAGCATCCTATTCAAAATAATTTGGAATTGTGCATTTGCTGGTAGATGGTACTTTTAAAACCATCTACTTAGCTATTTACTGCTGTTTTTTATTTTCATTTTCTGATTTCTGTAAAAAGAACTTGGTCAGAAAATATCCCAAAGCCATTATACTTCAAGGTTAATGTTACACTAGAGTAAATATATTAAACTACAATTTGTGAAATATGAGGTCACTAATATGATCTATTTTTTAGTGCATGGAGGGTTGGGAGTTTTGTTAGGAATCTGTACCTTAAGGTTTGAATTTTCAAGTACTTAATAAGAAAGCTTGATTTACCTACGGTTTTTTTTAATGGAAAACTATGAAATATACATGTATACTGTGTAGGGAGTTGAACCTTTCCCTCCCCACACGCACATCGGAATGGGGAGATCCCTTATGCACAGCATCTCTCCATGCCTAGATCTTGGTAGATGATCCATCTTTCATTATTATCAACTACCATGGTAAAATATAGGTAGTAAGAGTTGTGGTTGGGCTGGTAAATGTTCATGTCAATGTTCCAAGGCTGTGTTATACAAATATCACTAAGAGTGTGTTTTAGCTTTGGTTGCTACAATAATAAACTCTTTGTGTTCCAAAAAAAAAAAAAAAATCAAGTTCCATAAAGGTAAAAAGATTAAAGTGCATCCAAATCAAGTATCAGAGGGGTAACTATGTTAGTCTGTATCCACAAAAACAATGAGGAGTCCCGTGACACCTTAAAGACTAACAGATTTATTTGGGCATAAGCTTTCATGGGTAAAAAACTCCACTTCGTCAGATGCATGGAGTGAAAATTACAGATATTTGACTGTATCTGTAATTTTCATTCCATGCATCTGAAGAAGTGGGGTCGTTTACCCATGAAAGCTTATGCCCAAATAAATACAAATTAAGGGTTGGATTCAAAGCAAATGCTGTGGCAGCTACCACACCCCTAGATCATATGGAACCTCTGCACGTTATTGAAGTTGGCTCCATATTACTAAACTTTTGTAAGAAAATAGCCCATCAATTTCCTTTGGTTCTAAAATGGATTTCTGGCTTGAATCCAGATTTAAATCCCCATTCCACAATTTACGGAAGTACATATGTTTAATATAGAGTACAGTACTATACTCCTACACAATTGTCTTTTTGGTAAGGAACAGGCAAGTACCAGCTTCACTATCACCTCCATCCATGGAAGCAACATACATCTCCAAAAAATTTCCACTTATAAAAGTTAGTATGAACTCCTATTGGAGCCCCCTGAAGCCAGGGGCAACTTCTGTAGAAGTTGTGCTGGGGGAGAGGAAAGGCTGCAGAGAAGTGCACTGTTGTTGCATGGGAATGCTCTTCTTGTATAGCTCATATAAATCATTGGGTGGTGGAGGACCTTCCTGCAGAGGACCTTAACTCCTCACTCCTGACAGGAAGACATGACTGGAATTCTGAGATGATACTTGTGGACTAAACTGAGCCTTCTGTGTGTACACAAGGGAGTAGAATTTGGTCCTCTGGAGTTCAAACTCAGGCTTTCTAAGGTAGAAGTTCAAGGAGCATGTGATAGGGTGTCCATACCTCACAGCAGTGAAATGGGTTAATGGAGACCAGATGGGCTAATTAACCTGGTAGACTGAAGGGAAAGCCTTAATTAAAGAAACAGGCTCACCTGGATAAAGCCAGGAAACTGAGGGAGGGGCTAGAGAAAGTATTCTGTACCTACTCCCTGCATGGAGTGAGTTGGGAGATTGGCAAGCCGGGGAACAGATAGGTAGGAAACAGCAACAAGGGATAGGAGAGGACAGTACAGAGATCTTGGCTGCTCGTTATAAGGTCCATGGGCTGGAACCCAGGGTGGCCTGGGTTCCCTTACCAGCTACTTGGAAGTGGAAAGGGCACTAGAGATGCCAGTGAGTCTAGAAGGACTTGGAATTCCTTGGAAGGGGAAGATCTTTGTGATCTGGCTGGAGGGCCAAGCCCTGAAGAGGAGACTGCAATTTCTGTAGTGAGAGGGGCTGCATGGCAAGACAGGATAGGTGAAGATACCATTGGAGGGAGTGCAAGCCTGGCAGAGCTAATTCCCAGGATGGCCAACAGGAGGTGCCTCTGTGGTGAGTGGACCCTGTGAGAGTAATATAATTCATATGTTATAAAATCAGAGACCATGGGCATCTTTTTTTTAATTGACAATCCTCTCCTCTTTAAACCTGTAATTATCCTTCATGGCTGCGGTTTCACATTACAGCTATATCCTAATAAGTTCTTTTGAGTTCTGAAGGAAATTACAGAACTACTAACTGTGGTATGTAACCTATCACTTAAATCAGACTCTATACCAGCTGACTGGAGGATAGCTAATGTGATGCCATTTTCTTTTTAAAAAGGCTCCAGAGGCGATCCTGCAATTACAGGCCAATAAGCCTAACTTCAGTACCAGGCAAATTGCTTGAAACTACAGTAAAGAACAGAATTATCAGATGCATAGCTGTACATGATTAGTTGGGGAAGAGGGAACATGGCTTTTGTAAATGGAAATCATGCCTCAATCTATTAGAATTCCTAAAGGGGGATCAACATACATGAACAAGGATGACCACTGCATACAGTGTACTTGGACTTTCAGACAGTCTATGACAAGGTCCCCCACCAAAGGTTCTTAACCAAAGCAAGCAGTCCTGGGATAAGAGAGAAGGTTCTCTCATGGATCAGTAAATGGTTAAATGACAGGAAACAAAGGCTAGAAAGAAATCCTCCATTTTTAGAATGGAGAGAGGTAAATAGGGATGTCCTGCAAGAATGTGTACTGGGACCACTGCCTATTCAACACATTCATAAATAATCTGGAGGGGAAAAAAAAAAAGTAAACTGTGAGGTGGCAAAGACTGCAGATGATACAAAATTACTCAAGGCAGTCAAGTCCAAAGTAGACTATGAAAGGTTACAAAGAGCTCTTATGAAACAAAATGGTAGATGAAACTCAATGTTAATAACTGCCAAGTAATACACATTGGAAATAATTCCACGTATACACACACAATGATGGGATCTAAATTAGCTGATACCACTCAAGAAAGATCTCGGAATCACTGTGCAACAGGAGTCAACAAAGCTAGCAATGTTAGGAACCATAAAGAAAGGGATAGATAATAAGACAGTAAATATCATGCCACTACAAAATCCATGGTACGCCCACACCTTAAATACTGTGTGCAGTTCAAGTAGCACCATCTCAAAAAAAGATGTATTAGAATTGGAAAAGGTAGAGAGAAGAGCAACAAAAATGACTACGGGTATAGAACAGCTTCCCATATGAGGAGAAACAAAAAAGTCTGGGACTGTTCACTTTGGACAAAAGATGACCAAGGGAGGATATGACAGAAGTCTATACAATCATGACTTATGTGGAGAAAGTAAATAAGAAAATGTCATTTACTCTTTCTCCTAACATAGGAACCAGGGATCACACAATGAAATTAATAGGCTGCAGGTTTCAAACAAACAGAAGGAAGTATTACTTCACACAACGCACAGTCAACTTGTGCCACTCCTTGCTAGGGGATATTGTGAAGACCAAAAGTACAACTAGATTTTAAAAAAGAATTAAGTTCATGGAGGAAAGGTCCATTGGTGGTTATTAGCCAAGATGGTCAGGGATGCAACCCACACTCTGGGTATCCCTATCCCCTGACTGTCAGAAGCTGGGAGTGGACTACAGGGGATGGATCACACCGCTTGCTTGTTCTAGTCATTCCCTCTGATGCACCTGGTATTGGCTACTGTCAGAAGACCAAATACTGGGCTAAATATGGATTACTGGTCTGACCCAGGATGGCCATTTTTATGTTCTAATCAAAATAACACTTTAATGCCCACAGGTTCTAATTAGGATTAAGGCATAATTTTGTTGGGAAGTGTATGAACACAAATGAGAAGACAGTCCTCTCCTTGAGAGCTTAGTAAATTAAAAGTTACCTGTGCTGCTATTTTACCTTATCTCCCCTTCCCTTCACACACACTTAGGGTATGTCCACATAAGAAATGATACTGCGGTATAGCTGCAGGCACAGACACTCTCTACAACAATGGAAGGGATTCTTCATTGCTGTAGTTAATCCACCTCTGTGAGGTAGTATCTAGGTCGATGGAAAAGTTCTTCCATTGACCTAGTGGTGTATACTCTGGAGTATAGGTTGGCTTAATTACATTGCACGGGGTGTGAAATTTTTCACAGCTGTCAGTGACACAGTCAAGCCAACCTAACTTTATAGCATAGCTCAACCTCAGGCTATGCCAAAATAAAGGGAAAAACCTCAGTAAGGATCCAAGTCTACAACCTTTACTTGGGTAAACCTCCTATTGATGCCATTGGGAGTTAATTTAAATATACTTATTAATTCTGTTAAATCAAACTTGAGGCCCACTTACATACACACATGCCTTTCAAACTCCGTTTTTTTTAATAGTTACCAATGGAAATTTAAAACCTGGGGAAAATGAATCAACTTTCTGAGAACTGGGGGTTCACTATGCAGTTTTAGTTGTAACTTCCTCTAATTTTGATTCTTAAACAGCTTAGGAGAAAAATATAGGCCTTATAGTCCTTGATTCTAACTCCATAACAACTCCTGCTGGAAAAGACGACTTGACAATAGTTGTTCAATAGCATGAAGATAAATACACTTGTGGCTTCCGGAGCAGTAAAAAAGTTAAACATTCTCTAAGACATTTTAGTTCTGTTTTTGTAGTTAATTTTCCACTGATTATCTGTAGGAAGTGGTAAAGCTGCCACTTATCAAATAATGCTTAAAATATTAAGTTTACACCCTTGCAAGTCAAATGCAGTATCAAGTAAAACAGAAAATGAAGTTAGCTTTTATTCACATGTACAGGAATAGTGATTTCACAGGTGCAGAAAAGTAGTGTAAAGTAATGAGAGAGTTAAATAGTGAGTGCTGGAATAGAATAAATATTCCTGAAAAGTCTTATTTTTGTAAATTAAAGTGTTTTTGGGCCCCTTCTTGCATAGCAGGAATAGGCCCAGAGCTAACTTTGCTTTTCCCACAATAAATTATTGTGGGCCTAATCCTACAAAGTCTGATTTATAGGTAGCCTTTACTCATTCAAGCAGTCCCACCGAAGCCAAAGGGACAACTTATGTAAGCAAGAACTATTCATGTGAATAAGGGTTTGCAGGATACAGTCTTGATTGTTTAAATGAAAAAATGCACAAAGAACTGAATTGTCATCTGTTTACACCCTCTAAAACAAGTGGATCTTCAATGCTAGTGCCGGCCATCCTCCCTGGTTCTGGAATTGAATCTGAAAATTAATACAAGATGTAGTATAAGTATTTATGCATCCGCAGAGTCAGGGGAGACACTTCTATGTAAATGTCATTATCAACAAAATTTAGTAGTCTGAACCTCAGTATATAGAACATTTTAAGACCGGAGGAGGCTAGGAAGCTCATCCATGTCAGTTTTTGCATTAGCAGTTATGCACCATAAATTTGTCTATACATCTATAATACTTTTTGAATAAGTATTAACAGAATGAGCTTTCAGTCTTATTATAGTTCTCGGATGCACCTGAATGTACTATATTTATATACTAAAACATACTGTAAATTACAGTATATAGCAGGACCCCTATCATGATGTATCATGCCCAAAAGCATATCAGAACATTCACAGGCCAACATGAACAAGAACATTTCTAACTTGAAAAAAAGGTCTTCTCTTCCATTGTTTAATATACATGACTCATTAGGAGTTCTATTTACACAGAAAGGAAAAACAGATTCCATAATGCTGAAATATTTGTTTTCTCAAGATCACTTATTTATTCCACTGGACTGATTTTTGCTGCTTCTTAGTAAGACTTATTGAATAATTAATCAGACACATCTGGTATCTTAAAACAATTGCTTTTTGTGGGCTCCTCAGCTGCGTTTTGCATATCAGCATATTGTATTCACAATACAAACAGGCTAAAGCTAAAGACTAAAGCTTCCTCTATGGAAAAAGTTAAGATATTCTTCTACAGTTATCATTCCTACATAAGGAGGTAGTAATGTCTAACAACTAACACCTCATCCTGTAGTTGACAGGGAGACCTTGTAGTTGGTGTGGAGTCTCACCGAAATCAATGGGCTCTGCATAGGAGCTCCAGAGTTGAGTCAACTGCAAGACTGATGACTGAAGTTATAGTTGTTTAAACTAACCAGCACAACACTGAACTTAAACACTTAGAGATAATACTGCACAGAAAGAGAAACAGTTACTTTTTGAGAAGCCCAGCTTCTGTACTAAAGTGTTGCTGCTTTGGCACCCTCTTGTGGCAGAAAGGAAACTAGCTGTCCCTGCCTCCCACTTTGACATGCCTATGTGATAAATAAATCTCTATATAAAAATATAGCGTGTATATAACGTTTATCTGTAAATTAATGTAAGAATAAAACATATCCATCTTCAGCAGGATTTACAATTAAGGGAAAGTACCAAATCTCAATGAGCACAAGTGAAATAAAACACGGCAGAGTGGCTTATTCAAGGGAAAAAATCCTGGAGCAGCTGCCCCTTTTGCTCTCTTGTGCATAAAACACTAAGGGGGAAAATATACTGTATCTAGTCAGAATCAGTAGTGGATATGGGTCTTTCTGCCCACCTACAAGTGTTTAGGCCCCAACTTCCACTGATTTCAGTGAGAGGAGACTAAATACCTGTGTGGACCTGAAGAAAGTGGCTAGAAACAAATAGGAAAGTAAAGACAGTGATATTACATTATAATATGGTAATAGCAGTTATGGCCTGATCTAGAGATGACTGAAGTCCCACTGATATCGGTGGGCTTTGGATCAGGCCCTTAGAGAGAATTAGGTATTTATGCCTACAGGCATAAATCAAACTTAAAGAAAGATGCCTGAACTAATGAGAACTTCCTAGTGGAAATATTTTGATGATCAGAACATACAAGAACTGTCTTTGCATAAAATATATATATTCATGTGTATGCACCCCCAACCCTGTATTGAGAGTTTGGGATAAATTTTGCTCCTTGTTATTCCAGCGTAAATTTGAAGTAATTCAACTGATGCCAGTAAGACTATTCCAGATTTATAGTAGTGACACAAAGTGAAATTTGGGCTTTTCCTCAGAAGCAAAATTGGAAAAAGGTTGTGGGTGACATTTTTGGTACTGGGAGCTGGTATTTACGGATTCTCAATGCAAGATCAGTAACACTGGTAAATGTTCAGTGTCAGCAAAGCCTGAATTCTAAAACTACAGGAAAAATTGCACATAATTCTTCCTACGATCTACTAACCAGAATAACTCATGTCTCCTGTTGATGAGTTTCAAGCATTTGTAACATTATGTTTTTTCCACTGCATATGCAAATTTTAACTCGTGTTTCAATTGTCCTGGCTACCTGCAGCTACCATTGAAGACAACAGAAACTACAACACTCAGCAATACTTAAAATGAGGCTGTATATTTAAACTTACTTTGTACAATTTTAAAAATGTCTGTTCTCTAGATGTTTATTCCCATTTTAGAGGAAAATTCCAACTATCAAGACATTTGTTGGCAAAAACAAGATCTGTGAACATTTTTCACATCTGCTTTCCAGTGTGTTTGGTCTTGGTAAGTCAAATGTATGTTTTCCTCCTCCCTAGATGTTCCAAGGTAAAAATGAAGTATTCATACGCATTAAAAGGGATCCAATAGACACTTTCAGAAGCAAAGGATTCTTGCTTCATAAAATTAGCTATGGTATGAGCAAAGATTTCTTTCATGTACATATAGCTATATCTGGTATTAATGTAGCACTTAGGTAGCAGGATTCATCCTATAGCCCTTAATCTCCATATGATTAGCCAACACATTTTTGAAAATATTAACATTGTGATGATAGTTCTATCGAAAACCAAGAAAACTGGAAAAACAAATCTCATCCTTTATGCAGTCTTTGCATAGAAGAGGTTATACACTTGGTGTATCTTATTTTGCATTCTGATTATGTTCTGCTTTCATGTTCTTTATACATGTGTATGAAGTTATCAGTCAACTGGGGAAATAATTTAATATGGGCCAGGTAAACTTCTGGCTATAGAGATCTACCTTCTCAATTCACTTTTTGCAAAAAGATTATGGCAATGACTGTTCCCATCTGTTGGCATCTTTGTTCTATAAAATCTCTGTCCAGTGGCTCAAAACACAGCCCAGGAGGTGGGGGGGGGGGGGGGGGGGGGAATAGTGGTCAACTTCTACTTGCCAATACCAGATTTAGAATGGAGAACTCTCTCTAATCATTGTGCTAAACTATGCCCTTTGAAGCATGAGACGGGATCAGATCAGAGTCAGTGGTGTGCAGAGGACACAGTGCTGGCTCTTCTCGTAGGACCTAAAAACTCCTGAGGGAAAACAAAGATGCAGATTAAGATATACACACCCATTTGATTTCTTTCATTAGGTAGTTTGCTGAGGTTCCGTCTTGGAAACTGCAATGAAGATCCTTTGGAAAACGTATCATGGATGTTGCCTTTACTACCATGTAAAAAATGAGCTATAATTCCATACAAGAGAGGGCTGTTAAGAGAAACAACAAAAGTAGTGTACACAGAATGTAAAGTGCTGAGCATAAGAATTTTCTCTCCCAACCCCCCCCCTTTTTTTTTTTTAATTTCAAAGAACATAGAGTCCTGGAACAGGAAAAGGCCACTTAGTCCTCAGTACTAGTTCCCAGAATGTAGACAGATAGGTGTCTTCACCATAACTATTTCCCAAACATTATTTTTTTTACCTGGAGGTTTATAAATCCTGTCTCAATTATTTAGCTTAAAAGTGTCACAGCCAATGCTCTTTTTCCTTTTGTTGCAAACAAATAAACCTAAAACAAATTCCTCTAATTTTGTAAAAGATCAAATAGGATTGCTATCTTCTGTCATACAGGATGTCCTAAATCAGGATAAGTAAAAAAACTACCCTCAATTCTTTATTCATATTTGTCAAAAATAATAACTGCCAACAGAGAAACAATCACTTCATTGGTTTATGAATGTCATGCCAAGGAGCACCACACAAATTCACGTGGAAGTCTCAAAGCACCATTTCGCAACTGACTTTGGAGTTAGTTGAAAGATGTGTGGAAAATCACAGTGAAGAACTCTCTAAAGGCTTGCATGTTGTGGTCCTAATGCGCAGGTTGGAGCCTTTCACAAACCAGGTAGAACAGTTCAGCATATGTGTTTCAGATGCTAACAGTGTGTGAGTTACTACACAAATTGGTAACATGCTTGTGCAGAGAACTACCACCTTTGGAGATGAAATGTAGGCCAGTTCCTCCAAAGACAATTTGCACATCCCCAAGGCTTAAGACCATAAATAGCACTTACATGGGTCTTAAATATTTCAGCAGGCATAGAAAATGTGGCACACACTGAACAGAGTGCACTGTGATTTCAAATCTACTTACACCGATTTTCTATTTGGATCTTCCACTATATTCAGCTCATGTTCAAGAAACTGTCTATCCAATGGTACTTCAGGTTGACCAGATTCTGAAAAGTTAAGAATGTTTTAATATATTTTAAGTTCTTAAATAACACCTAAACTAAAAGTCTGTGTATAAAACACTTTACACTCTAGTCTTTGGAACAACATCCAAGTGCACATTATCTTTAACATACATTCCCACTACTAGATCTTTTCTATTCCCATGATGGCTCTGAGTCCAATACTACATGAGATTCCTAAAACTTTAATTATTCTCTATTATAACTTTTCTTTAAGAACTTTATATAAAAGAAACGTTACTAAAGTAATTTTTAAATAAAAAATGCTTGGGTAAGTTATTTTTCCCCACAGGGATCCTGTTACAAATATCAGGCTGACTCTGCAAATAATGGAATCCACAAACTCCTTCCTCTCTCCCCATCAAAGGACGCATGGACATATCTGTGCATTTAAAATATCCTTTAAAGAGAAAGTTGACTCTGAAGGATGATGTCACGATGTGTACAAATACCAAATTAGCTCCTTACTTAACATCTTTCATATTGCTTTACTGAGTTATTTTCAATCTAATTATTGCATATTTCCAGTTTAAATGTATTGCTAAGCACAACTGGAACATGTTACACATCTTTTGCATACTACATTTCAAACAGGCAATAGCAGCAATAATGCCAGAACTGAGGACCTGTACAAATTTCAAATATGTAGGACAGTGATTTGACTTATGAACAGTGCAGTAATATAACTATCACACTAATATTTGAACTATAATCAATAACATTAAAGCATAGATGTAGGTGTTCAAACACTAATTACTCCTTTCTACCCTCAATCCTACCATTTACTGAGTACCTCTAACCAAGTCCTGGGTGCAATTAGATAGTGTATTCACAGTACTCCAAGACATAAGACTGTCCTCCACCTCATTTGAAGCGCTAATATAGTTTGGAAATCATTAGCTGACGCCTGAATTTTCATCCTTCATTTATTTCCATTTGGCACTTTACTTAATAGGAAATGGACATATAAATGGAACTGTATGCTTTAAAATACTCATTCCCATGTCAGAAAATATTTGGACATTTCAGTGTTGGCAGTTTGCATTCCATATACTATATGTGTATCACATGGGATTGCACCTAACTCGCAAGGATGTTTCTCCACCTGCTATAGCAGACTAATTTTTGCTTTAGAAAGCCATCCTCTTCTGTGCATCAGTTGCTACATTGACACATTTACCTTATGGCAAGGAGCCTGAGAGAGAGACTTCACAGAGACTAATGCCGTTATTTAGCCTGCTGTCTGAGGGAAAAGAGATGTCTACACTTTATTTATCTTCACTAACCTTTACAAGACAAGCTAGGGGGAAGGAAGTGGGTGGGGGGGGAGGAGGAAGGGAAAAGAGTACACACGTGACTGAAGATTTTGACTTATGTCATCACTCTGTGATATGATCAGATTTGTTGCACTAATCCAGTTATTCTCCATTAAGATAGAGATTGTAAATAAAGCAGTTGAAGTCAGTAAGACAACCCAATACCTGCTGTTAGAACAGATGCAGTGTACTTATATTTATTATATTCCAAGTATTCACGAATTAGTTCATTGATTAGAAAATTTTCATGAGACAGTGGTGGCCGTGGTTCACTTTGGTCATCCAATGCATTAAAAACTTCAGCTCTGATCCTTGCTTTTATTTGTCCCAGTGCACCTCTCTTCTCCAACGTGTCCTTTAGTACTATTAAATACATAAAAAAGAATTTCTATTACTGCCCACATGCATAAGCTTATTATTCAATACTAATCCTCAGACTCAGTCATTTTATGTAACAATCATTTAAAAAAGTCAGTTGTCCAAACTATTTGGAATGGTGGTTAAGGATTATTAATTATGAAGAGAAATGTGCAGGATCCGAAGCACGGACAAGTCGGCTGGTTTTTTAAGCACTGATCAGAAATCATCTCTGAGCAAAGATAGATAGAAATTAAAAACAATATCAGCCACTGGGAGCTCAAGTGTATACAAGGTTCCCATCTTGCTAAAACCAGTAAGAAATTTCAGAATGTCTAGTATAGGAAAGGCCAGAGTATACTTACATTGTATCTGATTGGGTATTACTAATTGGCTGGTCAGCAATACCTACTATGTATTGTGCTGCCAACCCCAAATGTTCAAAAATCACGAGTCAGGGCCCAAAACTAATCATCACATTGGCTAACAATAAAGAATTTTTAGAAATATTTTAATGAGTTCTATTTCTTTGCCTTTGACACTAGAATCCATGTTTCCAAGCTGCTCTCTGCAATACTGAGGTCTAGATACCACTTTTTTCAGCTATTTAAATCACCAAGTGGAAGACCTTGATTTAAACCAATTTTAATAAACTTTTTGTACTTGCTTTATTTTTCTGAAGAAAGATGCACGCTCACTGGCTCATATAAACATTAAAACATGTTGATTTACAACTAAATAGTCTGCATGCTAGATTTGCTACATCTTTTTGCCACCTAGGAAGGAACACTATAATTATACATTTATTTATGCAATTATCGCTTACAATTTTCAGAGTCCTAACTGTACACTTATAGAGGGTTAGAAAACGGTGAATCTCTTGCTCATTTACTAGATAATTAATTTTGCTCAAGCTGCACTAAGCCAATCGTCTGTCAGGGCGAAGCCCCAGTGGGCCAGGCTGGGAGCGAATCTCGGCTTGGGAAACCGGGGCCTGGCGCTAAGGATTTATCCAGCAACGCCGGCCCGGCGCACACGCTGCCCGCGGCGGCTCCCGCTTCCACCCCGTCGCCAGAGAGCGCCCCGGAGCGGGCAGGGGCTCCCACGCAGCGCGGGCGCTCTGGGAACAGCTGCTCCCTCCAGGCCGCCATTACCTGCTTTCAACTCGGCGATAGTCGCCATCTTCCAACGGCCGAGGGGCGGGGACTGGCAGGAGAGTGAAAGGCCCCGGATGAAAAGGGCTGAGGCAACGGGCGTGCTGCGCATGCTTACTGTGCTAACCGGCAACGGTGAGGTGGCACGGAAATCTTTCGATGGCGGAAGTGGCGCTTGTCTTAACGTTCCATCGCTGAGCCCTGAGCCAATCAGGGTGCGCGGCAGCGTTCGGAAACGTGGGGAGTTTTGAATGGGAGAAAGTGACTCTCTAGGGCGGGGCGGAAAGAGGGTGTCTACTGAGGCTGGGGTGGAGCTCGTTTCTGCCTCTGAGTTTGGGCAGGCGGGAGTGTTTGTTGCGGTGGATTTAGCCCTGTGTGTTTATAGTGAGGCCGGGAGAGCGCCGGGCAGGAAACCCTTCGCATAAGTCCCCAATTTTCGCCTGCATTATATAAGTTTGGTTGTTTGCTTTGTTTCTTTATCACCCAAAGCGATTACAAGGATCTATTTCCTTCTGACCTCTTCCGAAGGTGGGAGGGGACCCTCTGCCGGGTGTGGTGGGGGAAGGGAAGGATAGCTCAGTGGTTTGAGCATTGGCCTGCTAAACCCAGGTTTGTAAATTCAATCCTTGGGGCCATTTAGGGACCTGAGGTAAAAAATTTGTCTAGAGAGTGGTCCTGTTTTGAGCAAGGGGTTGGAATAGATGACATCCTGAGGGCCCTTCTAAGCCTGATAATCTATGAAGGAAGCCTAGCTACTCTTTGAGGAGGAAGAGAAAACGTGATAGGGAAGGTCCTTTCTAGGGTGGAGAAAAGCATATGCAGAGAGGAAAACTTCTGGAATGAGGTGTTATTTCTAAATAATACATGTGGTTATATATCATCATATTAGTCATGGTGATTATATGCATTTAGTGACTGATTGTTCACCTTGTCTGGTCAGTTATGATTTTTTGTTTATATTCTCTACCTGAGGGGTCTGTCCCTACATAGTCTTTGGTGTCTCTGTAGAGCAGGGGTTCTCAAACTTCATTGCACCGTGACCCTTTTCTGACAACAGAAATTACTACAGGACCCCAGGAGGGACCAAAGCCTGAGAGCTCCTGGGTAGGGGGGGAGCCCAAGCCCAAGCCCAAGCCCAAGGACTGCCTGGAGCATTATGTAAGTGAGGGAATGATCCCACTATTGTGGAGAACTTTCCTTGCTTATACACTATTCCAGGGAAGTGGGCTAGTGAAAGGATCTGAGTCCTCACTTCCTTTACCCAGAGATCTGCCTGACCTCAAGCGCTCCCCTTCTGTTCTGCTGTGTGACAGAGTCCTTGTAACCCCAAAAAGGCTGGGCCCAGGATTCCTGGGGGGGGGGGCTCAACCCCCAACCTTGTTGTGGTCACTTAAGGCAGGGGCTAGGGTGTCCCCACTCCGGGGTGCCTCTCTGACTCACTGATCATTGCATACAGTTCAAAGCAAATACAATTTATTAAAGAGCAGTCAATTAAAAAATAAGGAAAAAATGGGAAAGGTTAAAAGAATACACATAACTCTGCTCTGTGGCAGGGGGATATCACAGCCAGCATCTCTGAAATGCAAGGGGAGTTCATGTAAGGGGACTGTTGCCCCCATACTAACATTCAGTGGGAGCATTTGGTTGCCAGCTCCCAGCACTAAAAAGGGAGGGGTCGATGGGAAATCAGGAGCCTGAAACTGACAGTCTCCAGGAACAATGTGGAGAGGCCAATGCTCCAGATCAGCCTGATTGACAGGGCGGGCAGGCTAATCAAGGAGTCAGGAGGCCAGGGGGGTACCGTCCTCCCTGTGAGCTGGAATTGTCTGAGTCAGATGGAGTGGGGCCGAGCTAAGCTGTTAGGAGCAGAGCTGCAGCCCAAAAAGCCAGAGCACAGCCCAGAGAGAGCAGACCTGCCCTGGGAGAACTGCAGCAACCAGAGCCAGAGAGGCCAGACAAGCAGCCCAGGAAGTAGGTGAGAGCAGAGTCACAGAAGCAGCATGCAGAGCAGACCTGCCCTGGGAGCAGAGCTGTAGCAACTGGAGCCAGAGAGGCCAGAGAAGCAGCCCAGAGAGCTGAAGGCAGAGCAACAGCAGCAGCCATGCTGAGGCAGAGTGGAGCTGGGGCTGGAGCAGTCTGGAGCTGGAGTAGTCTGGAGCTGGGTGCGGTGAGCAGCTGGGGAGAGTGAGGGGGACCCTGGGCAGTGGGCCCAGCACAGGGAGACGCCTCAGCCAAGAGGCCCTGCAGGCCAGACTTGGAGGGGGATTGTAACCCTGACAGGGAGGGGGTGACGCTGAGGAGAAGGGTCCTGCCACCCAGCGCCTGAGAGCGTATGGCCACTGCCAGAGCAAGTCTCCAACCCGCAGCGTCCCTGCAGCACAGCCAGGGCCTGAGAAGGAGGCCTGGGACCTACAAGGAACAGACTGTGAACTGCCCTGACATTCTAGAGACACTGTTTGTGATGTTCTCTGCCACAGAGCAGCGTGATGTGTTTTCCTTTAACCTTTCCCATTTTTCCTTATTCTTTTTTGTTAATTAAATAACTTGTATTTGCTTTAAATTGTATGATGTGATCAGTGGGTCAGGGAGGTGCGCAGTGCAAAGAGAGTACCATGGAGTGGGGACACTCTAGCCCCTGTCCTGGGTGACCACAGGGTTGGGGTCGAGCCTCCCAGGAATCCTGGGCCCAGCCTTGTTGGGGTTACGAGGACTCTGCCAGACAGGAGAGTGGAAGGGGAGTCCTCAAGGGCAGGGAGGCCTCTGAGTAAAGGAAGTGGGAGCAAGGACTCGGATCCTTTGGCTAGCCCACTTCACCGCAGTAGTGCAGAAGCCAGGAAAGTTCCCCACAAAAGCGGGACCATTCCCCCGCTTACATTCAGTCTGTTCCTCACAAGTCCCAGGCCCCTTCTCAGGCCCTGGCTGTGCTGCAGGGATGCTGTGGGTTGGACACTTGCTCTGGCGGTAGCCACATGCTCTCAGGCTCTAGGTGGCAGGACCCTTCTTTTCAGCATCACCCCCACCGTGTTGGGGTTATGATTTCCCTCCAAGTCTGGCCTGCAGGGCCACTTGGCTGGGGGTGTCTCCCTGCGCTGGGCCCACTGCCCAGAGTCTCCATTGCTCTCCCCAGCTGCTCATTGCACTCGGCTCCAAACTGCTCCAGTTCCAGCTCCACTCTGCCTCACTGCTGCTGCTGCTCTGCATCCAGCTCCCTTGGTTGCTTCTCTGGCCCCTCTGGCTCTGGTTGCCGCAGCTCTGCTCCCAGGACAGGTCTGCTCTGTGGGCTGCTTCTGTGACTCTGCTCCCAGCTCTGACCTGAGCCCTACCACCCAGGACTGAAGCCCTCTGGCTTTGGCACTGGGCTTCGCCCCTGGGCCTTAGCAAATCTAAGCCAGCCCTTGTGACCCCATTAAAATGGGGTTGGGACTCGCTCACCTCTACAGCAGTGGTTCTCAACCAGGGGTTTGGGGCCCCCTGGGGGGCCATGAGCAGGTTTCAGGGAGTCCTCTAAGCAGGACCAGTGTTCATCTTTGTGCCTGGGCTCCAGCAAGTCTAAGGCCCACTGCATGCAGTTGAAGCCTGGGGCCCTGAGCAGCTTAGCTTCGTGGTGCCCCCTGTGGCATGGGGGCCTGGGCAGTTGCCCTGCTTGCTACTCCTTAATGCCGGCCCTGGCTTTTATATGCAGAAAACCAGTTATTGTGGCACAGGTGGACCTTGGAGTTTTTATATCATGTCTGGGGGGGGGGGGGGGTCTCAGAAAGGAAAAGGTTGAGAACACTTGCTGTAGAGGGTCTGCCTACTCAGGCCTTGATCTTATGATTGGATTCAAGGTTGTTAGTAAAATCATATAATAAAATGATGAATATTATTAAAATAAATATAAGTGGGGACTTGCAACTATAGATTAACTACCATGGAAGCTTTCATTTTGGCCTGCCCCTCCCCCTTTTTTTTAATATTTATATGGGGTGTCAGTATTTTTCCTTATGAAAATGGTAATGCTAGGAGGTGGATGATTTTTGTTTTTTAATATGTACCCCTTTATATCCTGTGATAGGTGGGTTCTCTCTGTACTTAGGTTCACAATAAAAATGAGATTTTAAAAAAACATAAAAAGGTCCTGTGAAAGTGGATGTTGTGAAATGTTGAAATCGCTGGGACACTCTGTGCATATAGAGTTCTGTTTGTGTGGTTCTCCATGCAGGATTGGGGTCATCATGTTTAAGGGGTGCGTGTGTGTGTAATGTGAAAGCAGTTCAATCAGTATGGATAAATAACCTGGATTTGCTGAGATCTAGATAGATCAGTCTGCTTTTGGTTATGTGGGAGCATGACTCCTTTAGTTACAGTGTGTTTTTTCTAAGGGCTTGTCTACATCACAAAGTTGCAGCGCTGGTGAGGGGGTTACAGCGCTGCAACTTAGGAGGTGTACACATCTGCAGGGCATCACCAGCGCTGCAACTCCCAGTTTGCAGCGCTGGCCGTACTCCCGTTTTGTCTTGGGTGTAGAGGATCCAGCGCTGGTGATCCAGCGCTGGTAATCAAGTGTAGACACTTACCAGCTCTTTTCTTGACCTCCGTGGAATAAGCAGGTATCCCAGCATACCTGAGGAAGCCTCTGGTAATCAAGCAGGTCTCCTTCCCTGCAGTTTGCTCTCGCGTTCCCCGAACCCCCGAGCAAGCAGGTCTCCTTCCCTGCAGTTTGCTCTCGCGTTCCCCGAACCCCCGTGCAAGCAGATCTCCTTCCCTGCGGTTTGCAGGGGGGTTCGGGGAACGCGAGAGCAAACCGCGGTGAAACTGGTCTCCTTCCCCGGTTTGCTCTCGCGTTCCCCGAACCCCCGAGCAAGCAGGTCTCCTTCCCTGCGGTTTGCAGGGTGGTTCGGGGAACGCGAGAGCAAACCGTGGCGAAGCTGGTCTCCTTCCCCGGTTTGCTCTCGCGTTCCCCGAACCCCCCTTGAAGCCGCCCAACAGCGCTGCAGTGTGGCCACATCTAACACCACTTGCAGCGCTGGTTGCTGTAAGTGTGGCCACTCTGCAGCACTGGCCCTATACAGCTGTACTAATACAGCTGTAACAACCAGCGCTGCAAAATTGTAGATGTAGACATACCCTAAGTGTGTTGTGTTAAAGCAAAACATTTGTATTATACAACTGGTTTTGAACCATACGGATAAATCAAAACTGCCAGGGATGATTTAGCAATACCTTGAAAGGGAAGATATCCACTAGTAGCAGCAAAATCACTTGACCTGTCCCTTTTTTCCCCTTCGTTATGGCAAACTGCTCTGTATTTTTGGGGCAATGGTTCATTTTGCTGATGTGGTGTAACCTATTTCGTTCAAAGTTTCTGTGGTGAATGAAGTGTATAGAAGTTTAGTATTGCGACATGAGTGTCAATAAAAGATGTAAAAGCATCAAGAGAAAGTGAAAGTCCTACTGGATTCAGGAGGAGTTGGATCTGGCTCTAAATTAATCAGCCCCATAGACTTCACTAAATATTATTTTAATACATTCTCTGTTATATCCCATGTTATGTGGACGAGTTGTTTCAGATGCCATCTTCGCTAAAGTTGGTACGGTCTGACACAGTGAAATTTCAAGAATACACGTTGGTGTAATTCTCAACAAATTATTTAACAATGACACAGGCTTGCACCTACTTGCATTCTTGAAATCTCACTGTGTCAGGGCATGGCTGCTCTCACAAATGTAGAGCGTCAGAGGAGTTAAACCAGCTCTCGTAGACAGCAGCAGAGAAAGTGCTGCCGTGTGTTCATGCTGTCAGCTGCAAGCGCAATTGAATGCTGAAAATCATCAGTAATGTTTGGTGCCCTTGTCATAAACAGATAGCTAAGGGTTAATGTCTCTTTCACCTGAAGCACCTGACCAGAGGACCAATCAGGAAACCGGATTTTTTTCAACTTTGGGTGGAGGGAACTGAGTGTTTTTGTCTTTGTTTTCTGGCTGCCTGCTTGCTCTGAGCTTTGGAGAAGTAGTTCTACACTTTCTTATTTTCTGTTTCTAAGTGTAAGGACAAAGAGATCAGATAGTAAGTTCTATGGTTTCTTTTCTTTGGTATTTGCATGAATATAAGTGCTGGAGTGCTTTGATTTGTATTCTTTTGGAATAAGGCTGTTTATTCAATATTCTTTTAAGCAATTAATCCTGTGTTGTATCATCTTAATACAGAGAGAACATTTGTACTTATTTTTCTTTCTTTTTATATAAAGCTTTCTTTTAAGACCTGTTGGAGTTTTTCTTTATTTCAGGGAAATTGAGTCTGTACTCACCAGGGAATTGGTGGGAGGAAGAAATCAAGGGGAGATTTGTGTGTTGGATTGCTAGCCTGACCTTGCATTCCCTCTGGGGGAATAGGAAAGTATTTTTTGTTTCCAGGATTGGGAACAGAGAGGGAGATTCACTCTGTTTGGGTTCACAGAGCTTGTGTCTGTGTATCTCTCCAGGAGCACCTGGAGGGGGGAAGGGAAAAAGGATTATTTCCCTTTGTTGTGAGACTCAAGGGATTTGGGTCTTGGGGTCCCCAGGGAAGGTTTTTCAGGGGGACCAGAGTGCCCCAAAACACTCTAATTTTTTGGGTGGTGGCAGCAGGTACCAGGTCCAAGCAGGTAACTAAGCTTGGAGGTTTTCATGCTAACCCCCATATTTTGGACGCTAAGGTCCAAATCTGGGACTAAGGTTATTACATGGCGGCAGCTGGTGGGAGATAGACAGAATCCAGAAGCCAGTAGAAATATTATATTTTTCGTTTCTCTGCTAAGGGCTTTTTAGCAGAGAGAAACAGTTTGGTTTTAAAAGGGAACCAGAGAGAAATTTTTTTTTTTCTGCTCTCTCTGGCAGTTTGTGGCTTGCATGTTAAGCAGAAGTCGTTAAGGACTATTAACAGTCTTTTGTCACACAATAGCCCTCCCATTAGGAGTCAAGTACCAGCACTTATAGGCATGCAAATAAAGTGGTTTTTCTGGTTTCCCTTCATTGAACATTAGCTAGAAAGAGAAAAGGAAAAAAGCACTGTTGCTAGGCAGACTTCAGGAGGCAACAGAACCTGCAGTTCAGAAGATAAACACCGGAGGGCACCCCAACACAAGAAAACAGGAACCATGACTTCTAAGGCAAAAATTGACGCCGAAGAACAAATCAAAGAAGCTGAACACAGGCGACAGATGGAAAAACACAAACAGCAACTGGAAATAAAACAAAAAGAGATGGAGATGAAAGAAAGAGAAGAACAGATCAAAGAGGCAGCCTACCAAAGAGAACAGGCAGCCTACCAAAGAGAACAGGCAGCCAAAGAGGCAGCCAAGGAGGCAGCACACAAAAGAAAACTAGAAGAAGAAGAGGTGGCCCACCGCCGAGAAATGGAAAACCACCACCGAGAAATGGAAAAACAACAAAAAGAGAATGAAGAGAAGGAAAAACAGAGAAAACATGAACTGGAGTTGGCAAAAGCTGGGCTGCCTGTGCCAGCCAACCCTAACAACCCGGCGCCAAATATTGCTCCACAGCACAGGAAATTTCCCACCTACAAGGCAGGTGATGACACCGAGGCCTTCTTGGAAAATTTTGAAAGAGCCTGTCTTGGGTACAGCATTCCCGAAGACCAGTACATGGTAGAATTGAGGTCACAGCTCAGTGGACCTTTAGCAGAGGTGGCAGCTGAAATGCCTAAGCACCAAATGAATGACTATAAACTTTTTCTAACCAAGGCCAGATACAGGATGGGTATAACCCCAGATCATGCCCGTCGGCGCTTCAGAACCCAAAAGTGGAAACCAGAGGTGTCATTTCCCAAACACGCCTACTACATTGCAAAAAACTATGAGGCCTGGCTAACAGGAAACAACATTCAAACCTTGGAAGAACTGAACCTCCTCATACAAATGGAGCAGTTCTTGGATGGTGTTCCTGAAGACATCACACGGTACATACAAGATGGAAACCCCAAGAATATCGCTGAGGCGGGGGAGATTGGAGCCAAATGGATGGAACTGGCAGAAAGCAAGAAAGCTACTGTCAAGGGGAACGATTACCCCAGGGGGCACACAGACCATAAACCCTACAACCGAGGACAGCCAAAGACCCCACATACCACCCAAGTAAAGCCACAGATACCCTACCCTTCAACCTCACCAGTCTCCAGTAACTCACCTCGGCCCAGTGATCCATCAGATGGAAGATGCTTTAAGTGTAATGAACTGGGACATATCAAGGCCAACTGTCCCAAGAACACAATGCGAGTGCAATTCATTACACCACCATCACACCAAAGATCCCCAGGCCCGGATGCCTCTCAAATACCCTTGGAGCGAAGGGAAAATTTGAGAGTGGGCGGAAAGAAGGTTACTGCGTGGAGAGACACGGGGGCACAAGTGTCAGCTATCCACCAATCCTTCGTTGACCCCAAATTCATCAACCCAAAGGCCAAAGTTACAATTTACCCCTTCATGTCACAAGCTGTAGACTTGCCTACAGCTCAACTGCCTGTCCAGTACAAAGGCTGGTCAGGAATGTGGACTTTTGCAGTCTATGACAATTATCCTATCCCCATGCTACTGGGGGAAGACTTGGCCAACCAGGTGAGGCGGGCCAAGAGAGTGGGAATGGTTACACGTAGCCAAACCAGGCAAGCTTCCAGACCCATTCCTGTTCCTGAGCCGTCCACAGAGGCCCCGTCTGTGTTACCAGAGACCCAGACAGAGGTAGTGGACCTGGATTCCATGCCTACCACTGAAACAGCCACAGCATCTCCAGTCCCAGGCCCAGAACTGGAACAACAATCAGCACCAGCAAGTGCAACTACATCTTCAAACTTAACGCCAGAGGGCGCCAGCGAGCCACAACTGGCAGAAGCAACAGACAGCCATACCCAAAAGGCTCAGCCAGAGCCTGAAATGCCCTCAGGTGCACCAGCGGAGAGCGGTACACCAGCAACGGAAACAACCCCATCACCTACATCGCTTCCAGAGGGACCAAGCCCAAGTCCACAGTCTGAGGAAGAACTGGTGACCCCAGCCTCAAGGGAACAGTTCCAGGCTGAGCAGGAAGCAGATGACAGCCTTCAGAAAGCTTGGGCGGCGGCACGGAGCACCCCACCGCCTCTCAGCTCTTCTAATCGATCCCGGTTTGTTATAGACCAAGGACTTTTATACAAGGAAATTCTTTCTGGTGGACACCGGGAAGAATGGCAGCCGCAAAAACAGTTGGTGGTTCCAACTAAGTACCGGGGGAAGCTCTTAAGCTTAGCCCATGATCATCCCAGTGGCCATGCTGGGGTGAACAGAACCAAGGACCGGTTGGGGAAGTCCTTCCACTGGGAGGGGATGGGCAAGGATGTTGCCAAGTATGTCCGGTCTTGTGAGGTATGCCAAAGAGTGGGTAAGCCTCAAGACCAGGTCAAGGCCCCTCTCCAGCCACTCCCCATGATTGAGGTCCCATTTCAGCGAGTAGCTGTGGATATTCTGGGCCCTTTCCCAAAAAAGACGCCCAGAGGAAAGCAGTACGTACTGACTTAGTGGACTTTGCTACCCGATGGCCAGAAGCAGTAGCTCTAGGCAACACCAGGGCTAACACTGTGTGCCTGGCCCTAACAGACATCTTTGCCAGGGTAGGTTGGCCCTCTGACATCCTTACAGATTCAGGGTCTAATTTCCTGGCAGGGACCATGGAAAAACTGTGGGAAACTCATGGGGTAAATCACTTGGTTGCCACCCCATACCACCATCAAACCAATGGCCTGGTGGAAAGGTTCAATGGAACTTTGGGGGCCATGATACGTAAATTCATCAACGAATTCTCCAATAATTGGGACCTAGTGTTGCAGCAGTTGCTGTTTGCCTACAGGGCTGTACCACATCCCAGTTTAGGGTTTTCACCATTTGAACTTGTGTATGGTCACGAGGTTAAGGGGCCATTACAGTTGGTGAAGCAGCAATGGGAGGGGTTTACGCCTTCTCCAGGAACTAACATTCTGGACTTTGTAAGCAACCTACAAAGCACCCTCCGACAATCTTTAGCCCTTACTAAAGAGAACCTAAAGGATGCTCAAGAAGAGCAAAAGGCCTGGTATGACAGACATGCCAGAGAACGTTCCTTCAAGGTAGGAGACCAGGTTATGGTCTTGAAGGCGCAACAGGCCCATAAGATGGAAGCATCATGGGAAGGGCCATTCACGGTCCAAGAGCGCCTGGGAGCTGTAAACTACCTCATAGCATTTCCCAATTCCTCACTAAAGCCTAAAGTGTACCATGTTAATTCTCTCAAGCCTTTCTATTCCAGAGACTTACAGGTTTGTCAGTTTACAGTCCAGGGAGAGGATGCTGAGTGGCCTGACGGTGTCTACTACGACGGGAAAAAAGACGGTGGCGTGGAAGAGGTGAACCTCTCAACCACCCTGGAACGTCTGCAGCGGCAACAAATCAAGGAGCTGTGCACTAGCTTCGCCCCATTGTTCTCAGCCACCCCAGGACGGACTGAACGGGCATACCACTCCATTGGTACAGGTAATGCTCACCCAATCAGAACCCCACCCTACCGAGTGTCTCCTCATGCCCAAGCTGCTATAGAACGGGAGATCCAGAACATGCTACAGATGGGTATAATCCGCCCATCTTCCAGTGCATGGGCATCTCCAGTGGTTCTGGTACCCAAACCAGATGGGGAAATACGCTTTTGCGTGGACTACCGTAAGCTAAATGCTGTAACTCGTCCGGACAACTATCCAATGCCACGTACCGATGAGCTATTGGAAAAGTTGGGACGTGCCCAGTTCATCTCTACAATAGACTTAACCAAGGGGTACTGGCAAGTACCGCTAGATGAACCTGCCAAGGAGAGGTCAGCATTCGTCACCCATGCGGGGGTGTATGAATTCAATGTCCTTCCTTTCGGCCTTCGAAATGCACCCGCCACCTTCCAGAGGCTGGTAGATGGTCTACTAGCTGGACTGGCAGAATTTGCAGTTGCCTACCTCGATGATGTGGCCATTTTTTCAGACTCCTGGCCCGAACACCTACTACACCTGGAAAAGGTCTTTGAGCGCATCAGGCAGGCAGGACTAACTGTTAAGGCCAAAAAGTGTCAAATAGGTCAAAACAGAGTGACTTACCTGGGGCACCAGGTGGGTCGAGGAACCATAAACCCCCTACAGGCCAAGGTGGATGCTATCCAAAAGTGGCCTGTCCCACGGTCCAAGAAGCAGGTCCAATCCTTCTTAGGCTTGGCCGGATACTACAGGCGATTTGTACCACACTACAGCCAAATCGCTGCCCCACTGACCGACCTGACCAAAAAGACCCAGCCAAATGCAGTTAAGTGGACTAATGAGTGTCAAAAGGCCTTTACCCAACTTAAGGCAACGCTCATGTCTGACCCTGTGCTCAGGGCCCCGGACTTTGACAAGCCATTCCTAGTAACCACAGATGCATCTGAGCGTGGTATAGGAGCGGTGCTCATGCAGGAAGCAACAGATCACAACTTCCATCCTGTCGTGTTTCTCAGTAAGAAACTGTCTGAGAGGGAAAGTCACTGGTCAGTCAGTGAAAAGGAATGCTATGCCATTGTGTACGCCCTGGAAAAGCTACGCCCATATGTTTGGGGACGGCGGTTCCAACTACAAACTGACCATGCTGCACTAAAGTGGCTTCATACTGCCAAGGGGAACAACAAGAAACTTCTTCGTTGGAGTTTAGCTCTCCAAGATTTTGATTTTGAAATTCAACACATCACAGGAGCTTCTAATAAAGTTGCTGATGCACTCTCCCGTGAGAGTTTCCCATAATTCAGTAGTTAAAAAGTGTTCTTAAAATGTAGAAGTCTGTTAGTTATATACTTAGGAGTATATGTAAAGGTGTATGTGTTGTATTAATCTGTTTATTTTCAAGTTCTAGAAGGAAATCGCCGCCAGTGAGCTTCCCCACTGTCTGCAATTTGGGGGGCGTGTCATAAACAGATAGCTAAGGGTTAATGTCTCTTTCACCTGAAGCACCTGACCAGAGGACCAATCAGGAAACCGGATTTTTTCAACTTTGGGTGGAGGGAACTGAGTGTTTTTGTCTTTGTTTTCTGGCTGCCTGCTTGCTCTGAGCTTTGGAGAAGTAGTTCTACTTTCTTATTTTCTGTTTCTAAGTGTAAGGACAAAGAGATCAGATAGTAAGTTCTATGGTTTCTTTTCTTTGGTATTTGCATGAATATAAGTGCTGGAGTGCTTTGATTTGTATTCTTTTGGAATAAGGCTGTTTATTCAATATTCTTTTAAGCAATTAACCCTGTGTTGTATCATCTTAATACAGAGAGAACATTTGTACTTATTTTTCTTTCTTTTTATATAAAGCTTTCTTTTAAGACCTGTTGGAGTTTTTCTTTATTTCAGGGAAATTGAGTCTGTACTCACCAGGGAATTGGTGGGAGGAAGAAATCAAGGGGAGATTTGTGTGTTGGATTGCTAGCCTGACCTTGCATTCCCTCTGGGGGAATAGGAAAGTATTTTTTGTTTCCAGGATTGGGAACAGAGAGGGAGATTCACTCTGTTTGGGTTCACAGAGCTTGTGTCTGTGTATCTCTCCAGGAGCACCTGGAGGGGGGAAGGGAAAAAGGATTATTTCCCTTTGTTGTGAGACTCAAGGGATTTGGGTCTTGGGGTCCCCAGGGAAGGTTTTTCAGGGGGACCAGAGTGCCCCAAAACACTCTAATTTTTTGGGTGGTGGCAGCAGGTACCAGGTCCAAGCAGGTAACTAAGCTTGGAGGTTTTCATGCTAACCCCCATATTTTGGACGCTAAGGTCCAAATCTGGGACCTAGGTTATTACAGCCCTTCACGGGAGTGAAGTGGTTCCAAGGCTAGTAGGCATCTGTGTTTGCTATGTATGATGCACAAACTGGAAGTACCTGTTGCTTTCCTGGGCTCTAGTATCTTTTACTTAATGCAATAATGTTTCAAAAACCAAAAAATTCACATATTGAAAAGAAATACAACTGCTGGAGAAACACACATGGAATGACTCATCTGTGCTGTGTGGGAGGAGGGAGGGTGGGGAATGGAACAATCACAGATTTGCAAATGTCTTGTTATCATATTCTGCCTTCCTATCTGGAGTGCTGAACTTCAGGCTGGCTAAAATGCATGATGATGGGGATTGAGTGCAGTGGGTAAGGGTCATAGTATGCACGGCTGGGCGGTGAAGCTAGAGGTGTTGGAGGAAGCTGGTGGTGATAACCTGGATGTTGGGGAAAGTGGGTTGGCGGTGACATGGGGGCACATGGGAAAGAGTTTTGGGACAAGAGCGCGCATGCGTGTGCGTGTGTGTGCGCATGCGTGTGTGTGCATGCAGATCTGCTCCATATGCAGTGATATGAGCGCCTGCATCGAATCTGTATGGTGCTCCATAATGCTTAGTAGCTTCTCCGTGGTTTGTTGCTGGTGATCTGTATTCTCCTTTCGGTCTCCTGCCACTCCTGTAATTTTTTATTTTCATTAAGGGACTGCTGCCTGACTTCATGCAGAAGGTCCTCCTTGCTTCTTCGCGGCTGCTTCCTGAGTTTTGCAACCTTTCTGCCATTGATAACAAGGATGGCTGGGATCTCAAAGTTGCATCTGTAAAGCCAAAATGCAACATTTAACATTGTTCACATTAGAAAGATCAATGATTCGGCTGAACTTAAAGACAAGCACATTGCACACAATAGCACAAACTGCCTGTCCTAAGGCGAGCACACATAACCCACAAGAGCCCCGAAATGGTGAGTAACCACAGGGGTAAGGGGGAGTGATTGTTTGAGGGCCATACTGTCCTCTGTGGTCCTGTGCCTTGGGGAGAGCCAACAGCTGCAGGGGGCCCCTATAGTCAACTCTCCCCACATTTTCAATAGGATGGGTTTGTCCTGGAAAATATCTCGCTGCTGAGGGTGACCTGGCAAGCAAGAGAGAGTCTTCTGCAACAATGCGGCTTCCGCCTTGACCCTTGTGTGGCTTGCCTGTGTGCAGCAATGGTCCCCCGCTCCTCACAGCACAGTGGCACAGATATCTTAGCCTCACTGGGACAAGGAGCTGGAGCACGGTAGCTCTGCCAAGGAACCTGCACAAGCAGATTGCCCAGCTTCTGCATGGGACCTTTGAAGAGATCACTGAGGTCGATTACCGCGATGTGAGAGAATACATCATCACCCTATTCCGCATCTAGGCATGCATGCAGTCCTAACCCTTCTTTCTGCAACCCTCCTCGCCCCAACAGCTTGCACCCAGCAACTCTCTTCTCAAAATAAAAGCTGCTTATTGGGCATCTCCTCTGCTATTTTTTTCTTCCCCAAGCACCGTCTGTTGTGACTGGCTACCTTTCTCCTGGCTTGAAAACAGCTCCTGGCTGCATGAATCTAGGGATGCTGGGCTGTCCTCTGGCTCTGGGCCCCCCATCCTCCTCGGCACCCTCACTCCTGCTTTCCTCCTCCTGCCTTGTTGCACTCTGGGCTGCCATGGCCTCTGAAGTGTCCATGGTTCTCTTCGGAGTGGAGGTGGGGTCACCCCCAAGTATCTCCTCCAGCTCTTTGTAGAACTGGCAGGTCATGCGGGCAGCACTGGAGGGGCGGTTTGCCTCCAGTGCTTTGTGGTAGGCATTCCACAGCTCCTCACTTTAACTCTGCTCTGTGTCCCAGTCATGGCCCCTTTCTATCATAGCCCTTGATATCTGCCCATAGGTATCGTAATTTCTACTGCTGGAGTACAGCTGGGACTGGACAGTTTACTCCCCCCAAACACTGATGAGGTCCAGGACCTCGCCATTGCTCCATACTGGGGATCACATGGCACGCGGAGGCATGGTCACCTGGCAAGATGCGCTGAGAGCACTCCAGGCCTTGCTGAGCAAATAGGAAGGGGACTTTCAAAATTCCCAGAGAATTTAAAGGGTGGGTCTGATGGTTGGTCACCTGAGGACAAGGCAGTAGACTTCAAAAGTGATGACCAGAATGGCGTGGCGTGGAGTGCTCTCAGCGCATCTTTCCAGTTGACCATGCCTCCATCAGTGTTTAGGGGGAGGAAGGTGTCCAGTCCCAACTGTGTCTAGAACAGGCATTGTGGGATGCTTCCTGGAGGCTGATCAGAGCGTTTTAATAGACCAGGGCATCCACACTGGTACCACGATGCTCCAGCTGGGGTGCAGCAAGCTCTGTGCTCATGAAGGTGGATTACCAGGGGCGCTCCAGCTGCCGAGTCCAGATGATCTACATGCCTTGCCAGTGTGGACACCTCAGGAGTCAGGGCGCCCTGGGCTGATTTAATATGCTCTAACTTGCAAGTGTAGCCAAGGCCTCAGACTGTACCAACTTTAGCGAAGATGGCATCTAAGCAATCTATCCAAATATAATCTGAAAGATGAATGGAAATACTTTAAATTATACAAGAAAAAACAATAATGAATTTATCAAGAAACAAAATCAGAATAAGTATAGTACTAAAATAACTTTCCTCAGGTGTAGTAATAAAGAATCCAACTGCTGTCAGTTATTTAGCAGTATTGCAAAAAAGAAAATCCATCTATTTTGTCAAATTAGCTTGAAATTATCAGACCTATCTACCTGAATTCTCTCCCACCAAATACAATAGCACTTCTCTTCCAATTGAGAGGCTGGTGGAACAATGTACTGTCAATTTCTGTGGGTTTTGTTTTTATTAAATGTTTTGGATAAACTTTAGAACAAGAATACCATCAACTTTGGTTCTTATCATTGGTATGATGACTGCCTGATGGTTGAAGGCAAATGGTCTTCATAAAATACTTTGGATCTTGAACCTGGGCTTTGAAACTAAGTTATGTGGGTGCATCTTTGCATTGACGTTGTCTGGAGAGAAAGATGAGGAAAAGACAGATTACGTATTATCTTTCTACTTCTGACTTCATACTAGGTTTCCCTCCCCTCTGCTTGGAAATGCCTTTCTCCTAGTAGGAAACTCCCTTTTCTTTGAAAGACCTGTCATGTCCATGAAGCATTCTGTCTATATTACTCTCCTTGTCTGTTTGTCCTGCAATGTATTGCTTTATATTGTACCTACATGTGCCTTTAGATTGTAACCTCTTCAGAAGAAGGACTATTATCTGGTCAGCATATTTTACCTATTTTACAGTGCTATTGAAAATAATAAATTACAAATTCCAGAACCTTAGCATCTTCAACTTAATCCGTATTAGTTGTCAGTATTATTAAGGTGTATATCCTTTGGGGAAGCCACCACAGGGGACACATATAAAACCATTGTATGAGAGGGTTGTAGTATACATACACATTAAGTACTACTCCATGCCCATTTTTCTGGATATGGGTCATGGTAGACATGGAAGGGTTAAACAACTTCTAACGAGTTTTTAGTATTTTAAAGAAAGAACAGGGTGCACAAAATCAGATTTAGAAATATTTAATTATATTAAGTCAGTGAAAAGTTTTAATATTTAAACATTCCATTGTAGTTATGTGAATGGACCATTCTAGTTTTATTGTATAAAGTGAATAAACAACAAAAATTTCAAGCATAATGAGCTATGTAAATTCTGCTGTGAAGGAGAGCTACATATTCTAGCTTCTCATAGTCTGTCAATAATTCTTTTGCCTTGAGCAGCAGTAGGTGTGAGAGATCAATGTGTACTGAATGCAATGCTGCCTTTGCCATACTCTCAGCCTCCTGAGGTGGAGTGTGTGTGTGTGTGTAGTTTATCTTGACCTCAAACATGCTGCGTGGCACTAGTGTTCCATTGTCTGTGGTTATACAGTACATCTCTATTTCCCCCAAAGGGTTTTGGAGCTATCTAAGTATAAGACAAGTAAGGGGAAACCAAGATATGGTATGTGTTGCTGTTGGAGAATATGAAGATTTCTGATTAACTACAGGTTATACAAGTGGGGTTAATCTATATTCTTACACATCTCAAATTTATTTAACTTAAATTCATAAGACATTACAAGGGAAATTAAATGCAGATTCATTCTGTGACCTGCAAAATACATACTTCCAAATAGTGTATTGCTTAATCATAGCAGTGTAGTATGTATGCTTATCACCCTTTCCTGCTATGTATATTGCCATCGCTGCATAGGGATATTCTGCACTACATGTGCTATATACTGTACACATTATCAGTTGAACAATGACAGTGTGCCTAAGAGATACTGTTTATGCCCTACACCAGCTCTACATATGTATTTCATAGAGTTGCTAGCTGTGTAGTATCAGGAGGTAACCATGTTAGTCTGTATCCACAAAAAACAATCAGGAGTCTGGTGCCACCTTAAAGACTAAGGGTATGGGTACACTTACACTTGTACAGCGCTGGGCATTACAGCTGTCTTCATACAGCTGTGTAGGGAAAGCGCTGCAGTGTGGCCACATTTGCAGCATTTGCAGCGCTGTTGGGAGTGGTGCATTGTGGGTAGCTATCCCACCGTTCAAGTGGCTGCAATGTGCTTTTCAAAAGAGGGGGATGAGGGGGAACATGGAGGACAGAGAGAGAGTGGATTTTTGGATCCGTCAGCTCCCTGCCTTGCAAGTTCTAAGGACTGGAAGATACACAGCACCTACCTTCAATCATTTTAAAAGTTTTGACCCCTTCCCCCACCCCTCTCTTATTCGCTAAATGCAAATTATGCACTCCTAAATAGCCTTCAGACCACATAAGCAGCTGCTCAACACGGACTCTCCCCTCCCCCTCTGCCGTGTGACTTCTCTCTTCAAGCAAACAGCTGTGAACCTTCTAAAGCAATTCCCCTGCCTGCCTCTGCTCGCTGGAACAAACAGGAGCTGTGTTTGTTTTTTAGATAAGCAGCTTGGGGGAGCTCAGAGTTCAGCCATTCTTCTGGTTTGTTGTGAGCAGGCATTCTGGGATACCTCTTAATACCCTGGAGGCCAATAACAGCGCTTTTGGTAGCCACACTTGACGAGCAGCGCTGCATCACCAGCGCTGCAATCGTTACACCCCAAGCAGACCAGGTGTACAGCCAGCGCTGCAGCCAGGGAGTTGCAGCGCTGGATGTGCCTTGCAGGTGTGGACAGTTACTAAGTTGCAGCGCTGTAAACCCACCACCAGCGCTGCAACTCTCCAGTGTTGCCAAGCCCTAAGGGTGTGGCTACGCTTGCAGCTGTACAGCACTGGGAGTTACAGCTGTCTTCATACAGCTGTGTAGGGAAAGCGCTGCAGTGTGGCCGCATTTGCAGCACTGTTGGGAGTGGCTGAACAGGCATTCCGGGATACCTCTGAATACCTCTGGAGGCCAATTACAGCGCTTTTGGTGGCCACACTGGCGGAGCAGCGCTGCAATCGTTATACCCCAGGCAGAGCAGGAGTACAGCCAGCGCTGCAGCCAGGGAGATGCAGCGCTGTATGTGCCTTGCAAGTGTGGATGGTGAGTTAGTTGCAGCACTGTAAACCCATCACCGGCACTGCAACTCTCCAGTGTAGCCAAGCCCTTTTTAACAGATTTATTCTGGCATAAGGTTTCGTGGGTAAAATACCTCACTTCTTCATGGCTCCATGTATCTGAAGAAGTGAGGTTTTTTACCCATGAAAGCTAATGCCTAAATAAATGTTCGTCTTTAAGGTGCCACTGGACTCCTGGTCGTTTTTGTGGCCGTATAGTGTACATAAGGTAACAAAGAAAAGTGGTCATATAGCGTGTGCTGTTCTACATGTGAGCAATACTGAAGGTGTTTGAGTACATAACACCTTCTTGCATTCACTATTAAAAACGTGGCAACTACAGCACTTGCTTACACTGAACATTTGGAAATGTAACATGTGGAAAGTACGTGCATATAGATGGGTTTTAGGCAGTATTTGGTCTGTTTTGAAAAAAGTGACGTATACGAACTACATTCTTTTTTCATGCAGGGCCTGATCCAAATCCTGATCAAGCTACTAGAAAGACTTCCCCTAACTTCAGTGGGAAATGGTGTAGGCCCTTAATTTACTCCTTCCATCAGTTCTGTTTCTCTCAATTGAAAGTAGGGAGCACTAGCATCCTCTGACCCTCTAGCTTAGGGTGGACCACCCGCAGGTGCTCTGCAAACCTCCACTGCGCATAGTTAGAGAACGTGTTACACTGCATCTAGGGGGCACCTACTCAGCGACACCTGGTAAACGTACTGTACCGATCGGTGTAGGGTGGGCTACACTGGGGGTGTGCACCATGGGGGGTAGTAATGAGCCCCCAAATGCCTTACTAATTAAGGGTGCATCGCTAACTGCATTTCCAGGAGGAACGAAATCTCGACGCTGTGGCTGTGGCGCGTAGGCAGGGCGGGCACGCTACAAGCCGCACCCTATGGAGCCGTACACCGGCCGCGTGCGCACTGCCCCCACCCGGCACATACACCGGGGCGCCCCCAGCGGCCGGCCGGCGCGGCGATCTGCCGGTACAGCAGGCCCAGCATCCCCGTGACCGAGGAGCCAATCAGGGAGCGTGGCAGCTGCCCGCCCGGCCGCCTTTCCCCACTTCCCTCAGTCGCTGCCGCCGCCCGGAGAGGGAGAGCGTGGAGGGGGGGCAGTTCCCGGTCGCCGCCGCGCTCCATGGCGATCCAGGGCTTGTGCAGCGAGGGTGGCTCGGAGCCCTTCTGGGTAAGAGCGGCGCGGGGTCTGCGGCCGCGTGCTCCGGGGCCGGACCCAGCGCCCGGGGCTCTCGCACGCCGCCTGGCGGGGGTCCCCCACAGGGGGGCAGGGTTCGCGCCCTCATGGAAGGGGTGCAGCCTTTCCCCCGGGTCAGGCCCTCTCTGGGAGGGTGCAGCCCCCTCTTCCCTTACAGGAAGGGGGTGCATGGCGGGGTTGCAGGGCCCTTGGTCCAAGAAAGGGGAGAGTCTCCCCCCACCCATCCAGCGGAAGCACAGGGTATCAAGAGCTTGGCCGATGCCTTTTGTTCCCTCGCCCTGTCAAAAGTTATGTAAAGGATTGGGGGGGGGGTAAATGGGGTTGTGTCTGATTAGTGTGGGCGCTGTGCTTTTCTTGACGACATAGGACTGTCTGCTAAACGTATTAACTCATTGCAAGATCTTGATAATTTCACCCAGGCTAAGCCTACTTTCAGTTTAGGTAGCTCCTAGGTGGCTAAGGGCAGCTCTGGCCGCATGAGGTGGTGGTGACTGCCCTTGAATGGTACAGAGCTGCCTGTTCTGTGCTACTGTAATTGTGATATCAGTTAAGAGACAAAAGTGCTATTAATTATTTCCTGTCTCATCGAGATTAGATTGTGTGTGTTAAGTAAGTATATTAGAATGGGTGACTCTTGGTGATATCTCAAAAGTTAGGTAGCAAAGGTTCCTCTATCTTTATTGCTGTTGTTTTCATGCCGCACACTCTGATTCTCCTTCCACATTTCTCTATACTACTGTTTTATGTTGAAATGCACTTTCAGTCTGGATATTTGAGTAATTAGGACATGGGCTACATTCCGGTTCTCCAAATCATTACAGTATGGTTGGTTACATCGTTCTCTGCTATGTATTTTTTTAAATATTAATATTCTGGTAGCAAGTTAGAATCGGGGCTCCATTGTGCTAAATGTACAAACACTTATATGTACATGGTCCCTGCCCTTAAAGCTGCTGTTAATGAATTTTTCTCTGGTTTTGCTTTCATGTGGTTTCTTGATCTAATCAGACATGTACCGTTCACTTGCCTGATGTCACTTTGAATGTAATGTAAACAAAGCAACTTTGGGTGTGAATAGAAGTTTATGGGAATGTTCTCCTTTATACCAGAGATAATAAAGAAAACACTTGCTTTGTGGGTCAAGTGAAGCCCTAATCCTGAACGGGGCTTTCAATTGCTACTGCAAATATAGAATCCTAGGCCATGTCTACATCTAAAATTTTGCAGCGCTGGTTGTTACAGCTGTATTAGTACAGCTGTATAGGGCCAGCGCTGCAGAGTGGCCACACTTACAGCAACCAGCGCTGCAAGTGGTGTTAGATGTGGCCACACTGCAGCGCTGTTGGGCGGCTTCAAGGGAGGTTCCGGGAACGCGAGAGCAAACCGCGGCGAAGCTGGTCTCCTTTCCCGGGTTTGCTCTCTCATTCCCCGAACCCCCGAACAAGCAGGTCTCCTTCCCTGCGGTTTGCTGGGTGGTTCGGGGAACGCGAGAGCAAACCCGGGAAAGGAGACCAGCTTCGCCACGGTTTGCTCTCGCGTTCCCCGAACAAGCAGGTCTCCTTCCCTGCGGTTTGCAGGGTGGTTCCGGGAAACGCGAGAGCAAACCGCGGCGAAGCTGGTCTCCTTTCCTGGTTTGCTCTCGCGTTCCCGGAACCACCCAGCAAACCTCAGGGAAGGAGACCTGCTTGCTCGGGGTTCGGGGAACGCGAGAGCAAACCGCGGCGAAGCTGGTCTCCTTTCCCGGTTTGCTCTCGCGTTCCCGGAACCACCCAGCAAACCTCAGGGAAGGAGACCTGCTTGCTCGGGGTTCGGGGAACGCGAGAGCAAACCGGGGAAGGAGACCAGCTTGATTACCAGAGGCTTCCTCAGGTATGCTGGGATACCTGCTTATTCCACGGAGGTCAAGAAAAGCGCTGGTAAGTGTCTATATTTGATTACCAGCGCTGGATCACCAGCACTGGATCCTCTACACCCGAGACAAAACGGGAGTACGGCCAGCGCTGCAAACAGGGAGTTGCAGCGCTGGTGGTGCCCTGCAGATGTGTACACCTCCTAAGTTGCAGCGCTGTAACTCCCTCACCAGCGCTGCAACTTTCTGATGTAGACAAGCCCCTAGATACTAGTGCAGGGTTTCTCAAACAGGGGTCTCTGCTTGTGTAGGGAAAGCCCCTGACAGGCTCCCACTGGCCCTGGATCGCTGCTCTGGGCCAATGGTAGCAGCTGGAAGCGGGATGGGCTAAGGGACTTACTTGTCGCCATTTTCAGCAGCCCGCATTGGCCCGGAGTGGCGATCTGCGGCCAGTGGGAGCCTTGATCGGCTGGACCTGCGGACCTGGCAGGTAAACAAACTGGCCTGGCCTGCCGGGGGCTTTCCCTTACATAAGCGGTGACCCCTGTTTGAGAAACCCTGTTCTAGTGGCACTTCAATCTATCTTTCTATAATTCCAATTTATGTGGTATGTTGTAAACTCGATAAGTATTCAGGGTACTAGCCACAAAATAGAGTGGTGTGTACATGTTGTCATTGTAATAACTGTTTCCTGCTTTGATCAGATAAATCACAGCTTTGAATTCTCACATGTGATATTCTTCTTACTTCAGTCATATAAATAGATATCTGACATGCTTTTTGTTGAAGGTTTGTAAATAGTTAAGGGTTTACTAGTGTTGGAACTTGTAGTTCATTGGGAGTTTGCAAGTTGGGAACTTGTCTTGCTTACTGAAAAACAGTTCTTGTGCAAGCTGGAGCAGTTGCTAGACCAGCCTGCTTGAAGTGAGAGAGTTCCTGGGAAGATACACCCTTCTGAGGTAGTAATCTGTGTTACTCATCAGGTTATAATGGTAACATTAATAATTGCTGAAAATGTTACCAGTTTGCATTAAGTGCATTAGATTGTTTGTAGATCAGAGAACTTTCTTTGGGCTGACTTGTAGTAGCTATTGAGCGCTTGCTTTATTTCTACTTTTCCTGAAATTTTCAAGAGGTATTAAAATTGTGAGTGGAGCTTAAAAAATCCATTCTCCCATGGCAAATAGGAAGCTTTTCCTGGTGTGTGCCATCAACTTCTGCAGAACATAGGTTTTCATTTAAAAAAAAGTCTCTAGTCTTTATGGTTGTGAAGGTAACTTCCCACATGTGAGCCACTTGTGTACAATGCAGTGTGTAGGTATGGGGCATATCTTGATATATCTGCAGACATACCACTTCAGTGCCTTTTCTGCAGCTTGTAAATTTCCATTGCAGCAGAGAGGGAGCAGTGAGAGGGGTTGAGAAGCAGAGACTCAACACCCATGCCCTTGCAGTAGCTAGGAATCTACCTTTCATATTGGCCTTTGGCTGTTGCCATGCTCTGTTATTGCTATTGCTCTGGCTATTGGGTATCTGGTAAAATTTCCAAGCCCAATGCATGGATTTGGTCAGAAAGGGTGGCAAAGATACTGAAGGGTATAAATTAGAGAAGTGAAGTACAATATATAGAGAATGTGGAAAGGTGGTGCTAGAATGGACAATGTAAGAAAATAAAGAAAGAGAGAAGTGGGAATGCAGGGAGAGAATAGGGAAAGAGGAAAACTGTGAAAGAAATGAAGGAAAATATATTGACTACTAAAGCAAAGAGAAGAAGAGAAATATAACAAAAGCAAGATACATTAGTAAGTAGGGCTAAGTGACTAGAACTAAAATAAAAATCCATTAATTTCATGTATTTGTCAGCTCATGTATCAGCCAAATAGTATTTGAACAGATAATAAGCTGATTGGATACTTCAGGAGAGAATTTTTAAGATAAACTTCATCAGTATTGTTGAATTATTTGTTTGTTCTCTAGTGATGTTTGTCTAGCTCAATAGCTGTTCAAAAACTATTCAGCAAATACATTATCTATCAATATTGGTGATATTCAACAAATATCTTGTTTTGTTGCTCAGCTATCCAAACATTGTTACATTAGAAAAAGTTTGACATTTTTACAGTTAACAATATACATAATAAACAGCACACAACTGTTTTAATTAAATAGCAGGAGATGTTGTTTGGTGGCACAGGAAGGGAGTAGCTTTGGGGGGATATTTATCCCCCCCCATTGTATTTGAGCAAATGGGTACATTTTAGAGTCTGTTGCCTGATTCGGTTAGAAATAGGCACATGCATACAGTGCGTGAACTTTTTCTTTTTCAGGTTTCTAACTACCTGTTGACTTTTCTCATAACTTAAAATATCACAAATGCAAAATGAAAAATTCAGTTATAATGCTTATTTTCAGGATTGACGGGTATGCCTTTGTATCACTTTTTACTAATTAGTTGGGTAACATGAAATCACTTGGAGGATTTCAGACTCCCATGGTTCTTGGATTTGTTCCAAAGCATAAGTACTAGGACAAATTCTTTTTCTGCTTGGTCTTCTAAGCTGTGATCTGGTGGCCTTAATTAAAAAGGTAAAGGTTGCTTGTGATCATATCCTTTTTAGAGTTAATTTGCAGTCCTTTTAAAATTGATTGATTTAATGAATAATAAATTATGAATAGTTAAATATTTTTTCTTTTAGTGAATAAAGGCAGATTTCTTTATTGGTAAACTCTACTGTTGGTATGTTTCTTTGGTGAGAATTCTGTCCATATTGTGAAATCCTTGACTTGAAAAAAATGTGCAGTCATTTCAGTATTTTTCAAAAAATACAATTGCCAATGTGGAAAGGTTGATCGTTAGGGCTGACCATTAAAAAGAATCTTACTGGAATAGAATTTGTGGATCAGATAATTATTAGGGAACCCCCCCCAAAAAGATTATAGGTTACATCCTTTCTGTTTGAAAGCTGTGGTAAAACATGAGCCCTATCTGTGCGCTTGTCTGTTGTGAAACAGTCTGTCACATTTTTTTTCTTCAATTACTTCAGGGGGTGAAAACTGAAATCAACAGGTTAGGTAGCAAAGTGAGTCATGCCCCTTTTTATAAATACATTGCATCACCAAGAAACAAAAGATGTGTAATATATTTTTAAATAACATCTTTGTTCCATGGCTTTATATAAAAAGAAGTATTTTAAAATGTAATCTCTTTCATACAAACAATTAGTGATAGCGATTCTGATTCTAAAGTATTTCAAACTGTATATGGAAGGCCATACAACTTCTCTGAAACATAGCCACTTCTTGGGAAGAAGAGGTTGTAAGTCACTAGTGGGTGCCGCAAGGTACTGGAGGGAAATTTTTGTCCAAGCTGACAGATGCTCTAGAAACTTGAATATAGGTAGCTCATTACTATCTCTTCTTCCTGAGAATTAGAAATCCCTTGCAGTCTTCCTAACTTTGCACCATCCATTTCTGTGCTGCGGTTACCTGCTTTTTGGATTCTTCTCATATAGAAGAACCTAATCATGCAAAGGACTATGTGCCCCCAGCTTCAGTTGACTTCAGTGGCTACTGTGATGGGGTGTCCTCTCCACGCATGCACTGAAAGAATTAAGGCAGGCCAGAGGGGCCAATTAGCCTATTAAGCGGCAAGCTTGGGGGAATTAAGACTCAGAGAAACCTTCGTTAGAAGTAGCTCACATCTGCAGGAGCAGGAAACTGACAACAGAAGGAGCTGCTGGGACAGACTGCAGTCCCTCTCTGGGAAGAGGGAGGAGTATTTGGAGGCTGCACAGACATGTAGCTTGTAGTTGCTCCCTGGGAGGAGGGGGTGCTGAAGCTGGGAGACCCAGAGAAGGAAGGGAGAGCCAAAAGGTTAGGAAAGGGTCAGGGAAATGCAGAAAGGTTCAGGGTGGAACAGACTTGCAGTGGTTCTCAGCCAGAGATCCGGGGGCCATGAACATGTTTCAGAGTGTCCTACAATTGTGGCCAACCTTAGACTCACTGGGGCCCAGGGCAAAAAGCCAAAGCCCCACTGCGCAAGACTGCAGCCCAGGGCCTTGAGGACCAGCACCCAAAGCTGAGTCTGAAGCCTGAGCAACCTAGTTTTGCAATGCCCCCTGTGATGTAGGGCCCTGGGCAATTGCACTGCTTGCTGCCACTTAACACTGGCTGTGGCTTTTGTATGCAGAAAAACAGTTGTTGTGGCACAAGTTTTTGTAGCAGGTTGGGGGCAGTGGGAGAGGAGGGACTCTGAGAAAGAAAAAGGTTGAGACCCTTGTAACCAGAAATAGAGTGCAGGCCTGGGTTCCCCAACCAGGGACTGGGGAAGTGGCACTGGTGGGGCAGTGCATAGGAAGACTGCCTGAGCCTGTTTGGGAGAAGAGACCTCTTCCTCCCTCCGCTCAACTGAAGGGGAAACCATGATAGTGACCTAGCCTGTGGGCTTCGTAATGAAGAGTCCGAAGCAGCTCCTGAAGTGAGAGAGGGCTGCAAACAGAAAGACAGAGATGTAGGGATGGCTTTGACCTGGTGAGCTGTTCCCCAGAATGACCAGAAGGAGGTACCATAACGTGATGAATAGAGCACCAGTCACAGGGAAATTCAGTACCCTTTGCAATAAAGCATATAGAATTTCATTTCATCTCCCTTTTGCACTTATCTTCAGTAGCTATTTTCAGAAAATCTCTCCTCATTGCTACCCACTGACAATAGGGTAGTCACTTGATGGGTATTTTCACTGCTCTGTTTTACTTCATGGTAAAAATGTCTGGACTCTGAATACACTAGTGTTGTCACCCATGAAGCTGAAATGGTGGTACAGTAGTGCAACTCTGGGAAACATCCCAAAAACACTAGTGCAGAGGATTTGTAAGTAACGGTCTCAGTTATTGAGTAAACTGCACCTCTGATCCCTCTTGCTTTCATTGAATACGTCCCTCGTAGGTCTCTCTTCTTTATGATTACATGTGCACAGCATGCATCAGCCTGTGTCAGTGAGTCTCATAGCATGGGTCTACAGGCTCGTGCTTGTGTTGCAGCAATAAAAATAACTGTGTAGACAAGACTCTGAAGCCTACAAAGGGAGGCTGAGCTTTAGATCACAAGCCTTGAACGTCTACACAGCTCCTGAGGACAGCAAGCCTGAATCTATAGACCCAGGCTCCAAGACTTGCTGTCGGGCACATGCTTGCTGGTTAGACGTATCTTAACTGTCACCTGGCTCCAGATGAAATTACAGTTTCTTGCACTCTGACTGTGCCCTGAGTTGCAGTCCCCTGGTACTAACTGTGATTACATCAGCAGGTCAGATTTAGGCTAACACCCGGCAGTTCTGTTCCTTCACAGAGCAATCACAGTGTTAATACAGTCATCAGACAGACTCCTTAAAGAAAGATGTTGTTTATTTATAACAAAAACACTTAACAGACAAGCAGATCTTAAAACAATAAAACATAATGTATTTATATCTAGCTTTTTCCTTAAGGCTGGCCCTGTGCTGGAAATGGGAAGGTCCTACTTGTTTAGACTCACTCTGTCAGTCTCCCTACATAGCGTTTGACAAGAGACCCCTTCTTCTTCTGAGAAGCACTTTTTAAATCTTTAATGTTTGTTTGATCTCCAGGTTGCTAGTTTGACAAACCAAACTTGCATCTTCCTTGGAGACAAGATCCTTGAAGCTAACAGCTTGTCCTGTTGTCTTTCAAGTGTATTGCTGGGGAATCCTTAGCTAGATCCGTTGTGTTGCTTTTCTCTCTCTCCTTCCCAGAGCCCCCTATTAAGTCAGATCAGTAGTCATACAGGAAACTCTAATAACCCACCATTGTTAGACAGTAACTTTACCTCACTGACCAAAGTCATTAAAAAAATACATATCGATATTCATATATTAATACATAGCAATTCACAGCAACCATATTGGGAATATGCATATAACATTTTGTAAATATTCAAATACTGACACTTTAAACTCTAAATTCTAGTTGTTTTTCATTGCTTGACTATACATACTCTCAGCCTGTTCTTAGTTAGAAAATTGGCTTTCTTGCATTTCCGTTGGTAAACTGGGGCCATGTCTACGCTAGCACTTGTGTTGGCAAAGCATTTGTCACTCAGGAGTGTGAAAAAACACCCGCTGAGCGACACAAGTTTTGCCGGCATAAGTGCTCTTGTGCATAGTGCTTTGTCGGCGGGAGATGCTCTCCTTCCGACATAGCTACTGCTGCTCGTTGAGCTGGTTTTATTATGTCAACAGGAGAGCCCTCTTCCATTGGCATAATGCAGCTACATATTGATATAGCTATGCTGCTGTAACCTTGTAAGTTTAGAGGTGGCCTCCCTAAATGGCATAACTAAAGTTCTCCCTAACCGTTGTTTAATTGCAGCTTAAATGGTATTAACATATCCTTTTATCTTAATCAAGTTTATATTTCTGGCTCCTGGGAACCTGAAATCTGACTGTCCTAAGTGAGGTTTGTGGTTCAGTTGTTAGTAAATAACAAGAACTTGAGGGATGATATTACAGAAAATATTATGCATTAATAAATTGTAACTGCATTATTTTCCATGAAAGCCTGAATTGAGTCTATCGGGTTTTTCATCTTATCAGGCAGCCTACATATTCCTTGAAAATGAAATAATAGAATTGCAAAGCTAAAATTTAAAAAATGAACATGGAAAGACAGATAATGGTGTATTGAAAAGATAGCCAGAGTCGCAAGGGTGAAGGATTACTAGAGGGATTTTAAGGTCAGTGCTAGTTGGAAGAAGAATATAGAAATATACTTTTATATGTGGTTGTATCTCCACGCTTGTAACTCTGAAAACACTCTTGAAAATTGCTTTGAATACATTGGATATCTTAATGTTAAACAGTTCAGATAACTTTTTTTTACCAACAAAAAGACAGCAGATCAAGAATCTTTCCCTCTTAAAGACCCTATTTAAGGATCACGTTAACTAACCTGAAGGAATTTTTTTGTTATGTTGGTTTGTCACAACTTTGTCTACTCTCCATTTAAATAGGATTAATGTGTGTGTTACAGGCAGAGCTGGTAGTACTGGATAATAAGGTTATACAACACTTATCATTATGAAGCCATGTGTTTGATTGCTTTGCCAAACTTAAAATGTATGTTGAAATTTTGTACGCTGGATGTCTGCCTCAGGCTGTAGTGTGGTGTGTGTTTTTTGTTTTTGTTTTTGTTTTTTTTTTAATTTTGTGTAGGTCCCAACATTTGCTTTCAGTTTGATCTGAGCAGTCTCTGAAGGCCTTTCAGGTTACAGCAGTCTCTGTAGGGTATGCCTCAATAGTAAAGATGAGAGCAGCTGCAAACAGCTTTATTTTGTGGAAAATTAGTAGCCTGAGAGGAGTACTGTCAAGTTGCTGATGCAGGCTTTATTTCAGCAGTGTTTGCTTCTTTGTTAATAGACGAATTCTGATCTAAATATCTTGGAATTTCTGCACTTTTAAGTAAGCAAGTGTCCTCCTTAATTTGCATGCTAATAATCCTTCTAAATCTTGCCAGATATTTTTCTGTACATTCAAGTAGTGTTTTAAAACAGGATCAGTTTTCAGTTCATGTTCCATCTTTGAAACTTCTCCAGATCATACCTGCTCTTTATCTTCCTGTTTACTCTTTGCCTTTTTGTTGTTTAACTCTTCTTTGTTCAACTACTCAGCATCTTAATTTTGTACTTGTATCTAACTTGGTTTGCAGAACTCAATGTTTTTCTCTCACTTCCCCTCAAACCAAATTCCCTTTTCATAAGGGCACTGTTTCTTCCTCACTCTCTCCTTTAGTCAGCGTTTCAGAGCTCGCAATGAATAATATAAGAAGGCAAGACAACGTTTGCAACAGATAATTTTGCTTCTCATTTTATATAATTCTACACTGGAGTAAAAGGGTTACAGTACATTAAGAACTTAAAACATGTTTGGAGTGTGAATTTAATCTAGTTTCAGCTCAGTGTCATTTTTTGAAGGGTCGTGTTAAACTGAAAATACCATTTGTGATTTGAGATGGTTTTTTCTATAGTGTCATTAATTTATGAATGCAGTTTAATTTTTACTTCATAATGCAAAACAGCAGCTTCCCTTTGCCTTTAGATGTTTAATACCAGCAGTATTATCAAAGCAGATCTAGAAGTTACTGTGCACTGTGTAGCTGCTGACCTAGCTCTGTGTGTATGGTAAGTGGGAGTTGACACAATTGAGACAGCCTCAGTACACTTACATTTTTAAGTAACTACGACACCTCTACCTCATTATAAAGCTGTCCTCAGGAGCAAAAAAATCTTACTGCATTGTAGGTGAAACTGCGTTATATCGCACTTGCTTTGATCCATCGGAATGCGTGGCCTGCTCTCCCCCAGAGCACTCCTTTACCACATTATATTCGAATTCGTGTTGTATCGGGTCGCGTTATATTGAGGTAGAGGTGTATGTTTAATTGCCTCCAACATTGTCTCCAATTTTAGTTTAACACAGTTTAATTTTTCTATACATATTTGTAATCTATCAAATATCATTTGTCAAACTATTTATATTTTAAATCGTCTTGCATTTGGTCTGTGTGTATTGGAAGGGAAGGGTAAAAAAAAAAAATTACCTCTGGCCTTCTCATGCCTGCCTCACGTTAATATTGTTTGAAAAATTATATGGTGGATAAACTGACTGCTAACCTGAGCCTTTCCCCAATATCTCCTCTTCTGCTTTTGCCAGGAACAATGCTGGAGTCTCAACTTATCCATCCTGAGAAGCTTTTCTGTTGGGAGGTAGAATCTGCTAATCTGCTGATTTCCTAGTTGAGTTTAGGAGAGGAAAAAGGAAGCATTGCTTATTTTATGTAAGGACTTCTTAGGTTATTCACAGCCAAAAGTATTGTCTCTCTTTTTTGATTAAAGACAGTAATTATTTCTAATTCTTCTTACTTTGGTGGGAACTTCCTGGAAATACAATATCTTTGAATATAGTGGGTCCTCCACCACAGTTTGTATTTTGAGAACTCAGTCCTGTGCTGAGGACATCAGAAGCATGAAGCCTGCTAAACAGTCATTGGTGCCACTGAATGATCAATGATCAAAGTGCTAAAGAAGCACTAAAAAGACAGCACCATTGTGAAGAAGCTAAGAGAATTCTTTGCATCCATCTTGATGGCAGAGGATGTGAGGGAGATTCCCACACTTGAACTACTCTTATTAGGAAACAGATCTGAGGAACTGTCTCAGATTGAGGTGTCAGTAGAGGAGGTTTTGGAACAAATTGATAAATTAAACAGTGATAAGTCACCAGGATCAGATGGTATTCACCCAAGCATTCTGAAGAAAATCAAATATGAAATTGCAGAACTACTAACTGCTATGTAACCTATTGCTTAAATCAGCTTCTGTATCAGATGACTGGAGGATAGCTAATGGAAAACCAATATTTAAAAAGACTCCAGAGGTGATCCTGGCCATTACAGGCTGATAAACTTAACTTCAGTACCAGGCAAATTGCTTGAAACTATAGCAAAGAACAGAATGATCAGACACCTAGATGAACATGATATGTTGGGGAAGAGTCAAAACACGGCTTTTGTAAAGGGAAATTATGCCTCAGCAATCTACTAGGGGTTCAACAAACATGCGGACAAGGGTGATCCAGTCCATATAAAATACTTGGACTTCCAGAAAGCCTTTGACAGGGCCCCATACCGAAGGCTTATAAACAAAATAAGTATTCCTGGGATAAAAGGGAAGGTCCTCTCATGGATCAGTAACTGGTTAAAAGACAGGAAAAAGGATTGGAGTAAATGATCGGTTTTCAGAATGAAGAGAGGTGAATAGTGGTCTCCCCTGGGTAACTGCTGGGACCATAGTGCTATTCAACATATTCATAAATGATCTGGGAAAAGGGGGTAAATAGTGAGGTGGCAAAGTTTGCAGATCATACAAAGTTAGTCAAGATAGATAATGTCATAGCAGACTGTGAAGAGATACAAAGAAACTCACTAAGTGCGGCACTGGGCAACAAAATGGTCAATAAAATTCAAGGTTGATTAATGCCAAGTAATTCTTATTATAAAACATAATCCCAATTGTATATATAAAATGATTGGGATCTAAATAGGATCTATTGGGATCTATTACCTATCTATTATCTATTACCACTCAAGAAAGGGATCTTGGAGTCATTGTGGTTAGTTGACTGGATGTTTTCCAAGAATATGCAGTGGCAGTCAAAAAAGCTAACAGTGTTAAGAACCATTAGGAAAGGGTTAGGTAATAAGGAAGAAAATATAATGCCATACGAATGGCCATACTTGGTCTGACCAAAGATCCATCTAGCCCAGTATCCTCTCTTCCAACACTGGCCAATGCCAGGTGCCCCAGAGGGAAGTGATCCATCCTCTGTCGTCCATTCTCAGCTTCTGGCAAACAGAGGTGCTATCCCTGTCCATCCTAATAGCTATTGATGGATCTATCCTCCCTGAACTTATCTAATTTTTTTTAACCTTGTTATAGTTTTGGCCTTCACAACATCCTCTGGCAAAGAGTTCCACAGGCTGATTGTGCGTTGTATGAAGAAATACTTACGTTTGTTTGTTTAAACCTACTGCCTATTAATTTCATTTGGTGATCCCTAGCTCTTGTGTTAGGAGGAGTAAATAACACTTCCTTATTTAATTTCTCCACACCAGTCATGATTTTATAGATCTTTATTATATCACCCCTTTGTTGTCTCTTTTCCAAGCTGAGAAGTCCTAGTTTTATTAATTTCTCCACATATGGCAGCTGTTCCATACCCCAGTCACTTTTGTTGCTCTTTTCCAATTCCAGTACATCTTTTTTGAGGTGGGGCAACCACATCTGCACATAGTATTCAAGTTGTGCGCGTACCATGGATTTAAATCAAAGGAATATGATATTTTCTGTCTTATTATCTGTCCCTTTCTTAATGATTCCCAACAGTCTGTTCACTTTTTTTTTGACTGCCGCTGCACATTGTGTGGATGTTTTCAGAGAACTATCCACAATGACTCCAAGATCTTTCTTGGGTGATAACAGCCAATTTAGAGTATGGAATGGGTTTCATGTGAGGATAGGCTAAAAAGTCCAGGACTGTTCATCCTGGAAAAGAGAGGACTAAAGGGAGATATGATAGTCTATAAACTTGACGGGTGTGAAGAAAGTGAATAAGGAAGAGTTATTTACACCTCACATAACATAAGAACCAAGGGTTAGCCAATGAAATTAAGAGGCAGCAAGTTTAAAACAAGCAAAAGGAAGTATTTTTTTAACACAATAGTCAACCTGTGGAACTTATTGCCAGGGAATGTTGTGAAGACCAAAAGTATAACTGGGTTAAAAAAATATTTAGATAAATTTAGTAGCGGATAGGTCCATCAGTGGTTATTAGATAAGATGGTCAGAGTTGGAGCCCCATGCTCTAGGTGTCCCTTAGCCTCTGATTGCCAGAAGCTGGGAGAGGATGACAGGAGTTGGGTGATGTGACAATTTCCCTGTTCTTTTACTTCCTGCTGAAGCACCTGGTATTGGCCAGGTGCTTCAGCAGAGTACTGATCTAGATGTACCACTGGTCTGACTCAGTTTGGCTTCTCTTATGAGTGGGGGCTCTGAGGCCTTGGCTACACTGGCGCTTTACAGCGCTGCAACTTTCTCGCTCGGGGGTGTGAAAAAAACACCCCCTGAGCGCTGCAAGATACAGCACTGTAAAGTGCCAGTGTAAACAGTGCCGCAGCGCTGGGAGCGGCAAGCTAATCCCCACGGGGAGGTGGAGTACGTGCAGCGCTGGGAGAGTTCTCTCCCAGCGCTGGCGCTGCGACCACGCGCTTTGAAGTTTCGAGTGTAGCCAAGCCCTAAGAGTGATTAGTTGAAGTTTGCAAAGCTTCATAATAACTCTGTGAGGTAGATGGATATTGTTCCCATTCTTCATGTAGAGACCACTGGATAAGAGAGGGAAGAAGTTTCCTGATAAATATTGCTGTAAAGGAAAAATGAATATCTTCGGTTTTTGTCGTCTTTAATCAGATTTCATGGTGGATATAAATTGAAAATATTTGTTGTATTTTGTAATCGCTCATTAAACTAAAATATTTATTATGTTCAACACTAGGGTTCCAAGATAAGTGAGCTGCTCTTGGTGCATAGCAATAACCTTGTGTTACTTATAGCAATAGATAATTATCTGCCATATCAGATGATGATGTTTGTATAAGCAGCTATTGCACAGTGAAGCGTGTGGATGCACTCACGATAGTAGGCTGCCAATGTTAGACTTTCAGGCACAAAAACCCCTGTAGTTTAAAACAGCCACAGCAAATGCTGAATTTAAAATAAATAACTAAATGTCCAAAGCAAATGTTTGCACAGTACGTGAAGTACATTTGGCTTTAGTCTTCTAGGAAAAATCAATGTTTATTGTGGAATGGGCCACCCTAGTTCTGTGAGAGAACCTGCTTCAATATGGGGTGGAAGGGGGAAGGGACTGACTGCACACCCCTAGCTGTTACCTACCCACCCTATATGGGAACCTGTATGGGGTATTATCAAAGAATTACAACCTGATGGGGGAGACTTAGTCAATGTGGAGTACATCCTGAAAGAAATCTTATACAAACTTATTCTTTTGACCTTCAGACATCTCCCCAACCTCACCAAGCTCATAGTCAGAAGCAGACTCCCCGGAGACCATTTACACACCAATGCAAAGTGGCACCAGACACTTCCATGACAGATGCAAAACCTGCAGCCGTATCTCCTCTGCTATGATGATCAATACCATCCACAACAGTTCTTTCAAGATCCATTGGTGTTACACATGCCTATCACAACATGTGGTGTACCTCATCCAGTGCATCAAATGCCCCAACAGCTGCTGTGTGGGTGAAACTAGACAATCACTTTGCTCTCAAGTGAACTTTCACAGAAAAATGACAAAAACGCCCTGTTACCTGTGTGAACGTTTTTCACAACATGCTCACTCCATATCTTACCTCTCAGTCCTCGCCTTCCAAGGAAACCTGCACAACACCTTCCAAAGGCGAGCCTGGGAACTTAAATTAATAATTTTGCTAGATACCAAAAATTATGGGCTCAGTATAGATACTGGTTTTGTTTCATTTCAACAATCTGTAACCCATCCAACAATCTTTAAATTCTTTGTCCTATGGCTGCAGGGGTGTTAATTGCCCACTTCATTTTGAATGCAACATGTGTCAACTCCTCATGCCTAAAAATCTCTTCCACCTTGTGTTTAGCTATGATACTGATTACCTTTCCCAGACCTGGTCATCTGGTCCAGTTCCCTGAGGCAGGACTAAATATTGTTTAGACCATCCCTGACAGGTGTTTGTCTAACTTGCTCTTAAAAACCTCCAATAATGGAGATTCCGTAACATCCCTAGGTAATTTGGTCCACTGCTTAACTGCCCTTATTGTTAGGAAGCTTTTCTTAATGTCTAACCTAAATATCCCTCACTGCAGTTTAAGCCCATTACTTATTGTCCTATCTTCAGTGGTTAAAGAGAACAATTTATCACCCTCCTCTTCATAACAATCTTTTATGTACTTGAAGAAATGTCATGTCCCCGTTCAGTCTTCTTTTCTCCAGACTAAACAAACCCAATTTTTTCAATCTTTCCTCATAGGTCATGTTTTCTAGACCTTGAATAATTTTGTTGATCTTCTCTGGGCATATTCCAGTTTGTTCACATTTTTCCCAAAGTGTGGTGCCAAGAATTGGACACACGATTCCACTTGAGGCCTTACAATTGCTGAGTGGAGTAGAAGACTTACATTACATTGTTGACTTAAGTTTAGTTTGTGATCCACTATAACCGCAGATCCTTTTTCCTTGATGTTCTTTCCTAGGCACTAGGCAATGATTTCACATTTTGTATTTGTGCAATTGATTATTCCTTTCTAAGTATAGTACTTTGCATTTGTCCTTATTTGAATTTGAGTCTATTTATTTCAGACCATTTCTCTAGTTTGTCAAGATCATTTTGAATTCTAATCCTGTCCTCCAGAGCTTTAGCAACCGCTCCCAGCTTAGTATTGTTAACAAACTTGACAAGTGTACTCTCTGTGATTATCCAAATCATTTATGAAGATATTGAATAGAAATGGGCCCAGGAGAGATGCCTATGAGACCACACTCAATATGCCCTTCCAGCTTGACTCTGAACCATTGATAATTACTGAGTACAGTTTTCCAACTAGTTGCACACCCACCTTATACTAGTTTCATCTAGGGTGGATATATTTTCTTGGTTTGCTTGAGAAGGTCATGTGAGACAGTATCAGAAGGCTTAATAAAGTTGAGATATACCACATCTACTACTACTACTCCCACCCCCCCCCATCCACAAGGCTTGTTACCCTGTTAAAGAAGATTAAGTGGCTTTGACATGTAGAGTCCTGCAGATCTGCAGATATCCATGGACCGTGTTTGCTGATTGTGAATGGATGCGGATCCAAATATTATATCTAGAGTTCTCAGATTTGCAGGACAGCTGCTTTATACCTGTAGATCATGTTTGTAGATCGGATGTGGATACAAATTTTGTATCCACGCAGGGTCTATTGACATGATTAGTTCTTGACTGTTGACTTCCATGTTGACAGTTACTTATCACCTTATTTTTTTCCAGGTGCTTTCAAATTAATTATTGGTTCCATTATCTTTTGGGGTACCAAGGTTAAGCTGACGGGTCTATAATTCCCTGGGTTGTCTTCATTCCCCTTTTTGTAGATAGGTACTATACGTGTCCTTTTCCAGTCCTCTGGGGTCTCTCCTTGTCTTCCATCAGTTCTCAAAGATAATTGCTAATAGCTCAGAGATCTCTTCAGCTGGCTCCTTAAGTATTCTAGGATGTATTTTGTCAGGCCCTGCTGACTGGAAGACGTCTAACTTGTTAAAAATTACGGTACTTGTTCTTTCCCTATTTTAGCCTCAGATCCTACCCCATTTACCCTGATGTTCCCTATGTTAGTCATCTGACCACTGCTAACCTTTTTGGTTGAAAACTGAACCAAAAAAGGCATTTATCATTCTGGCCATTGCTCTGTTGTTGTCTTTTCCTTAACAATGAATAATAGGCCTATCCTGTCCTTGATGTTCCTTTTCTTGCAATGTATTTGTAAAATGTTTGTCTGTTACCTTTTATGTCCCTAGCTAGTTTAATCTTGTTTTATGCCTTGGCCTTCCTAATTTTGTCGCGGCATGCTTGTGTTAGTTTTTCTTTCTTTTTTTTTCTTTTTTACGTATAACCTGACCCAATTTCTACTTTTCCGGTATGACTCTTGAGTTTCATGCGGTTGAAGATCTCCTGTGTAAGCCTAAGTGGTCTCTAACCATACTTGCTGTCTTTCCTGCTCATTGAGCGCTCTGTGGAGTTTGAAAGTTGGTCTCTTCCACCAATAGAAGTTGGTCCAGTACCTCATCTCTCATATACTGGGACCAACAAAGCTACAACAACTCTACAATAAACTTGTTCAACATACTGGAATGATAAAAGGAGTCCTAAGCAAAAATACTTGTAGATAGTAATCATACCTAGCTCAGTTCATCAGAATCATCTGTGTGCTTTATGCAGAATGTCAGAATCATTATCCTCATTTTATAAATGGAGAAACTGAGGCATAGGTATTGACATTTGACTTGCCAAAGGTAACCCAAGAGGCCATTGGCAGAACTGGGAATAAAACCTACGTATCCAGAGTGCTGGGCTACTTGTGTGTTGTTGTATTGTGGGTTATGAAGGTAGACAAGTATCAAGGCAGAGGAAGAATTAGAGAGTAAAAGAGATGCATAAAGATATGTGAATGGAGAGGTACATGTACCTTTTTATAGACTAATATGTGATAGCTGTAGAGAACTGAAAGTGGAAAAACAATTCACACTGATGTTTTCTTGACAGAATAATTGTATCAACTCATGGAGAAACTTCTTACTCTTATTCACTTGCTTTTTTTTTTTTCTCCCCCTTGCCTACATAAAATTGGATTACAACCTACAGTCTTCAACCAGAAAATTTAGTAACTTGATTTTATTAAACCCTGGCTAATGTAAACAACACTGCAGATCTAGATACCACTAGTTAGTTATTGGAAACAAGAAATCATTTTATGGAATGAATGGAAATGGCTGCTAAAATTTCTTGAGTATGCTAATTTATGCTGGTTTCTTTTGTAATGTTCGATGTAAGAGGACGTAAAGTAATGAGAGCACTTAGAGATTGAGTTGATGTCTCTTGTTTTTATTTGTTTTCACTTGTCTCAGTGATTTTTTTTTTTTGTGTCATTTGGGTTCACACTTGTTTTCAAATGTCAGGGTTCCCTCCCCACTCTAAACTCTAGGGTACAGATGTGGGATCCCGCATGAAAGACCCCCTACGCTTATTTCTACCAGCTTAGGTTAAAAATTTCGCCAGTGCACAAATTCTTCCTTGCCCTTGAACGGTATGCTGCCACCACCAAGTGAGTTAGACAAAGATTCAGGAAAAGGATCACTTGGAGTTCCTGTTTCCCCAAAATATTCCCCCAAGCCCCTTTATCTCCTTTCCTGGGAAGGCTTGAGAGTAACTAAGGTGAGTAGAGACCAGACCCTTGGGTTTTTAGGACACTGAAAACCCCAATCAGATTATTAAAAAACAGTACTTTACTATAAAGAAAAGTAAAAGAAGCACCTCTATAAAATCAGGATGGAAAGTAATTTACAGGGTAATCAGATTCAAAACACAGAGGATTTCACCTCTAGGCAAAACTTTACAGTTAGAAAAACAAGGATAAACCTCCCTCTTAGCACAGGGAAAATTCACAAGCTAAATCAGAAGATAATCTAAAGCATTTCCTTGCTATTATTTACTATTTCTGTAATATTAGATGCTTAGTTCAGATATGGCTTAGGGAGATGTATTTTCCCTGCCCTGGTTCCTTGCTGACCTGGAGAGAACAAAGGAACACAAAAACAAAAACCTTCACCCCCACAGATTTGAAAGTATCTTCTTCCCCTTATTGGTCCTTTTGGTCAGGTGCCAACCAGGTTATCTGATCTTCTTAATCCTTTACAGCTAAAAGAGGGATTAACCCTTTACAAGTAAAGGATGGATTTTATGCTACCCTTAGCTGTATGTTTATGACATGCCCCCCAAATCACAGATGGTGCTGGACAGCCTGCTCCACACTGGCTGTGATTTCTTCCAGGAGCTCTAGGAGGAAACAGAATTAATAAGATACATGCACGTCTAGATATACTACTGAGTATATAAAACCTAACAATATTTTCCACATTTCAAGGACGATTTTAACCAGTTGGTTCTGGGAAACTTTCATGGGAGAGTGCATCAGCCACTTTGTTTGAAGCTCCTGAAATGTGTTGTATTTCAAAATCAAAATCTTGGAGAGCTAAACTCCACCGAAGAAGTTTTTGTTATTGACGGTATGAAGCCACTTCAGCACAGCATGGTCGGTTTGCAGGTGGAAACACCATCCCCAAACATATGGGAGTAGCTTCTCCAGCGCGTATACCATGGTGTAACATTCCTTTTAGTTGATTGACCAGTGACTTTCCCCCTCAGACAGTTTTTTTTGCTGAGAAACACGACAAGATGGAATTCTTGATCCAGTCCTTCCTGCATAAAAACTGCTCCTACACCATACTCGGACGCATCTGTAGTTACTAGGAAAGGTTTGTCAAAGTCTGGGCCCCTTAGCACAGGGTCAGACATGAGTGTTGCTTTAAGTTGGTTAAAGGCCTTCTGACGCTCTTAGGTCCACTGAACTGCATTTGGCTGTTTTTTTGATTAGGTCTGTCAGTGGGGCAGCAATTTGGCTGTAGTGTACTGCTTGCTATGCCCTAACATGGGCCCTGGCTTTTAATCTACTGGATATGCAGAAAAACAGTTGCTGTGGCACAGATGGGTTGTGGAATTTTTATAGTGGGGGCAAGAGCACAGAAAAAAAGGTTGGGAACTCTGCTGTTACACCATTTACTTCAGCTGACCATGGAGGATCAGTTGTGTCCATAACTTGGGACCAAGAACAAATACAGGAAATTTAAAAAAAAAAAAAAGAGAGAGAGAGAAAGGAGACTGGAAGCTTTAAACAGTGTGGGGCTACCTTTAGCATAAATAAGTTTTTATAACTCCATTCTCATGACTCAGTTATTGTTTTTTTTACAGTAATGAAAGCCAGAAGCAGGATAAAATTAGTGTATGAAGGAAACAAATTCAGGTTTAAATGAGGGAAAAGTTGAGAGCTAATCATCACCACACCCGTCTGAACAGCCTCAGCAGAGAAACCAAATATTTGAGTGTGCAAATATCTCTGTCAATCTAGAGGTAGATTACTACCGGACAGAAGTGGGGAAAGTGTAGCTTGATGCCCTTCCTCCATCTGTACTGTTTTAAGTAGAGGAGATCAGTCTTTATGGCCTTCGATTCAAGTGAGCACTTTTAAGCTCACTCCAAAAATGTATAAGGAAAAAACTTGTCCTGGCGCGCATGTGTGGGTTCTCTCTCTCTCTCTCTCTTGCCTGCCCCCCCCACCCCCCCCCCCCCCCCCCCGTGCTGTGTGTGTTTAAAAAGCCTTGCTAATTCTGGCTTGTGTGAAGGTTAATCTAGGTTGCAGTGACGTTGTTCTGGGCCATGTCTCAAAAAAGCTTGCAACAAGGCCTGACCTTTTGCTTACTTTTGATGGGCTTATATTAACATCTGTTGGAAAGAGGAGGGGAAGATAACACTGGTCTGGTAATAGATCATTTTGTCACAAGAAGCTGCAGAAACTTGAAGCCCTTGGTATAGTCTGACCTGAAGACTTGGTATCTTCGCTGTCACTTTAGTTACAACATAGGGAGGCTAACACAAGAGGCTGTCTTAGATGCAAAGTAATGAAGGCACAACTTATTTCCATATATCTTTAATCATCGTTTTAAAATCAAAGAGAGTTTCCCAGAATAATTAAAAGAAAGTCCTTTTGCTTCTAAAAATATGGGTCTTAAATGACACATGAATGACATGTGGCTAAGTGTCTCATCTAGCTGTACCATCAGACAGCAGGATGTGGGGCTGTTAAACTGTCCATAGATGGAGGATAAATATTTATATTTTGAAAGTTTGTCTTTTTTTGTCACAATTTCCCTGAAATTAAAAGCACACAATAAACTGGAGGCTTTTTGATTCTTGGATTACAATGGCTAATTTTAGTGGCATGTAAAATCATGGAAATTTTGCTCTTTCTGGAACTTTTTAGTCATCTACTTCTCATTTTTTTTTCAGTTTGGCTTGTTGCTCTGTTTACATTTAATTATTAGTTACTATTTCAGTGGATGCAATATTTTCTGTCACGGGAACTTTTAAATCCTTATTTCTTTGGCCCTACATCAGGATCAAAGCAGAGTATGAGGAGACCTTAATGTTTGGGATCTTCATGAAAGGAAATATGATCTAGTGGTCAAAGCACAAGACTGGGAGTCAGGAGATGTGTGTTCTATTCTTGGCTGTGCTGCATACTTGCTGTGTTAGCATTATGCAAGTCTGTGCTTTAGAGATCCTTTTGCTGAAAGGAGTTCTAGAAATGTAAACTTACATCTTCATTTATAATCCTCAAAATGCAAGAAGGGAACCCATAAATGTAGAGTCTGTTATAAATCTCCTGTTCCTTGGAGCACTTGTAGTGAAAGTAAACTGTAATAATAGACCAGATGGATTATTTTTTCTATCTCTTGCCAAAACCCATTTTATATTTCTGTTGGAGCATGGCTGATATTTATCTGTTTTCCTTAAGCATTTTAGTTTTATTTTCAAAGATATTAATGATGAGTCTTGTTTCTGTGTTTAGAAACGCTCTGTAGTCATGTCACAATATTCAAAAAGAGTGAAAATAAGCAATAGAAGTCTCTAGACTTTGAGTTCAGAGTAACTCAGGAATGTGGAGGTGGATGGGATGAAGCTCATCTCTCAACAGCTTCCTTCTGTCTGAGGCTACATCTTCACTACCGGCCGTATCGGCGGGCAGCAATCGATTACTCGGGGATCGATATATCGCGTCTAGATGAGACGTGATATATATCGATCCCCGAACACACTTATATCGATTCCGGAACTCCTCCAACCCGAATGGAGTTGCGGAGTCGACATGGGGAGCTGCGGACATCGATCCCGCTCCGTAAAGATGGTGAGTAATTCGATCTTTGATGCTTCGACTTCGGCTACGTTATTCACGTAGCTGAAGTTGCGTATCTGAGATAGATTTTTTTCCCCCATAGTGTAGACCATCCCTGAGGCTCCTGAACAATCGCACCCAACACGCCTCTCAGTGACTTTAAAGAGAATCAGCTGGAGGGCTTGCTCATGAGTAACACAGGCCTTGTTCGCTGACACAAAGTTGGTTTTTGTTTTTGACGGTGAGAAAACTATCACAGATTAGTTGCCTTATTAGTATAAAACACTAAATGGTGACTTAGGTACTTGTCCTGTTTACTACAGGGTAGCTAGGTAAGGCCAACACTGTACCTCCAACCATGGTTGACCTTACCTAGTTTTTCCTCTGGGTAGAACTACAGTGCCTTGTCTCCACTATGTTTTCAGCATGAGATGGCCAAAGTGCATTAGTTATCATGTGGTAAAAACACATCTATTTTTATTTTATTTTTTGGTCTGTGAAGACATGGTCTGAAACTCTCATGGAGGCCTAAACTTGAAACCCCATGTGCCATTAGAGCATCACCCTATTTTTAATTACTTAAAATGAGAAACATTCATGGCAATCTCACTTGTTGGAAGCTGGGGAGTGAACAGGGAGAAGGAAGTTCATCTAGGCAGGCTGTTACCAGCCTGATGGGCTGTTTGATAATTTGGTGGTAGTGTGGCACTCTGCGGGTGAGTGAGCATATGTGCAAGAAGAAACCTGCATATTTAATAAAGAAAGGGGAGCCCTACAAAAAGTCTCTCACCATCAAATCAGCAGCTAATCGGATGGAGTGTTGGTCCACAAGTTTACTGTATGTGATCAGTACTACTGTTCTACATAATTGAACATTAGTAATAGAGTAAACAATACAGACTCTTTTGAAGATCTGGGAGCAAACTAGTGTTTGGGTGAATAGATTTAAACATTACATTGTTCTAATGATTGTTTCTGATATTAACTTGGCAAAGATTTGTAAACCAGTTAAGTCTTTCTTAAATAGTTTTTTAAAAGGCTTTTAAATGTTTACAAAAGCTAGTCATCTGTCATGTTTAGATTGCACATTTTTCCGAGCACCAGATTCTACATCTGGAAAACACAAGCTCATTTTGATTGCTACAATATTCTAGGTACCGTAATAATAAAATAACAGCTCCATAGTTAATTTTTATATACCAGATTTTTACATTCCTCCTTCAGCATTTTCAAGCATTCCCTTAATTCTGATGGTGGTGATTTTTTCTCACTCTGTAAGTCTTTTTAAAATTAAAAATCATGTGTTCAGGTAAGATGAAATGAGACACCAGGTTGCCTTAATTCAAGCTATTGTCTTTAGAAATTTGAACTTCTGTCTGGCATTTTAAGTAAAGCATGCAACAAGATTTTGCATGCATGGCATGATCTAAAAATGGCATCCTCCATGCAGTGTGACCTTGCACACACACTGTGGAAGAAGCAGTTTTGTTGTACATGTGTGTTTGGGGGCTTGATGGAATCAAATCCAGTTGGGCAACACACAGCCAGTGGGGCATCTGTTGTCAAGGGCTTTCCAGCTGCAAGACTGAGACATCCAGATCATGTTTGTTATGGCATTGAGGTCACTGCATTATAAGGTAATGGGAATTTTTGAAAGATCCTAACCGTTAGGTGCCCAACTGACTTGGAATGAGGAACTTGTCTTCATGTGTTAGTACCATGCCTAGCACTGATTCTGGTGCTGGTGGAGGGAACTAGTATAATTGCTTAATACACTTGAAAGATAATAAATCACTTTAAATTTCGTTGTAGTTTTTGTTGAATGTGAGCATTTTTAAGTGTCTGTAATGACAACTGTACAAGAAAACTTGAAGGGGAGGGTGTGGTGGAGAGGGAAGAGCCATGGTAGTCTGTAGTGTGACATGCAGAGATTTGTGCTGCTTATGGGATGAGCGTCTGTTTCTTACACATGAGTACTAGTAATGAAACAGCAGGGCCTTTGTAGGCAGCAGATACGGGTTAGCAAATTTTATGGAGTTTTTTCTCTTCTGTGTCTGGAGTCTTTTCTGTGAAAACATGATTAAATTTAATATCTATCCACCTGTAGCCTCTTATAGTTAACCTAAATAAATAAGCACTTTAGGACAAGAACTTTACTCTAGTTTCTAGCATCTTGCATGATGGGATCCTGATCCCTAAGTGGGACCACTAGGTGATATTGTAATAGAAAGCCAATATTAAACCTCACGTGAATGTTCCAGCACATGGGATGGAAGCTCATGTCTTGGCCTTTCAGTCTCCCTGCTCACTTCCTCTTCTCTCCATTGCTGCTGCTTCCCCTTGAATGCTCATGCTTCCCTGTCCAGTTTACTTATGACCTGTAAGCTCACGTTTTAAACACTTGTGTATAATTTTTGAAAGCGTAAATCATACATCCAAAACAATAGAACACTTAGGCTTAGAGCTAACAAGAAGAAAACTGAATGGGGGATTGAGTAATGAGGGTGCTGAAAACACCTGCCTGAGGCCTGGTCTACACAACAATTACATTGACCTACCTGTATCACTCAGAAATGGGGAGAAATTTTGTGCCCTGCGCATGATGTCGTTAGGTCTGTCTAACCCCCACTATAGACACAACTAGACTGCTGGAAGAATTCTTCCAGTATCGACCTAGCTAGTATGTGTCAGATAGGAAGATTACCTACATCAATGGAAAAACCCCTTCCGTCAACATAGGAAGCATCTGAACTGCAGTGGTACAGCTGCAGCATCGAAGCTGAGCTGCTGTAGCCATGGGTGAAGACTAACCATGGGTGTGTAAAGAAATGGATAATGAACTTAGATAAATGTATATTAAATCTTGAAGTATTCTATATTTAATAATATATGAAAATGTACAAGGAACTTTTCTTGTTGATGCAGATTTCAAAGGTTGTGTTTAAAAAAAAAAACAAAACAAAACCAAAAACTTAAAATTAGTTGGAGTCTTATCTACTGTGGATTCTTGATCTGTGTAGAAAGCCGGGCAAAACAAACAAGACAATATGATTTACTAGCCAGCCGTATATGTCCCTAGAACAGCAGACTAGGGAGGATGGATACTGACTGAACAGAGCTAGCCAACTTGTAACTCCAAGGCCACAAAAAGCAGATAAGTTATAATAAGACAATTGTAAGAAATAATGGAAAAATAGGAAAGCAATGAAAAGACAGCTGGATTGAATGAGGAGGAGGATAGTGAGGGTTAATAAAAGATAGATAAAGAGGTACCAATTAGAGTTTTAGAAGGTATCAGTTAAAGGAGTTTTGGATTAGAGGATGTGTGAGTATATTTAAAATAGAATGTTTTAATAATCTGTGCCTGTAGAGACAAAGTATAAGGGATTTGTGTTTAACAAAGGGAAGGTGAAGCAATGCAGGAACCCCCATCAGATCAGGATAGATTTGTTGCTAGAAACAGCCTACCTGCCCCCCAAGACAGAATCCTTGATCCTGCTCTTTGTTTACTTATGCTTGATGCTTAATTAAGGTGATAAGAAAATTTTAGGACAATATGTTGTTAAAGCTTTAAACTAGTTAAGCTTAGTAGTTGGCGCAGACTCTGAGCTTTACCCGACAGATGTCTGGAGTGGAGTTGTTCAGGAAGCGGGACTAAGGGAAGCTGTACCAACAGTGCCAATATTCTTCAGGCAAAGAGAGCTTTCTCCAGTGTTCAAATTTATGTCTAGCTCTCAAAGCTTTCAGGCTGCAGTGTTCCAGATCTTTGATACTCACTTTCAGTTCAACAATACTATCATCTTCTGTGCATGTGTGGCAGAGTGGAGTACAATGATGGTAGAGGTCTAATGCTTAAATTGGCATGGTGTTGCATAGGAATGTTGCCTTAGTTTAAATGCCCTTTGTTTTTATTGCTCAGAATTAAACTTGAGGTATCAGAACTCATATTTAACAAGTGTGTGTGTGTGTGTGTGTGTGTGTGTGTGTGTGTGTGTGTGTGTGTAAATGTTTGTTTACAAGACACTGCATGTCCAGTTTAAACTGACTTTAAACAGTGGTGGCTTTAGATATTTAAATCTCTATCTGTGTTCATCACAAAGATTTATCCAACATGGAATTTCAGTAGTTTTAAAATGTTTTTTCCATTTAAGGTAGCTCATGAAACACCGCATTGATAATGTACCTTGCAGCCTGCACCTCCAGAGCACTAGCTCACTTTCCAGCCTGCTGTGTGCAAGTTTAATTTTTTCCCCTCTGACAATGAAAATCTTGAACCACAGCGTAGTTTTAAAAGGATTATTGTCATGAGAACAGTAGGCATATGGCTGCTCCTTTAACAGCAGCTATTGCATGCCAGGGATGAAGTCAGCCAGCTACAAAGTCAGACATAGTTTTGAATGTTTGTTCCCAAAATTAGATATTTAGGACGCAACTTTCCTTAATTTTTTTCTCCCATCTGTGGAGGCAGATTAACATTTCATAGGGCTTATCTACACGGGCAAGTTTCTGCGCAGTAAAGGAGCTTTTTGCGCTCACGCTGCAGAAGTGTACACACGGCCAAGCCATTTAGTGCACAGAAACTCCTCTGTTGCAGCGCTGCAAAACAACCACCCTGACAAGAGTAAGGCTTTTTGCACAGAGGCTCCAGCGCTCTCTTGCCAGTGTTGACACTTGATTGCTTTTTGCCCTGTAATTGGCCTCTGGAGCTGTCCAATAATGCCTCAAATGACCGCTCTGCTCATTGTTTTGAACTTGGCTGCCCTGGAGACACACACTCCTCCCCTTTCAAAGCACCATTTTTTATAGCCATTGAGTGCTGTGCTGATCTACTCCGGGACACACATACAGGACACAAACCATTAGTGTGGAATGTTCATGCTGTTGAAAACAGGCAGGTAGGGGTGTGTGTGTGTGAGTGCTCAGGGAAGGAGGCAGGGCTGATGTTGGGGTTTCCCCCACTCCTTCTGCCTCAGGACCGGTTGCTTCCTGCCTCTGTCTGAACTTACAAGATGGCATGCTGACATACTATCCCTCAAAACACAGTCTTGCTTCCCCTCCTCCATGCGCGCGCGCGCACACACACACACACACACACACACACACACACACACCCCTCCCCCCTTCGGTTGAAAAGCAGCTGGCAATGTAGTAGGATGCCCATGGAACAATAGGATTGGGAAATGCTGTGCATGCCCCATGAGGCTTTGCAAACCCTTCCCAAAGCACCCTGCAGGCAGTTGCACAGTGGGATAGCTACCACAATGCACTGCCGTCTTTGCTGTTGCAAGAGCTGCTAATGTAGAAACCGTCACAAGGAGCACAGTGTGGACACGCATCAGCAGTTTAATTCCAACGTTTTAATAAGTGGTATAACTTGTGGCGCAGAAACTTGCTAGAGTAGACATACCCTTAGGGCTTGGCTACACTTGTGAGTTAGTGCTCATTAAAGCAGCCCCAAGCCCACTAGCTCACTCACCGTCCACTCTGGCAAGGCATGTAGAGTGCTCTGACTCCGCAGCTAGAGCGCTCCTGGTACTCCACCTTGGCGAATGGGATAACATTTGCTGTGCCTTGGCTACAACGCCTGGGTGTCAGTGTGGATGAGGGGTTGCATTACTGCGCTCTGATCAGCTTCCAGAAATGTCCTATAATCCCCTTAAGTCAAGTGGCCACTCTTCTTGTTGTTTTGAATCACTGAAGGAATGTGGATATGCCCTTTGAAAGCTCCGCCTGCATATTGTGCTTGGTAACCATAGAACTAAAAATGTAACCTGTTTTAAAACAAATTAAAGCTGAGATTCTGGAGAAATTGGTGGTAGACTTACTAAAAATCGATATATAAGAAATATTTATCTGCTGCTTTGCTGGGACATTGACATTTTATTAAAATAATACAATAAAAACAAAACCAGCAGCCATCTCCAGAAAAACTGCTGCAAAATTCAGTGCCCAGTGCAACCTAAAAAGTGAAGTTCCACACTAGACTTTCTTCTCCTGTGGAAATAGGTCCCTTCCGCTCCAAATTTTTTCCATGGGACAATCATTTCAATTTGCAAACCACTTGCCAACAGCTTCTGTGAGATCACTGCAATCTACGAAGTTGCTGTTTTTATGAAGTAGTAATTCAACATGCATGTGGAGCTCTTTATTTGTTATGCTAACAAGAAATTTTTTTTCACTTGAAAAATAGATGCATCAAGTATCATTAGATGGGGTGGAAAAATAAGAGCTGTTAATCATTGGTGGTACCCGCTTGTGACTTGTTTTTGAGTAGCTACTGCCTCATTGCTTTTCTGAATCCAGCAGTAGAAATGCCATTTTGTCATATTTCACCGTGATTACTAACTTCATTTGTCTTTAACTTCAGTTTATACCACTAAGTTTTCTTTTTCTGCTACACTTTTCCTGACTTCCTTAGAGTCTTGATTTGCACTAAGGATGTGAAACTATGAAACTGACATGGACTGCAGGAGGTATAGATATTTTTTTATTGCCCAACTAACCTAAATGTGTTGATTTAAAAATCAGCTGCTTGCTTCCTTTTCATCCTCTTCCCCACAGTATTAAATTCTCATGCTGTATTGCTCCCGTCCTCACACCCAAGCCTTTAGCTGGCAGTATTGCAGCACTCATTCACACTCAAACCACAGTGATGATCTAGTATTAGTGAGGAAACAGACTAGACTTACTGTCCCAGTTGAACCTCCCAGGGACCAGATGTCCCCAGTGACATTGTGGAGCTTTCCTTTTGCTCAGCTTTTTAAAACTGGCTTCTGTATTAAGGGCTTTCCTGATTTTTGTGTCTGGGAAAAGCCTTCAGGAGTGAAGAAGAAACAAATTGGAGTTTCCTTATTTCACAAATGTAAAGTTTTAAGATTTTCCCATAATCCAGTATTTTCCTATAATCCAGTACGCTTAGTTACACTTGTCTGCTTAGTTCCTCTTTTTCCTGACTTTTCTGTGCCTTTTGCCCTATTTTTTTTCTAAATCTTTTATTTTGCCTGTCTTATATTTTTCTTTCTCAACCAAACTGATTACAAGGGTCTTTTAATAGCCATATCACTGTTGGATAATTCTCTGAAAATACTTTAATTTTCTCCCTCACTGTGGGCATGATGTCAGTGGGAGTCTACAGGCTTTGAATCCAGCCTTGGAAAATGCATTGCTCTTGCAGCTGATAACTTCTAGTAGCAGTCTAGCTTTTTTCTGAACCATCTTGCCTTGTTTACGCCTTTGCTTGACTCTCACTGTATTTATTGTTAAAGTGGTGTTTCCTTGTGAGATGTTCTGGGGATCACCCAACCAGTAAGGGGTTCTGTGTCTGTCTGCCATGTAACTGTAGGTGCCTTTTACTCTGCAGCTTTAGTTCAGAGTCCTGACACCAGTAGCCTGTCAACAAATGCAAATTCTCACGCTGGCTTCCACCAGCTCAGTGACTCCTTGCAGGGTGACACCAACAGTCCCTCCGTTCAGAGTCTCCCCAAATCCGTCTCCCCAGGTTGTTAATTACCAGACAGTTTGAACATTTTCCCGTCTGGTTGTCATCCCCGAAAGCATGAAACCAGCCCCACAGACACCAGCTTACTTTGGCATGCGCACTCTGCTCAGTTTGCACACCAGAGACTGCTTAGGTTATAAATATACAAAAGGTTTATTTAATAGCAAAATCCAATTCAAAGGTAGAATAGTAAGGAAAACAAACATAAAGATGCAACCTTAGGCTTTACATCTCTATACTGGAGAAAATCTCTTTTCTAACTTTTCTACAAGTTACCGATTGCCGTGGAACAGTATTCCAGCATAACCCTCTATCTTACAGGAGATTGAGCGCTTCAGAAGCAGCTCCCACCAAGTGAGTATCTTCAATTTCTGGATGAAGACCTCGGTTTCAAGCTCACTTTTTTTTTTTTTGAAGGGGCTTTTTCCTTTTTTCCCTTTTCTCTCGGGTGGTGATTCGTGCTTATTCAGAGTGGGATATTTTAGCTATCCTGTCTCTCTTTCCACTAACTCTAGCGGCCCATTATTTGTCTACTCCTGGTTTGTAGGATGCTAGGTGCTTCTCGTCTGGCTGGGGAGACAGCCTGCCCTGCTTGACTGCACCACAAGTTTTGAGCACAGTTTTCTGTATACACAAACATATACATTAATAACCAGTGTGTATACATCTCATAATGACATCAAGTTCAGACCATTACAATTTAATAAAAGATCTTACTTGATATATGTTTATAGTAGAATAATGCAGTACACAATCAGTTGGTGTAGTTCAGGGGTTCTCTAATGGGGGTTGGAACCCCGCAGGGGGTCGCAAGGTTATTACATGGGAGGTTTGGGAGCTGTCAGCCTCCACCCCAAACCCTGCTTTGCCGCCAGCATTTATAATGGTGTTAAATATATAAAATAGTGTGTTTTTAATTTATAAGGGGGGTTGCACTCAGAGGCTTGCTATGTGAAAGGGATCACCAGTACAAAAGTTTGAGAACTACTGGTTTAGCTGCTTGCTTTTTGGCAAGTGCACCTCCTGTTCTCCCCTTGGAGTCTCTGGGCTCTGATTGTCATACCTTGTTTCCTTCTGCAAGGTATTTTGAGGTACAGCTATATGAAAGACAAATGAAAATATAAAGGTCAGTTGAATTGAAAATACCCTGAAATCATACATGTAAACCTCCTGCCAGTTTATACAGCAATAATGCGTAGAGCATTTCTCTGTCTGTTCAGTGACATGGCAACAGTGCAATGATTGGCTGCTAAGACACCACTTTCCCGGTATGTTTTGTGGCAGGAGAAAGGTCAGATTTGTACAGATTATACGTTCCTCCTTTTTTTGTCCCTACACGTCATATATTTGAGTATTGGTTTCAGAAATTGTGTTACTGAGGCATGAAGTAGATGTCAATGCCAGTTTTACATACGTAATCCTTAATTATGTAATTCATGTAAATGTAATTTACATACTTAATCCTTAATTAAACATATCCTTAATTAAAGTACATGCACAGAGAGCCCTTCTAGAATTGAAGGGGTTTTCAGTAGAACGTCTGTTTTACTGACTAATTGGGAACTGAAGAGTTCATAAAATGGAACATCTCAGAATTCTTCGAGTGCTGTCCCTGTGGGTGCTCCACTCTAGGTGACGGTGCGTCCCGGCTGTCGATCGGAGATTTTCGGTAGCAGTGCCTGGTTAGGGCGCACGCACCCAGATGGTATCTTCTGTCTAGTTGGAATCTTCCTGAGTGTGTGCGCCCCACACCCTCCTCATTCCTTCTCAAGCGTCCTCGGCTGAAGACGGGACTTGGGGCAGTGCTGCCTTCTCTTCCCTGATCTCTATAGGGAACAGTAACAAAGAACATAGGAATAATTATTAATTACTTTCCAGGTGTTTCCCTTCCTTTAGTATAGTTACATAGTTAGTTACTTAGTTTAAAAAAAAAACCAATGAGACACTCTCCTCGGCCATCTCTAATTCATAATGCCAGGAGTTTCAGGATTCAAAAGACGCATCTCCTGCCAGGACTCCATGCAACGGTCAGATGGGTACTCGCACTGTGTGAAGTGCCTCGGGGACACCCACATCCCCGCGAAGTGCCTCCATTGTGTTAGCCTCAAGTCAAGAGCTCGTTGTGACGGGGATCTGCTGCTCAAAATCATCATGATGGAAAAATCCCTGCAGCCGCTGTTGGAGACGGGAAAGGTTGAACCCGCTCCCACACGCTCCGCCCCCAGATCGGAACTGGTGAGGAGCGTTGCTTCACCCTCCCTGGAGCAGAGGTAAGAAGCTCAACGTTTCACATACGAGACTCTAACAAGGGCAGGGGGTCTCCAGCGAGACCCCTATCCCCTGTGCTGAAAGCAGGAAAGACAGTTGCCTCAGCCTCAGCCTCAGCAATGGCTCTGACAGAGTTCAGAGGCAGGGACCAGACCTCCCGCGCGGGGAAGGCACCTGTTGATTCGGTCCCCTCAGCGCTGCAAAAGACCACGGCGCGGACACCTTACTCCTCTTCGGCACCGCGAACGGCTACAGCATCAGCACCACGTTCCTCCTCGGCACCAGCAACGGCTGCGGTGCCGGCAGCACGTTCGGCACCAACACCGAAAAACAGCTGCGGTACTTACAGCGTGGTCAGCTTCAGCGCCAAAAGCAGCCGCGATCCGCCACCACGCTTTGTCTCAGCAGCGAAAATAGCTGCTGTGCCGACAGCGCAATCGGCCTCGGCATCGAGAAGAGCGTCGGCACCCAGCCACTCTTCTACCCACACACCAGCAGCAGACCCCCTGCAGGGCACCTCTAAGCTCAGTACAGCAGGACACTCTCTGTCACGGTCTCCTACTAATGACCTGGAGCAGAGAGCAGGCTTAGCTCAGCCTAGGGAGCAGGAGCAACAGCTTCTCACTCAGTGACCTTCTAGTGCCACCCGAGCCTCACTCTCCGCTCCTAGGTACAGAGGACTCTTTTCTTGAACCGCCACTTTCTCCACCTGACCTGGCTTTCACTGACGGTGACCTTGAGCTACAGCAGCAAGCGGAGTTCTGCCCTCCTGCTTCTCCTCCACAGGCACCTTTACCACCTCAGGTCATGGCTCAAGCCCAGCAGCCTCAGTTTCCCTACTTTGCCCCCCCATGGGCAGCACCTGGGTTCTCCTACCCTATGCCTTGGCCTCAGTGGTACCCGTGTAAGCATCCTCCTACCAATCATCTTCCCTCAGTGCCTCAGTCTCCTGCTCCATCCACTTCCAGGGGGCCTGAGCTCCCTCCTGAGCCTGGGAGCTACACACCATATCCTGACTCGCCTAACCCTAACTCTCCATTAGCCTCAGATGAAGCCATCCTCCCTCCACCTCCACAGTCCGTGGACGACTGCAAACAATTTCAAGAACTTTTTAGGAGGGTTGCACTCAGTCAGGATATCCCCTTAGAAAGAGGTTCAGGAGATGCAACACAAACTCCTCAAAATCCTTCAACCGTCTGTGCTCTTGAAAATCGCTCTCCCTATAAACGAAGCACTCATGGAGCCAGCCGACACTCTGGCAAACCCCAGCTTCTCTAGTACCAACTTGCAAGAAGGTGGAACGTAAGTACTACATTCCTGCAAAGGACGCAGACTTCCTGTTTTCTCACCCACCACCGAACTCTCTTGTCATCGATGCAGTTGCACAGAGGGCCAAACAGTCACAATATCGACCCACTCCACAAGACAAAGACCTTAGACGCCTTGATGTCCTGGGCCGCAAGGTTTATACTTCCTCTACACTACAATTCAGGATTGCAAACTATTCTGCTCTCCTCCCCAGCTATGATTTTGATAATTACAATAAGCTTTTCGAATTTGCCTCATACATCCCAGAGGACAGAAGAGCAGACTTCAAATCAATCCTGTCTGAGGGACAACTGATCTCCAGAACGGCCCTACAGGTGTCCTTAGACACGTCGGACACAGCAGCCCGTACCACTGCAACTGCTGTGGTTATGCGCAGATCCTCATGGCTCTCTGCGTCAGGCATTCCTAAAGAACTCCAGACCGAAGTGGAGGATCTCCCCTTTGATAAGGACAAACTCTTTTCGGAAAAAACTGATGAACTCCTCCACACCATGAAAGATTTGAGAGCGACGCTGCGCACCCTGGGCATTCAGGAGACAACGATACCAACCCTAGCAAAGGCCACGCACACATCAGTACTATCGCCCTCAATCCAGACCATACGACACAACTAGGAATCGTACTAGACCTCTCAAACGCAGACAAAATCAAAATCAAGCCACCACCTTCTGTCCACCGGGCAATAAACAACAGTTTTGAAACGTTGGTCGAGGGTCTGCACGACCACCGCTTGATTCCACCACTTACTGGAGGCGGTGGCCAAATGGACAAGTATTTCCAACGTGCCTGGCAGTGGGTTACACAGGACCGCTGGGTCCTCGAAATAGTTCAGACCGGTTACTCCATCCCTTTTTATATCCTACTCTGCTACCCTTCCCCGTCCCTCTTCAGAGACCCTTCTCACAAGCAATGACTTCGCACAGAAGTGGCACACCTTCTGCAACTAGGCGCAGTGAAACCTGTGCTGACACAACATCAAGGGACAAGGTTCTACTCCCATTACTTTCTACGCAGAAGAAAACCGGGGGATGGAGGCCTATACTAGATCTACGCTGACTGAACAAATTTGTGAGGACGCAAAGATTCAAGATGGTCACACTGGGCACAATAATACCTGCATTGGATCAAGGGGACTGGTTCACAGCTCTTGACCTACAAGATGCTTACTTCCATATATCAATTCATCCAGCTCACAGACGCTTCCTACGATTCACAATCGGCGGGATCATTTCCAATACAGACTTCTCCCTTTCAGACTTTCCACAGCTCCAAGAGTTTGTTTTTTTTCCCAAGATCCTAGCTGTGGTTGTGGCTCACCTATGCGAACACGTGGTCACACCTTTCCCCTACCTGGACGATTGCCTCATCAGGGGCGACTCCTATGGCGAAACACTTCAAGCCACACTTTTCGCCATATCCCTTTTTCACAGCCTACGCCTCCAAATAAACATCCAGAAATCCACCCTGATACCCACGCAACAGATCGAGTTCATCGGAGTTCATCTCGACTCAACCCAGAGCAGAGCCTCACTCTCATACAACAGATTCCTCGCTATCATGCAGCTCATACGCACGCTCTCTATTCGTCCCAGGAGGCAAGCAAGAATCTGCCTACAGCTCCTTGGTCACATGGCAGCTACCACCTTCGTAGTTCAGCACGCCAGGCTACATATGAGATGCCTCCAGGGCTGGCTCAACTCCAGTTTCAAACCCAGCAGACATCCCTTCGGGATGCTGCTAACTCCTCCATCCACTGTTATAACTTCCCTACAATGGTGGACAAATCCAGAAAACCTCTGCACAGGGGTTTCCTTCCAGCAACGATTCCCAACGCTTATGCTCACCACGGACGCTTCCCTGATTGGTTGGGGAGCGCATCTAGGGGAACATAGGGCACAAGGCCGGTGGTCTGCATCAGAGACACATCTACACATAAATCTCTTAGAGCTCGGAGCAGTGAGGAAAGCATGCCTTCACTTTCTTCCCCTCATAAAGAACGAATACCTGCGAGTCTTAACAGACAACATAGCATGTATGTATTACATAAACAGACAAGGCGGAGCCCGATCACATTCCCTCTGCATGGAAGCCATTCAATATGGAATTTGGTGCATATGACACCAAATACAGATCATCGCTTCCTACCTACCAGGCTGTCACAACACTACTGCTGATGCACTCAGACACTTCTCAACAGAACACGAATGGGAATTGCACCCCGCAATACTCCAACAGCTTTTCTCCCACAGGGACACGCCATCAATAGATCTCTTCACCATGACCCGAAAACAAAAATGCCCCCTGTTTTGCTCCAGGGTGGGACTCGGGACTGCATCCCTAGGGAATGCATTCCTCATCCCATGGAACAACTACCTCCTGTACGCCTTCCCACCTATCCCTCTACTACACAGGGTTCTTTGGAAGATTGTGGACGACAAGGCCCAGATAATCCTTATTGCCCCGGCTTGGCCAAGACAGACGTGGTACCCCTGCCTTCTCCGCATGTCCTCCCGTCACCCATGGGCTCTCCCCAACAGGGCAGACCTCCTTTACCAGGGCAACAGACGAATCCTTCACCCCCAGCTCCAAAAGCTCCACCTCACAGCTTGGTTCCTTCATGAACTAGCCTGTTCCGACCAAGTCCAACATGTCGTCTTGCACAGTAGGAGAGACTCCACTCATAAAACCTACCTTCAGAAGTGGAGGTGTTTCGCTGTTTGGTGTTCACATATACATTTAGCACCCTCCCTGACATTCTAGACTACCTCCTGAAACTAAAACAGGATGAACTTTCGCTCAGCTCCATCAAAGTGCACCTGGTGGTGCTTACCACCTTCCATGAGCTATTGGATGGGTACTCACCTTTTACACACACCACCGTTAAACACTTTCTTTCTGGCCTGCAAAATCTTTACCCTGAAATTCATCCAACAGTGGCTACATGGAATCTTAACCTCTTTCTTCATGCTCTCATGAAACCTCCATTTGAGCTGTTGGCTACCTCCACTCATCTCCACATGTCCATGAAGGTGGCTTTCCTAGTCGCCATAACATCAGCAAGGAGAGTGGGTGAAATGAGTGCCCTCATGGCCCACCCTCCCTACACAATCTTCTCCAAAGATAAAGTCACTTTGAGACCACATCCTAAATTTCTTCCTAAGGTGGTGTCGACCTTCGACCTCAACCAACCTATATACTTACCGACTTTCTATCTCAAACCTCACAAAACTCCGCAGGACGCAACCCTGCATACTCTCGACGTCAGACAAGCAATTGCCTTTTATTTAGAATGGACTAAACCTTTTTGCAAGTCTCCACGACTCTGTTTCCATTGCTCAAAGGGCACGGCTATCTCTAAACGTCTATCCAAGTGGATCTCTGACTGCATCAGATCCTGTTACCATGTGAAGAAACTTCAACCGCCCGACAACATTAGAACTCCGTTCCACTAGAGCCATGTCGACATCCATTGCCTTCTTACACAACATTCCCATTCCTGATATCTGCAAGGTGGCGATATGGTCATCTGAATACACGTTTGCAAAACACTATGCTCTCACGCAAGACACTATGGCAGACGCAATGGTAAGCCATACAGTACTATCTTCAGTACTCCTTACCGCATCTCCAAAGTCCCACCAACCATAGTGGGTATTGCTACACATTCACCTAGAGTGGAGCACCCACAGGGACAGCACTCGAAGAAGAAGTGAAAGTTACTCACCTTGCAGTAACTGAGGTTCTTTGAGATGTGTGTCCCTGTGGGTGCTCCACTCCCCGCCCTCCTGCCCTCTACTTTGGAGTACAGAGATGACTCTCCACGGTAGAGAAGGAACTGAGGAGGGTGTGGGGCGCACGCATTCAGGAAGATTCCAGCTACACGGGAGATACCATCTGGGTGCGTGTGCCCCAACCAGGCACTGCTACCGAAAATCTCCAATCGACAGCGCCGGGACGCACCGTCACCTAGAGTGGAGCACCCACAAGGACACACATCTCGAAGAACCTCAGTTACTGCAAGGTGAGTAACTTTCTCTTACAGAATGCGTAATGTGCAAGTGGTAGTCTTGTGCACTGCATCACTTTATTCTTGTCCTTTGAGCCACTGCAAAGCGACTTCCAATACACAGAAGGCTTGAGAATGTGAAGGGATGTTGACTTGTCGTTCATCGGCATCACGTAATGAAAGTGGTAGGTTTTATTTTTCCCCACTGGGAAGATGATTTGCATAACTGATCACGTGTGAGGCTGATCATAAAATCAGGTATTGCTGTAACTGTATCAGCTGTTATAAGGTTTCTAAATTGCTATCCAGTTTAATGAGAGATATTCTCTTGACTATTGTATGGGGAGCAGCGAAATTGAAATCTTTAAAGCAGGAAACAATTGTGTAGTGATGAAATGTAAGCATGACTAAGCTGAAAATCTTAATGGTCTGTAGTGTAGTTGTAACCATGTCAGTCCCAAGATATCAAAAAGGCAAGACAGGTGAGGTAATACCTCTTACTGGACCAGTCTCTGTTTGTGAGAGAGAAACTTTTTAAGCCACATAGACCTGAAGAGCTCTGTGTGGTTTGAAAGCTTGTCTCTCTCTCACCAACACACATTGTCCAATAAAAGATATAATCCAGATGGGGTCCTTCAGTGATAAGGGAATGTGTAAGCATGCTAGCCCAATGACTTTCACGTATAGCAACTGCATTCTCATTGTAGCTTCTGCAGAATCAGCAAAGGAGATGTTTGACTCGGCGGTGCAGGAAGATTTCTTAACACACATACATACACTGGAAATTATAATTAGGGATTCAGGTTTTCCAGTGTTGAGATTTTACTTATTGTCAAAACAATGAGGAGTCCTTGTGGCACCTTAGAGACTAAAGGTGCCACAAGGACTCCTCGTTGTTTATCTGATACAGACTAACACGGCTACCATTCTGATACTTACTGTCAGTGCCTGTTCTTTTCACTACTTCCTAGGAAAGTCTTTGTTTTGTTTATGTATTTGATCAGAAACTTTTTATTTCACTGCTTACAGGATATAATTTTTTTTTTAAAACTTGTTACTTTTATCCTATAGTCCTGCAGTGTGACAGCCAAACCTATCACTTACTATGTATAACCAAGAACTGAACTCTGGAAAAAAAACAAAATCTTGAAGGCTCTGACTTACAGCAAACAGCATGAAAAGGGTACAAATCTTGTTGAATGTCTTTCTGCCTTCTGCTCGCTCTCTCTCTCCAGCTACATGTTTGTTTTGTTTGTTTTAAACACTAGTTCCTGAAGAATTAGGATAATTGTTCTTGGTTTAAATCGGAATACCTCTATGCTTCATAGGTTGTTTTTTTTTTTCTTTTTCTCTCCCCCCCCCCCCCCCCCCCCCCCGTAGAACACTTCCTGGAGGAGTTGGAAAGTTCATAAAACAGCAATATAATATATGACACGACACTTAAAACGATAGAGACTAGAACACTGTCAACCTGATATCTAGCTAGTCTAAAAAAATTAACTAAAAATATTTCCACGGTTACATCAGCCTCTGTTTTCCTTCTGCCAACTTTTGTGACTGTGCAGCCACGTTTTCTTATCTTTCAGAATGTATTTATAAATTCCTGTCTGTCTGCAAGACACCTGTGTGGATAGGGAAGAATTTCAAGGTGGTAGTATGGGCTGTTGGATAGAGGCCTGGGATTCAGGAGGGCTGAATTCTGTTCCCAGCTTTGCCAGTAGATTGCTTGGTGGCCTTGGGCAGATCACTTCACCTTCCTGTGCCTCAGTTTTTCCATATTTTAGGAAGGAGGTAAAGTGCTTTGAAATCTACAGATCAAATGCTATGTGTTATTGAATGAGACTATAGTTACTTACTTTCTACACAATGCTGTAAAATGTGAAGTCAACAGAAAAAAAGTGTTTTTTCTCTACACTTTAGTTGTAATAATCTTAAGTGTTTAAGTTTATTTCACACATCTGATTTTTTTTTTTTTAAATTGACTGTGGTCCTTATAACTCTGGAGGGCAAGTGTCTTTTACTGTAGCATACTCTGCTTTACTTTTGGTATAAGCATTTTTATCCTGCTGTATCATTCTGTATATGAAAAAAATCAATTTTCTAAACAGGAAGTAACTGATCTCTTCAAATATTTGAAGAGAAACTATTTGCTGCTGAATTACATCCTGTTTTCAGTTTTATAATGCTAATGTAGCTATTTACTATCCCAATACTTGATTTTGATTAAAATTATATTCTTATCTCGGTAGTGATAATCATGTATGATTTCCTGCATTGTAGTCTCTGTTTTCCTTAATTCAAACTAATGAGTTCTCCTGGGATAGGATTTCCTTTGGTAGTGAATGTGTGTCACTGTATATAGCTTTGTGGCCAGTAATGGAAATGGTGACTATACTTCAATTACCATGATGGTCGATATTCTTTTGGCTTCTGTACGTGATAGCTTTAGATTAGACTCGGTTTATGCACTATGTTCAGAGCATAGGAAAAGTAACCTCAAACTGCACAACAGAACTTTTAGCGCACTGTATAGCAGCCACATAGTGTCCACCTGAGACATTACTATGTGGCAAGCTAGCACACTGTCGATTAACTCTCTGGCTTGTGTCCCATGTGGGCAAACTCTTAGGGTACGTCTGCACTACGAAATTAGGCTGGATTTATAGAAGTCAGTTTTTTAGAAATCGTTTTTATACAGTCGATTGTGTGTCCCCACCCAAAATGCTCTAAGTGAATTAAGTCTTCGGACTGCGTCCACAGTACTGAGGCTAGCGTCGACTTCTGGAGTGTTGCACTGTGGGTAGCTATCCCACAGTTCCCACAGTCTCCGCTGCCCATTGGAATTCTAGGTTGAGATCCCAATCCCCAATGGGGCAAAAAAAGTGTCGCGGGTGGTTCTAGGTACATGTTGTCAGGCCCCCTGCTCCCTCCCTCTGTGAAAGCGATGACAGACAATCGTTTCGTGCCTTTTTTCCTGGGTTACCTGAGCAGACACCATACTGTGGCAAGAATGGTTCCCGCTCAGCTCACCATCACCGTACGTCTCCTAGGTGCTGGCAGACGTGGGACTGCATTGCTACACAGCAGCAGCTTATTACCTTTTGGCAGCAGACGATGCATTACGATTGGTAGCCACCGTTGTCGTATTCCTGGATGCTCTTTTACTCGATCTTGGTGAGGTTGGTCAGGGGTGCCTGGGCAGACATGGAGTGACTCAGCCAGGTCGTTCCCATCTTCTGTCGAATACCCAGGAGATGACAATGGCCAGCAATTGTACTGCACCGTCTGCTGCCGGTTTAAGATGTAAAAGATAGATGGAGTGGATCAAAACAAGAAATTGACCCGGCAATGTGCACATCATGCTGTTGAGCTCTGCATGGTCACCTGTGCTGATCAGCTCATCACGCTGTCCAAACAGGAAATGAAATGCAAAAGTTTGCAGGCCTTTTCCTGTCTACCTGACCAGTGCATCTGAGCTGAACGCTGTCCAGAGTAGTCACAATGAAGCACTCTCAGATAGCTCCTGAAGGCCAAAAGCATCGAATTGCATCCTCACTACCCCAAATTTGACCTGGCAAGACTCATTTCAGTGCTAATCCCCTCATCAGAGGTGGAGTAAAGAAATCGATTTAAAGAGCCCTTTAAGTCGAAAAAAGGGCTTCGTTTTGTGGACGGGTCCAGGCTTAAATCAGATTTGCTGCTAAATTTGACCTAAAATCATAGTGTAGACCAGGCATCAGATACATAAAGTTTGATCCTCCTTCTGTTTAGAAGTTGTCAGCTTCATAGCGGGAGCAGGAATCACGCCAAAAGGGAAAGGCTCTTCCGCCTTAGTTGTACAGATCATCTTGGTGAATTCTCAAGGATTGAGAGAATTTTCATGCTATTTAATGATGCCTTGTGAAGCTGGCTTTACAACAGCACTTCCAAGATTTCTTCTTTAATCTTGGATTTTTAATCTTTACATATCTTTTTCACACTAAATATTAAGTAACGTTTCTGAAACAGGTGTAATGGGGACAGGAAACTGCAGCATTTTTCTGCAGAGATACTTTTAAAAATAACTAGTTAGTGAAGTTAAAGATCTCAGTATGCCAGCTGAGTTAGAAGATGGCTGCGGTAGTTGTTGTGAAACCAGCACAGAGAACAATGACTTGGGTTTTTTTTTGTTTTTTTGGTTTGGTTTTGTTTTGTTTTGTTAGGTGGTAAATTTTGCTTTTTCATTCATTACTTATCCATTTTGTTTCCTCAGGATTGGAACCTGACCTGGCACACAGAAAATCCAGATTTCACTAAGTGCTTTCAGAACACCATCCTTGTCTGGGTGCCTTGCATTTACCTGTGGGTTTGCTTCCCAATATACTTCCTGTACCTCCGTCATCATGACAGGGGCTATATCCAAATGTCACATCTCAACAAAACCAAAACAGTAAGTGACTTTTACTTCAGAGTCTGTGCCATGTATTTGGATTTTTTGGTTTTATTTTCAAATACACCTCTACCTTGATATAACGCAACCGGATATAACACTAATTCAGATATAATGTGGTAAAGCAGCGCTTCAGGGGGGCAGGGCTGCACACTCCGGTGAATCAAAGCAAGGTTGATAGAACACGGTTTCACCTATAACACGATAAGATTTTTTGACTCCTGAGGACAGCGGTATATCAAGGTAGAAGTGTATATACTGAACTGACTTTTTGTTTTTAAATAGTTTAACTTCATGAAATGTTTGTATCGGGATGGGGTCCATGCATACCATTCACCTGAATTTAATTTCCAAGTCTTATGCTGTCATGTCAACGGGCTGCCTGAGAATAAGTTTGTCAAGTGTAAAAAAGCACGTATCCTTCAAGGTCCTTGCGTGTGTGCTGATACATGTTACTGGCCCTTTGATACAGCCCCCACAGCGTGCCCTGAAGTTAGGAAGTACAACTTTGTTGGCCAACTTGATCCTGAAGCTTCAACCCTAGAAATGAAAGGATTTTATTAAACTAATCAGGTTTTTGAACATCTCGTAAAGTGTATAAAATAGTCTGTCTTTCTTTTTAGAGTAATTGTATTAATCCTGTTCCATTTCTCTTGAGCAACTGGCATTTAACAATCTTTTAACAGAGTTTATTCCTCTGTAAAACAAGCAAGAGCCTTTGAGAGGAGTTGTGGTACATTAATGTATATTTTTGAGGATTTCTGCCTAGTTTATAAACTTTCAATTTAAGAGTTTCTTCCAGCCTAAGTTGAGATATACGCCAGTCTTTCCTTCATAAAATGTTAGTGTGGGATATGATATTTAGAATAAATCTGAACTACGTAACACAGTAATCTTAAAATTCTCTCTTAATCGGGAACCTAGAGAGAGATTATTTTTTTACCTCATGTACTAGGTATGTTGTATACAGTTGGACTAATTTTAATTGCCTAATAGGACCACACACATAGGGCAATTGCATTGGACTGTGTATGTATTAATTTGTTGTACCAAAAGACATTTTGTTACACGCAGTAAGAGTTCACTTTCAATATTTATTCATACTTCTATATTCCAGGCCTTGGGCTTACTGTTGTGGATAATCTGCTGGGCAGATCTTTTCTACTCTTTCTGGGAAAGAAGTCAAAATGTTTTCCGACCTCCAGTTTTTGTCATTAGCCCTACAGTTTTGGGCATAACAATGGTAAGTATAAATCATTCTACTCAGAGTCCTTCTGTGATGCAAAAACCCGACCACTAATCTACTTTCCGCAACTGTACATATTGCCTCTTTTTGTTTGCTTAGCATTTTCATTCCATTAGGTACAATCATCATTTTACAGATTTCCCTTGCTGCTGAACTGAAAAGCTGATTTTTTTTGATTAATATAAAGCGAACTTTGTGCTGAAAGCTGCATATCAGCATGTTGAGAAGCATACAGGCTAGTTCTAAGACATCTACATTTCTTTGGAGGTTAGAGGTTCCATTTACTCATGCACATGCTTGAGAACTTGATTTTATTCTGTGGACCAGTAACTCTTAATAGAAGCTCTTAAAACCATAAAATAAGTCGAGCGTTGCCAACATTACTGAATTTTAAAAATAAAAATTCAAATTGTTATGTGTATTTGTAAAGACCCTTGAGTTCTCTGGGTCTGAATGAACGACATGTGGTGTTTATGCTCAAACTCTAGACACTGTGATGGAAAGTGTTAAAAGTTAGTTTTCTAGGTGCTAGATGTCCCAGACTGCCTGCCTGCTGGGAAGTGCAGGTACTATCCTGTTAGCTTTTTTAAAAAGCTGAGTACATTGTGCTTCTTCAGGAAAACCTCTCTTCAGTAATCAGCAAGTTGATTTTTTTTTTCCTTCAGCCCAGATTAGAAGTAATACAAACTTAAAACCCAGTTAAAACAACACACTTGAAAAGAATAACCCAGACCCATACCTGACCATAATTTCATGCAAGGTTAATGATATGACTAAAATGGGAACCCCTGGACCCATTGTAAACGTGCTTTATGCCACATGAGGGCTACATGAGTTTCCTAAAGTGTATGAAAGTTCCTCTAAATAGAGGTGGAAATGGAAAAGACAGACAGACATCACATCTGTTAGTGTCACTTTATTTTAACCAGTATGAAAGAGATGATGATTTAAAGATAAACTCTTGCTAAGTCAGCTTTCAAGTGCTTAGCCCTGGGAAATCTCTTGGAAAGGTTAAAAATCTTCATGATTAGACATGGCTGTTTATGTTGATTTGTGACACCCCCCAGCCCCCAGAGGCTTTGAACATATTTTGTCTGGTGCTCTGCTTTTCCCCTCTCCGTATTGTTTTTTTAAACTGATGCCCTTTGGATTAGGAACTAGCTTCCAGTTATTTTTGCACAGGACCGAAGACGTTGAGACATAGTTGGAACTTCTGGGTGATACTGGAATAGAAACACTAAAATATGGTTTGGGATAGACATGGTTGTGCTTCGTATATTGCGCTTGCTTTGCATATCATTTAATTTTTTAACCTTCTATGAACATAACCTGCTTATGCTATCTTTTTATCTGTCTAGTTGCTCGCCACATTTTTAATACAATTTGAGCGAATGAAAGGAGTCCAGTCTTCAGGCGTAATGTTGATTTTCTGGTTCACTGCACTGTTGTGTGCCACAATAATTTTCAGGTCCAAAATACTGCACGCCTTAAAGCTGGTAAGTGATTACTTTTCAACTGAGGTGAGTTAAGTGCTGCAATAGCAGTGGCTACTTGTTTAATGGTTTAATCTGTAGTGCCCATCAGTGCTGCTTAAGACACTGAGCGAGTTGATGATCCATTAAGTGTACCTTCATTCCTGAGCTTTTAAGGGCTATTAAGTCATGCTTGGTTTATTTTTTATTTAGTTTTCCATGTTTGAAACTAATCAAAGGTTTGATGGTCTTATAAATATTAGCAAGGAAGTTTAAAAGCAAAACAGTTTTACTGGAACGTCTAGAAACATTCAAAATGTATTGAATAGAATGAAGGAGTGTACGGTTACATCTGAAACAATGCAGGCTAAAGTTTAGTTCTTTTTCCTGTTGATTATACAGAGGATTTCCTTAAGCACTTGCTTTGATGGTAGCTCTGTTTCATACACCCATTTGGTCAAAGTGTTCCCTTGTATAGTTAGACTATTTTAGATCTCACTGGGGTTGGGTTTTTAATAAAGAAGTTACCCTTGGCTAATTCATTAAATTGTAGCGCTGGCTGAAAATAGAATGTGACTTTCTTGGAAAAAGTTCCTCAACTTTGTGAGGTTTTTGGAATACTTTTGACTGGCTCCTATTAAATTCGTATTGGGTTTAGCAGTGGCCCTGTGCTTTCTTCAGCGTAAATTGTCTCTACTTTCTTTGGGATTGTTGGATTGAGCTGTGCACAAGCATAGGAAGAGGAGGCTGTGGTGTCTGAACACAACATCGTGTGGTGGACTAATTTTTAATCCGGGCTCTGTTACTTTCTTCCTCTGCGGGCATGGCCAAATCACTTACTGCTATGCCATGAAACCCCTTGTGATTTGATCCTAGCTTTAAACTGGAGTGAATTGCACAGGTGCAGGTCATGGCTTAAATACTACATGCGTACTAGGGAATTGTACATGTGGCTACACCCGTGGCTGAAAACTCCAGTGTAGACAAGGCCTTGGAAGAAAAAGAGTGAGAAGCTCAGGAACTCTGTGGTGTCCTCAGATGAACCTGGTGCCAAAAAGCTCCCCTCTTCTCCTCTCTCCTCCACAAAGATGAAACTGTTTCTCCTGTAATGTTTTGCATAGAGGTGGAGAGACAAGGTGGATGAGGTAATATCTTTTATTGGCCCACCTTCTGCTGGGGAGAGAGAGGCAAGCTTTTGAGCTTTACACAGGTCACCTGAAGAAGAGCTCTTTATAAGCTTGAAAGGGTGTGTGTGTGTGTGTGTGTGTGTGTGTGTGTGTGTGTGTGTCTCTCTCTCTCTCTCTCTCTCTCTCTCTCTCTCTCTCTCTCTCTCTCTCTCGCCACCCCCTCTCCCCCCAATCTCCCAACAAAAGTTGGGCCTGTAAAAGATGTTACCTCACCCACCGTGTCCCTCTAATATCCTGGGACCGACATGGCTATAACAAGAAAGCATTGCATAGAGATGGCCAGACATTCTGTTTTATCCATGTGAGTCCTAGAATGTTGTCAGCAATGCATTTAGGCTAGAATGCCCAGTACTCTCCTGAGGAATGCTTGCTGCACAGAACCCACCTTTTGCTTGGTTTATAAGAATATTTACTTCCTCTGATGCTTGGATACTTATTTCCGAATAAAGGCATTTGGTACATGGTCACTTGTTGTACATTAAGCAGTTGCTTTACATCTTCTAACCAGAATATCAAATCTTTTTTTAGGGTCCTGAAGTTGATGTATTTCGTTACGTTACCTTCTACAGCTACTTCGTCTTGGTGCTAATACAGCTTATACTGTCCTGCTTCCCAGAACGACCGCCTCTGTTTTCTGAAACTGTTAATGACTCTGTAAGTGTTCAGTAATGTTTTTACCCAAGAGGAATAGACTGGAATATAAAGTGTCCTACCTGTAATACTGTTTACAGTGAGTCATTGGGCCTGATTTTGGAGGATGTTTAATTCAGTTCCCATTGAATTTAAACTGCAGTAGAAGGCACTTGCTGTTCACTATCGAGTTGATTTGTGAGTGAGGACGTTTGACACCATGCAGGATTAGGTCCACAGCATGCAGAGATTAGATGGATTTTGTAAACAATGTCAACAGTTTGAGACAGGCTGGTGGTGGTGATGGCTAAATGGGAGGAGACTGCTTTAGCTATCCTGGAACATGGATGGTAGAGGTAAAATATTTTTCTGGTAGGCACTGGGTTTGATTCTAAGAAATACTGCATTGACACAGCTGCTGTGGTGTAAAGGTTTATTTACTTTTTATCTTTTGTATGATAAGCCTGCATTCTGCCTACAAGGGATAAATATCCTACAACGATGTGTAAAATGAGGTTGGTGACTATAGGCGATGAATGTATTTGCATCTGTTGCAGCACATAAATTGAAAGATTCCTCAGTTTAAAATGTCACACCTCCATGGAAAGAGTAGATAAATATAGTTGGGGTGGTCTGTACTTTTTTTTAACTCTACCCAGCGCTTGCCTTTTGTTACTTGAACAACAGTTTCACGTATGTTTAACTCTGAGTCTAACGCTACATGTCAGCTCCCCAAAATGGATTTTCAATGATAAAAGAGCATTTTCTTCCTTTTGCTGCCCTGGTTTTGGCAGCACTTTGTGATTACTCTGAAAATATAGGCCTACTTGAGAGAGGGAGGAGGTAGGTTAACAGTGTGGCTCCAGCTACTGGAGACTGTTATGTGTTTGTAAAGTGGAAATACTATGGGCCTCTTCTGTGAATGGAAGTGCTGCAGTCCTTGAGCTGGTAATGGCTGATGTAGTACGTCTGAAATTGGTGAAAGAAGGAGTTGATATCACAGCTTACTGTTTTAGCTGCAAACTACAGCAGTTGCCATCTACCAGGTTACCACAATTACTTTTTATTTTAAATGCAGAGTGTAACTGGTATCTCAGGTACCACCCTTGGCAAGTGCTGACTTCATATGTCTTGATGGGGGACATGCTGCTGATCTTTTGAGGTCTCCTAAGCAGACCAGCTATCCACGTCTTTTAGGCACTGTGACCACTTCAGAAAAAGAAATCAGGGTAGAGTAATACAGGTGGATTAAATGTCTGTTGCCATTAGGCTTTGTAAAAGGATGAAATTGTAGCACTAGATGGTGAGCATGAATTGTGTCTAACTGAAGGACTAAATGTCATAATTTTGTTCTCTTGTCAACTTGAATATCTGACAGACTGTGCCCTGGAATTGTGGAAATGTTGTTTTCTTCTCTGCTTTGGTCACAGTTGTTGTGTATAATGCTTTCAAAATCTTTTCTCATAATCCAAGCTCTTTAAGAATGTACAAGGTAATTAGTGTGCAATAGGTGTTAAACAAAACGTAAGCCTATTTTTAAAGGCGATTCTCTTTTTGAAATACCATAGTGCATTGTGCGTATAAGTAAATCACTTTTATCTTTATACAGTATTTATTTCTAACTGTCCAGCATTCATTGAAGGGAAAGGCTTGTATGTCCATTGAATAATTGACAATTCTGAAATTGGAAGATATCTGTAAGCATGTGTAGTGGTCCCTTGCTCTCAGATGGGGGAGGGAGACCACTCTCCTTCACTACAAGCAGACAGTAAGTCACAGTTTGTAGGGGAAACACAGCCACTCTGGGAGAGGCAGAGCCACCAGCACCCCTTCTGGCTGGTACCAACAGTAATTAACAGTGTCTAAGGGAGCTTCAGCTCCCTGGGCCGGGCACACACTAGACAAAGCAGTCTGAGGTCTGGTGTTCTGGCTCCAGTGGACAGCAGATGAACACACGCCTCTTGAGTCTCAGGTGGGGAGGATGCCACTCCAGGGGTGGCAACGGGTAGGGGGACATGGGCCCACCCAACTCCACCATGTCCCAGCCCAGGACCCTAACAGTGGCAGAGTGTTCCGCCCCGAGTCAGCCTGGATCCACCTGCAACACACTGACTCTCACTCCTCTAGCAGCAGAACCATACCAGATTATGGTCTGCAGTCCAAAGGTCCTCTGTCTCCTTAGGGGTACTCGGCCACCGGCAGTCTCCACAGCTCCTAGGGGCATTTGTCTGACAATGGTCCTGGTAGCTTCTCAGGGCACTCTTCTGTCTCCTCTGGCTGCAGGGCACAATTCCACTCGGGGCCTAGTTCAGGATCCTGTTTGAGCTGTCTGCTCCCTCCGATGCTTCAGCTCCGACCTGAGTGCCGGGACTCTCCTTTTATACTTCCTGTCCTACCTTGTGACTTCCGGTGAGGGGGCAGGGTGGAGTGGATTTAGTTCCGTCTACCAGGGGGAGTGTAGTGGTCCCTCACGCTCCTGCTCGGAGGGAGGCCACTGTGCCTCATTACAGCATGGAGAGCAAAGTTTCTTATAAAATATTTAGCTGGTGAAACATTGGAGTTGATTTTGCTATGTTTGGTCTTACAGAAAAGTCACTCTGCTCACAATTCTGTGTTCGTATAAATATTTGTCATTTGGAAATTATATAAACAGACCTGAAGCTAGCTTTGTTTGGTTTTTTTGTTGGGGTGAGGTGCATATTTATTAGAAAAACTCAGTTAACTACTGAGCATTTTTATATACCTTGTTCTTATCATTGATTTATACCTGTTCGTTCTGTCTGGCGGCAGAAGGCTAATTTTTAAAATTGGATATAATTTAAGACTTCAGAGACACATGTGGCTTTCTCCAGTAGTCTGTGACTAGTTTAGTTTCCTCTCTGCATGTAAATAGTATACAACAGAGCCTTGAGAGTGTGGGCCCATCCTGCAAATTGCTGAGTGTATTAGCTCCCATTGGCCTCAGTGAGAGCAGAGAGCACTGAGCAGTCTGAGGTCCTGGTACTTCATGCACAGAATTGAGCTCTGTGAACAAGCTTGGAATTTGGAGGTGGGGGCGGGGGGGAGGCAAGGGTAGCACATCCAATCACAAATGAACTGTGTGAATCCATTTAACAATTGAAATTTGGTTGTCATGGTGTTTGTATATTATGTAGTACAGTGGCTCTCAAAAGTTGGCAGCCTGAGGACCACCTTTTTGATTGAAAATTTTGCATGGATCCCCAAGAACCCCACTCCACCTCTTCCTGCCCCTGCTCTTCCCTGACTCTTTCTGCCCCCTCCCTCCCAGTGCCTCCTGCATGTCACAGAACAGCTCTTCTGCAGCGTTCAGGAGGCACTGGGAGGCAGGGGGAGAAGTTGATCATCGGGGCTGACAGACACCCTGGAGTAGTTTTGAGAGACCCTGATACAGTAGCACGTTATCCACCCATTGTAACAGTCCCTGGGTTCTATGATTCATAATGCATCATCTGCTCTCATAGCCTAGAATGGTTTTGAATTTAATACTAAATCTGAAAAAATGTTTTAGGGCTACTAATTTCATCAATACTCGAATATTTATGTTGTGTTCTAGATTTCTCTCTACATATCAAGTTCAGCACTTGATAGCAGGAGATCTTGTTAGCTGCCTAATGCAGAACTTCCACTTATAAGTTAGGCTAAGATTTTATCGTGGACATTTTAGTAGAAGTCACAGGTCACGGGCAATAAAGAAAAATTCACAGAAGCTGTGACCTGTCTGTGACTTTTATTAAAAATATCCATGAGAAAATGGGAAGGGACTGGGCATCAGCAGAGTGGCTGGGATGTCTGGAGTCCCCACAACCCCATGTGGGCTCAGAGCTCTGGAGTTCCCCTGCCAGCAGCAGCGAACGGGAGCTGCAGAGTCCCTTTCCCCAGCAGTGGGGGCACTGCTGGAATCCCTCTTGCCTGTGCTCTTCCACCCCCTCCATGCAGCGTCTGGGGGCTGCAGCGGTCCTCCTGAGCACCCTGCGGCCCACTGCCTCAGGTGGTGGGGGAGTCTTACAGCTCCCTGTCACTGTGGGAGGCAGCAGGACCCTGCAGCTGCCAGAGCTGAAGTCACGGTGACTTCTGCGACCTCCATGACAAAACCGTGGTCTGTCTTATAAGTAGACTGCAGAGATACCACAGAAAATCTAATATACTTTCCATATGCTTCCTTGAGTCAGTTTAAAACTGCCCTTTTTCCAGGAAGGCAAAGTGCTACAACTGCTTGCAAGTAGCATTGTTTTTGATCTGGCAAAGTGCTAGAAGTGTTTAATACTTGGGAACTGTCGAGTTCCTTATCCCTCCCCCAAATGCTGTCTGTTTCATACATAAATATGCTATTTGATATTTTTCTGTCTGTGTGCTTCTTAACAGTATTAATTTTTCCTGTGTTAACTTCAATAGATCAACCCCACCACCACCATCGCAAAGGTTAGATGCTCAGTCATTTGAAAGGGAGAAGAAATGCAGTTCTGTTTCATGCTACTTTGTTGTAACATTTTTAGAATTCAGTTTAATGGAAAAGTTAGTGAAACGAACATGAGACAAATATTAATCCTGAAAAAATTCAACTTCCATATTTTTTACATCATCTCTGTAATGGTGACAGATGACTTCGTAGGTGAAAGTGCATGAGCTGCTCTAATTTTATAATACACATAACCATAATTATAAAATTATATTATATTAGTTACGTGTGCCAGAGGAGTGGTTGACTGTGCATTCTTGATATGCTGATGATTATGTGTGTAGAGGAGGAATAGAGGGAGGGGAGTGTATAATCTCCTCTTGAATCTTGCACTGAATCCACAGTATTGCCTTTGAAATTCTTCCAAGATTCCTTTTTAACTTAATCCAATCACTGATTTTTTTATTTTTTTTTTAAACTAGCGAGGGTTAACGTTACACTTAATAGAAACTGATAGAAAACCCAAACTAAGAATCTGGTGCTGACTTTGTGATGAGTCAGAGGGTGGAGACCAGCATAACTCCAATTGTGATATTTCTATTTGAAATTTGCATATGTGGTGTACAAGAAAATGTTCTTCATGGGTAACTTAATTTTCTCTGACCAATTGCCCTCTTTCATTCCTCAGCCTTGGGCTTTTGGGGGGCACAAAACCATGTTCTAATGTGGTTCTCATTCTAAGAAACCAGCTCTTTTTGTTTTCACAGACTTAATGAAAGTCTGCTAGCTACTGGAGGGCCGTGTGTGTATGCAAGTCAGAATAGTTGATTTTAAAATGGCCATCCTCCAGTGGTTGCCTTAGTTTGGAAGGATTTGATGGCTTTCAGACCACATCACCTAAATCACCATCACAAGCTGGATTGAGCAATAATACCCTTGTGGATAGTCTTAGAGACTGAACTCTCAGCCCTCTAAAGGCAAGTGGCTAGATGTCAGGATTCTGTGCTGCTGGCCAGTGCTGTATGTCTTGTTAATAAAGGTCTACAGTCTCTAGGGCAATCAGTTTTGGCACCTTTTGCAAACGCTGCAACTGCTTAAACATACCCTTTCTCCTTGTTTCAATTAAATTTGCCTAATTTTTAAAATGTTGTTTTTTAAAAATGGAATTGTGGTGCTTAAATGCTTCAATCATTCCATTGTAGGTTTCCCCTGCCGCTCCACCCCATAACCAGACAGGCTGCCTAATGCTTAGACAATCTTCTAGTTACTGAGAAATAAAATGTAAGGTTCTGCTTGGTTATCTACAGCAGGGGTTCTCAGCCTTTCTTTCTGAGACCCCCCCCCAACATGCTGTACAAATTCCATGGCCCACTTGTGCTACATTCACTATTTTTCTTCATATAAAAGCCAAGGTTAGCATTAGTGGGTAGCAAGCAGGGCAATTGCCTGGGATCCCATGCCACAGGGGGCCTCGCGAAGCTAAGTTGCTCAGGCTTCAGCTTCAGCATCCGGTCTTGTGCTTCAGCCCCATGTGGTGGGGCTTTGGTTTTCTGCCTTGGGCCCAAGCAAGTCTAATGCCAGCCCTGCTTGGCAGACCCCTAAAATATGCATGCGGCACCCCTGCCAGGGAGCCCCGGATTCCTGGTTGAGAACCACTCGTCTAGAGGTGTGTATTGTGAAGTTCATGTAACTTCTTGATATTGTGCGAGTGTATTTTGCATTTGTCTGCATCACTGAAATAAGGTAATGCTATTGTGCTCCATTCCAGTAAACCATTGGCATCCTTGATGATGTGCTGTACCCTGTGAAAAATAACTTGCTTTAGGAAGGATGTTTAGGTTAAGAAAGAAAGATATAGTGGTGCTGAGGAATTCTTATAATAAAATTGTAAATTTTCATAAGGATAAAAGTAGTATTTTTGTTTAATTGTTTCAATAGGTTTTATTTATATGACTGACATCTTTCTCTCTCCTTTCCTTTAGAATCCCTGCCCAGAGTCTAGTGCTTCCTTCCTTTCCAAAATTACATTCTGGTGGATTACAGGGTAAGAGAATAAGTCATTGTATAATGCAGCTATCAAGTGTCAACCTGTTATGCTTTCAGAAGATACTCAAGGCTCTCCTGACCTGTGGAGAGTTTTACGATTGTTCAGTAGACACTTAACTACAGGAAACTGATAGGTGGATAATTAATTTTATTTTCTAATGACAGGTCTCTTCAATTTCTTGAATTCTGCTGATATTGCACATCTAGCCTCATAAACATGTGTCATTAAATGATGCGTTTTAATGTTTGATGCATATGAGTGGTGGAATGGAAACATACTTATAGTATCTGTGCCATTTGACTGTTGGAATATTATAGACTAATCTTTTAAAAAATTTCTCCTGGTTACACTGCTCTACAGCGAAAATGCTTCTGAAATAAATGTAGTCCAACTTTACTAATTCTGGATCACTGAGAACGAAAATGCTGCTTAAAATTGTTGATTGGCTCTAGTTTTCAAGATATGCTATTGGGTCAGTATATACGACCCTTGACTTGGGAATGGCGGAGGATAAGTGAGTTATAAAGGGAAGGGATCTCAGTTTAAACCAGAAATGACTAAAATACATCTTTGACTGGATCTATGAATAAATCTATGATTGGGTTTGGACAGTACTTGCTTTTGAGGCAAAACAATGAATGATGCAATCTGAAGCTGGTATTGCATCATACATGATATGAATTGCATCATGTTATTCCTAGAAGTCATGGATGATGCAATCATAATGAAGCTTACATCACTCTGCCGAAGAAATTGCCCTATATCAGCTCTAGAAATCATACAGTGTCATGCTCTTATTTGTCAGTGTTTGATTTTGCAAAGGGACACATTTCTGTTTAGCCAAAGTGAGCAGAGATGCCTCATACTTGTGTGAACAGTGCAGATAACTTCTGCTATGTTTGTGGTGAAGTGACTTTTGCATCACAAAAGCGCAGTCTAACCACTATGGTTAAGAAAGCCTATCACCTTTCTTTTGGCTGCAAAATTGGAGATCAGGACAAGAGGTGGGCCCCACACATATGCTACAACACTTGTGCAACAAATCTTCGCTAGTAGTTGAATAGGAAAAGGAAATCTATGCCTTTTGCAGTGCCAATGATTTGGAGAGAGCCAACAGATCGTACCAGCAATTGTTACTTCTGCATGGTGCCTCCAGTTGGGAAAGGTGTGTCAAAGAAGAAAAAGTGGACTGTGCATTATCCAAACATTCCATCAGCTGTACGCCCAGTACCCTACGGAGAAGGACTGCTGGTTCCTGATGCACCAGAATCATTCTCACTTGAATCAGACGAGGAAGAGGATGAAACTTCTGGTCCTGAACCATCAATGTCACAGGACCTACATTTTCTCCCATCCTCCTCCTCTGAACCACACCTCATAACACAAGGTGAACTGAATGATCTTGTCAGGGATTTGGAACTACCCAAGAGTAAGGCAGAGCTGTTGGGCTCCAGACTACAGCAGTGGAATCTCCTGGCAGGCTGTTTGGGCAAATGGAGCCTATCAGTGCTTGCAGACTATTGCTGGACGGTGATAAGAGATGCTCCATTTAATGAATACAAGAGACAAGCCAAGAAGCGCCGAGTAGACACTGAATAGGACTAAACTATATACATAATAGTTTTTTGCCTTTTTGTTTCATAATAAATTTTATTTATAGAACCCTTTTGCTGATTTTTAAAGTGTTACATAAACAGGACAGGTGAGCTATTATCATGTAAAGCAACCATAAACACAGGAAAAGACCTAGGTTTACAATTTATGATTAAACCTCTACTATCTACACAATATACGTAGACATAAAATGTAAAAACTTAAATATCTTAGAAACAGTAGCCAATCAGTTGTTTTAATTGTCATATTTGAATTCAGCACATCAAAATACATAATAAATATCACATTTTATCTCTGAAGCAGATGACTTCTCAAAAATTGTAGACCAGTGTTATCTGTAGTTGCTTCATGTTATCTATCTTCAACTGTGCTTCCTTGTATTGTGATCAAATCTGCTTTCTCAAGCTACATGGTATCACTATTTGGATGGGAGAGCACTAAAAGCATTATAGATGATTAAGCAGGTGGTAACTTCTTTCTTAATCAGGACTTGGCCAGTGTCTCAGCATGGTCTTTAGGTAAAAGTATTGCCCTTCAGGTAAGAGTAAAATGAACTCTATTGCTCAGTTTGAATTTTAATTGCATTGCTAAATTCCAAGTGGGATAATTTCATTCTGCTTCTTAACTTCTCCCTGCAGTCTCACTTAAGCATTATATTGCTATTTATCCTAATTTTTCGTGCATTGTTAAATAAATTACTGCATCTCACTTCACAGCTGACTGCATTTTGGGGATGGATAAACAGTTCTCTGTGTTATGAAATTAAATATACAGGGTATAACTTGCTTTGACACTCTCTAAAGGATGCTGATGGTGATTCTTTCCAATACAGGTTGATGATTCAGGGATATCGGCGACCATTGGAAGCTAAAGACTTGTGGTCATTAAACAAAGATGACACATCTAAGGAGGTAGTGCAAGGTTTGGCTAAGTACTGGGAGAAGGAGTGTGCAGATACAAATAAGTAAGTTCAGTTATGCTAACAGTTATTAATACAAAGTGGTAGCTAATAGAATATAGGAAACTAGGATGGCATTGGTCAAGATCCATTTTAGTCAGGAAACTTTTCTTGAAATTTCATTTATGTCAAAACTGAATATAAAGGGGAAACTGTTTTTTAATTTTATTTGTATGTAAAATAATACATGAGTGAAAATAAAATCATTAACACTGAGAAATAGTAGTGAAGTACAACTAATTGATTACACATTATGCTAGTGTGCTTTTATCCAGTTGGTTAATTCCACTTGTTATGCATATTATTATGAACACGTTCCAGAAGTCCTTGACAATCAAAGTATCATAAAGGACCTAATGAATCCACTTGTCCATTAATGCCTCAAGGATACCAGTGGCTAAAATATGAGATTATTTGGTTCTTACCTAGGCAAATTTCCATAAGCTCATTAGATGCTTTTATTGAATAAGGATCGAGTATGGACCTCAGGATTTGCCCGTAGGTGCGTAGACACCTGAGGAGCAACCTTGTGAGTGTATGTGTGAGAGAAGAGGGTTTTTTGTTTGTGTTTTTGTTTATTTCTCAGCTTGCAAATGGACTACAACCTTTGCAGTATTCTATTTTGAATAATTTTCAACCAATGTTCATTTTGTCTACAAATTTTTCTCATGCCTACATCATCACGGCATACTGAAGTGACTGGCCAGTGAAGGAAAAAACTCTAAATTCATATGGTATTCTCAGTTTAGTTAGGTGTATAACAGGGGTGCTGGAACAGTTTGTATAGTGGTGGTGCTGAGAGCAATTGAACCGAACTGTAAACAGTGGAAACCACTTCAAGCCAGGGGGTGCGACAGCAGCCCTGTTTCCAGCACCCATGGTAGATAGTATACACAGAAACATAGTTTTGCATACAGCCTGTTTTCAAATACTGGGAAACATGGTTTGGCATACACCAGATGCATCAACTTAACCATGGTTTCGTTCTACTCATTAGGGATGATTTAACATAATTATTTCTTAGGTTGTAAACCCTTAAGAACAGGGACTGTGTCTGCTAACTCTGTTTGTACATTGTCTAGCACAGTGGGACCTTAATCTTGACTAGGATCTAGGGCTGCTACAGTAATATAGATAATAAACTCGTGTTTAACTTGGCAACTCACATATAATTTTACACCTGAGTATTCCATAGCTATAGGATGTGGTTTTTAGGAACATTTGTCCCAAGAAAAAAAAAACTAGGCTTCTGAAGTGCTGCTCAGTTAACCAGAGGCTAGTAGCTTCTGATAAACAGATCCCTCCATAACGTTGTGAAACACTGAGTTACCAGTCTCAAAAGTGGCTGGTAAACTACCATCTCTGATGCAGGGACACTTGAAGCTACTGAAAGGAATGATGGCAAATATCATGATGACTGCAAATCCCTGTGGTGGTGAGTATGTAAGGGCTTGTCTGCATTACCCACTGGATCGATGGGCAGTGATCGATTCAGCGAGGGTTGATTTATCTCGTCTAGTTTAGACACGATAAATCGACTGCCAAGCGCTCTCCCGTCGACTCTGATACTCTCCCAGGGTGTAGGCGGAGTCGAGGGGAGATCGTCAGCCATCATCCAACCGCTGAGAAAACACCGCAGTAAGTAGGTCTAAGCACGTCGACCTCAGCTACATTATTCACGTAGCTGAAGTTGTGTAACTTAGATCAGTTCCTCCCTCCCTTCCGCCCTACCCCCACAGTCTGCGCTCATTGTGACATGTAGAGTACATGCACAGTTACATGCTGCAATGGAAAGACTCCAGCTGTGGGGAGCTGCCGGAGCATTTCCCTGCTTACCTTCCTGCCGATGGAGCCTTTCTCTGCTGTCTCCCCTGCTAGAGCCTTTCCCCATTGTTGTTCACTGCGGTGGGAAAGGCTCCAGCAACAGGACATTGCACTGCTAAAAAATAAAATGTTAGACATGGGAGGCATGGCTTGGGCAAATAGATAGTCTGTGTAGGGTATATACCCTGGGATTCAGCTGTGTGGGGCACTGTACTCTTCTGTACCCATTTAAGTTACACCTCACTTAGCACACTGCTATTTAAACCTGCGATAGCTGGGCATGCAGTGTTTGTACTCTGGATGTCGCAGTAAGTGTAGACGTATCCTAAGCTACTTTTTCTTAGCAACTGGAGTAGATTTCTCATTTTAAGACTGCATTCTTATGTTCAATTTTACAGAAGAGTCACCATTGTTAATTTTAAATAGTTGTCAGTGCGATTCAGTAGAATGTCCTAACGATTTAAAGAAATGTTTCTTAATTATTATTGTAGGCAAGCCATAAAAATGGTGTATTCACCCAAAAAGCAAACGAAATCAAGCAACTCAAATGGCGATGTGACAGAAGAAGTTGAAGCTTTGATTGTAAAACCATCTCAAAGGAACTCTGCCCCTTCTCTGTTGAAAGTGTTATATAAAACGTTTGGACCGTACTTCCTCATGAGCTTCCTGTTTAAAGCCTGTCATGATCTTATGATGTTTTCTGGCCCGGAAATCTTAAAGTAAGACTTCCTTTAATGCCTTCTTCTGTTTCTCTGTTTATACAAAATACCTGGGTAGATCTTTGATTCCTTCTCGCTATTATTATCAGGCTACTCTTCCTTTAGCTGCGACAGCTGACAAGTTGCTTCCTTTTGCACTAGTGTTTCCATGCAAATGACTTTGCTTCACTGGTTCCAATTGGGAATCTAGCATTCCAATTCCCTTCTGATGCTCTGAGAGTCACCTTTCTAACACTAGGAAGGTCGGGCAGTGGAAGTTCAGATGCAGCAAGAAACTTGATTCATCTAAGCTAATGTTAATCTGTAACAGTTCATGGGATCACAGAGAAGGTCTAAAGGCTCCTGAAGCAAAAAGTAATCCTTGAAATCAGTAGCTGAAGCAATGGAAGGGTGAGGGGAAAAGGGGTGCTCGTATAACATAAGGGAAGAAGCGGAACACTAAGTGGAAATGATGTACCTTTAGTTTCAATGGTGATGGAAACAATTCTGAGGCAGTAGTTCTGAGTCAGTGCTGTATTCTGCTCATTCTCTTTTTAGATAGCCATGTGCCTTACTAGTGATCACTTCTAATATAGGTCTTCTTGGATGTACTGACAGAAGTTTCTGAGAAAGTTTGGTAATTCAATATTCCAGATTATAGCTAGGGACACTCGGGAATGAGGTCCCCCATCCTGGTGGGATAGGGAGGCGGTGTGAGGTGGGGGAGTTCGGGGGACCTCTCCAGTTACAAAGTCTGGGTAAAAATCTTGTGACTTGACTGAGGCCACACCCTAGTGTTCCTGTGTGTTTGCTATTACCAGTTTGTTGCGTTTTGTTGGGATATCATGTGACCAATATGTCTGGAATAATCTAGTCATTGTTTGGAAATTTGATCAGCTCTGACAGTGTGCATTAACCTTGCTAAATCCTCTCTTTGCAGGTTGTTAATTAACTTTGTGAATGATAAAGATGCCCCAAATTGGCAAGGCTATCTGTACACAGGGCTTCTGTTTGCATGTGCCTGTCTGCAGACTCTGATTCTCCACCAGTACTTCCATATTTGCTTTGTTACTGGAATGAGGCTTAAGACAGCTGTCATTGGTGCAGTGTATCGCAAGGTATGCATGTTTGAAATGTTATATCATCACCAGAGTAACGGTACCTCTGAAAATTGGGGCAGGGGAGCTGCAATAAAATCTTAGTGATGAACTTGAGTAAATTACATAATTTTAACTAGTTGGTACGCTTTGTCCAGGCTGGTATCTAATGCTAAACAGAATGTCAGAGACCTCCTTCTTCAGCCCACGGCTGTAAATTAAAGATACTTTCAGTTAAGAAGCTGCTTTTTATAAACAACAAAATCCCAATCCATTTCACACCTTATCTTGGAATGGGAACTAAACTTCCGTCTGCACAGAAGTGGGACAGACGTCAGTAAAATGAGAGGATTATTAGCAACCAAGCAGGCACCAGTCTGCACAACCTCAGCCTGAAACAACCTAGAACTATTTAAAAAAGCTTTAGACTAGCTGCTCTGCAGGAGGTGAGGCCGGAAAACATATGACAAGAAGCCAGCACTCAACCCCTGGCACTAAAACCAAACAAACCCCAAACAAAAACAACTTGCTCATGTTTTTAACTCTGATTAAAACTGTGTATTCAGTATACAGTGCTTTTTAGGCATGCAGGGGAAAAAAAACCAGTACTGTACATAAGAGAAGCATTGCCTGTGACCACAAATTAAACTCCAGAAAAAGCTGTTCGTGCTGCAGTACGAAATAAAGGCAAATTGTGAAGCTGTTTTGCCTACTATAGTCCAGTATCTTCCTTTTTATCTACACACAGGCATTGGTTATCACAAATTCTGCAAGAAAGACGTCTACTGTTGGGGAGATTGTAAATCTAATGTCTGTGGATGCTCAGAGGTTCATGGACTTGGCTACGTATATAAACATGATTTGGTCTGCACCTCTGCAAGTTATATTAGCATTGTATTTATTATGGCAGGTAATTATGTCATGCTGCTTGTTTTCCTGTTTAATTATGGTAGGTGATTGCAACTAGTGACCACATGTTTTCCTCTGAAGATCAAGGCTATAAATAGCTAATGTCAAACCATTGGAGAGTATAGAACAGGGGAGAGTGAGAGTGCGCTGCTGCATGGAGAACCGGTTAGGGCAGTATGCTGCCACTGTGTTGGAAGAGAGGAAGGCAGAGGGCTCTCAATTGCAAATCTAGCCCAAACCGCCTCAAGTACCATGCTGGGACAAAGGCTTCTCTTACCCATTCCCTGTGTAGAAAGTTGGTGTCCTGTCAACAGCCCTTCCTTCACTCAGCAGTCTTGGCCAGCCAAGCAACCCCATGTGAATTTGGGCAACCTGTGCTTCCAGAGCACCTAGTTAACTGTTGGGATTCTGCTTACCCTGTGTCACTTGGTGGAGAAGTGGGTAGATGAAGGACCTCTTTGTTTGATTCATCATCCCAGCACGCATCATGCTGGGATAATGCCTGCTGTTTCTAGTCCAGGCACTTATCAGAAGGGCAGCCCTGGTTCTGCTTACAACCAGGAAGCTAAGGCAGAATCTTAGAAACTCATCCCCCTATATTCTACTTTGAAAGAATAGCACCAGCAGAAAGTTGAGATGCATATGGGGAAGGACTTTGCATTTTAGCTTTGAAGAAGCAAAGATCATAATTATCTGCTTATGTCCTTAGTCAAAAAAGGAGGGGCGAAAGGGATAGAAAAATTATATATATACATGGGGTTTACGCTACATAGAATGCTTTGATATAAGATCTTTAAAGGTGTATGCTAACATTTTCTAAATAACAAGTGTGTGTTTTTATAAATGGTGGTGGTGGTGTGTTTTTTTTTTTTTTCCTCTTTAGAATTTAGGTCCTTCTGTCCTAGCAGGTGTGGCAGTCATGATCCTTTTGGTTCCAGTAAATGCTGTGATAGCAATGAAGACAAAAACATATCAGGTATGACACTTCATGTTCGTTTGTATGTGTATACGCTTTAAGACATGTTACTATTTTTCTGTTCTGTGTGACCCATTCAATTCATGGAAGTTTATGCTTACTATTCAAATTCTTGTCCTTTGTGCCAGGGTGTTTTTTATAATGGGCATGTGCTGCCTGACAGTAGCCTTCCCATCAGTGACTAGCAAAGCTAATGCACAAAACTCTTCCAAAATAAAAATGCACCAGTGTCCTGCAATGTTGTGTTGCAGTGTGGGTTTTTTAAGTCACATCTATGCCTGAGATAATGGATAAAATGCGTGCTGTTAAGTGTTTAAACTGGCTTTTAGCTGACTCTTCTAAGAAATGTGTACACCAGAGCATTTGGATCAAGTGTATTACTGAATTTGGGACACTTACAAGCATCCCAAAGTTAAGCTTAACAGGATTGCAGTAGACTACTCTTCTTATGTTAATGTCAGTCTGTTAACAAACCTCTTAGAATACCCACAAAACTCCTTGACTCTCTGTTTTGATTTTCAAACTAATCAGGTCAAAGAATACAAATCCATTTGATTATGTATGTTTTGTTTTTTCTGTGAACTGTAGTTTGAAAATTTAAGCCCAGAATACGAAATAGCTGAGATTTCCCAAGTATCAGTCTGGTTACTGTGGGCAAATGTTGACCCTTAATAGGGACCATTGCATTGAATCATATGACCCTTCTATCACCCAAATAAAGTGAAACGCCTTTGAATTTTGCACTTTCATAGTGCCTTCATCCAAGCCTCTTCAAGTGCCCCATTCCACTGATGAAGCTTCCCCACGTTCCTTTGAGGAATAATATCTAGGTATTTTCCCCATTTTATAAAGGTCCTTTGTAATGAAGGTAATACCTGTATAATGTACGTATAAATAAGGCACAGGTGTGATATGTGACTAGCCCAAGGTGACATAGTATGAGTCAGTGGCAGAGCTGAGATTAGAACTCAGAATTCCTGACTGTTTTTTATACTGAATCACACTCCATGCATGCCTAGAACTGTATATCTTTTCAAAGGTTCTTTCCCTTAATTTGGAAAGGCCTCAAGGAGTAAGGAGCCTTCTGGAGTGAACATATAAATGTAGCCTCATGGTGTAGTTGGGAGGAAAATGCTCGGAAGTTTAAGTAACTAGAAGGGAAGGTAGGTTTGTTCCTGCCACTGACTGGAAGACATGAGCTATGAGCCAACAGGAGTCTGAACAGAATAAAAAGTGTGTGGGGTGGCCAAGGGCTAGATACAAATCGTATATCATTGGTGCTCAAGGGTATAATGGGGTTACTTTTTTAAACTGCATTTTGTACATAAACGCATAGACTTTTTAAGGCCAGTAGGGACCATCGAGTCCCTAAATTCTACGAAGATGTCTCCCTTTATTTGTGCGAAATTGTTTTTTGCCTTTCCTCAAAACCACCCCTAATTAATTAGAATGTTTAATTCTGCAGTTCCGTATTTGTTGGTAAGGCAGCACTTTTGTTGTTCGCTTGCATTTGTAAGTGGTCTTTCCCCATAATAATTCACCAACACAAAATATACAGTTAAGAAATTTGTATGGGCTAAATCGGTTTATTCAAACGCTTTTGTAGACATGCCAAATATTGTGCTATGCTAATGACCTGTTTCTTTGTAATGGGATTTTAGGTAGCCCATATGAAGAGCAAAGACAACAGAATTAAGCTGATGAATGAAATTCTCAATGGGATTAAAGTGCTGAAACTTTATGCTTGGGAATTAGCCTTCAAAGAGAAAGTATTGGGGATCAGACAGGAAGAGCTGAAAGTGCTTAAAAAGTCTGCTTACCTTGCAGCAGTGTCTACGTTCACTTGGGTGTGCGCTCCTTTTCTGGTAAGTAAAACAGGTTTGAAGTAGTGCTTTGCTGGGTAGTAGAAGCCCAAAGAAACAGTGAGAGCGAAGTCCTGCTTTCCTTTTAGTTACTGTATTGGTCTTCCACTGTTCAGAGAACTCAGTCTTGTAAACAGAACTGTATCCACAGCAACATGTAGTTTAACTGTCAACTTTTCAGCACTTTTAGAAAAACTATCAGAGGGGTAGCCGTGTTAGTCTGGATCTGTAAAAGCAGCAAAGAATCCTGTGGCACCTTATAGACTAACAGACGTTTTGGAGCATGAGCTTTCGTGGGTGAATACCCACTTCTTCAGATGCATGTGGTGGAAATATCCAGGGGCAGGTATATATATGCTAGCAAGCAAGCTAGAGATAACGAGGTCAGTTCAATCAGGGAGGATGAGGCCCTGTTCTAGGAGCACACCTCAACTGCTAGAACAGGGCCTCATCCTCCCTGATTGAACTGACCTCGTTATCTCTAGCTTGCTTGCTAGCATATATATACCTGCCCCTGGATATTTCCACCACATGCATCTGAAGAAGTGGGTATTCACCCACGAAAGCTCATGCTCCAAAACGTCTGTTAGTCTATAAGGTGCCACAGGATTCTTTGCTGCTTTTAGAAAAACTGTTTCTCTACACTTCTGTCTTTATTTATTTTTTTTAAATATTAACAACCTCCTCCAAGTTAAACATTTCCTGACTTTAAGGTAGTGACTTTGTTAGTTCTTAGGCTTTCATTTTCACCAGTATTACAAATGTTGTTGGAACTTAAAAGGAGTAAATAGTAATTTGGTCACAAACTGGAACAAAATGCCCTCCAGGAGATCATTATTATATAAAGATTACCTAGGAAGCACCTCTTAGGACTTCCCTTTACATTAACATTTATACTTTTGTAATTTTTCTGGGAAAAAAATTACATTTATAGAAGTGCATGCTACACAAATTCTCAAGTGAGAGCATTGATCAAAATGAATATTATGCATTTCCACGCACACCACATACTAGTCCTACATAGTTGTGTGTGGATGCCTCTTTTCTCCCACCCACACTGGTAAAGCTGATTTGGTGGAAGAGAGCAGTTCTGTAGCTTGGGATCATTCTAACTTTTTAAAAGATTTTGTTCCTCATTTAAATATTGTCTCTGACTATTTGTGGCTGGTTTGAATTTGCACGGAAGAGAGGAGACAAATTGTATTAAAATTGCTTGTGGCCCTAATAGAACAAAGCGCAGTTGTTATCGTCATCTGGGAGAAGCAAACAAACCTTGCCTACATTAGGGTAAAATATGTATGTTCCGTTTGAAGGTATTTTTGTTCTTTCCATTCATGGATTCCTTCCCTCCAAGTGCTGTTCATGTTTACATGACATTATAGGTATGAGAAAAGGCAGAAGAAGCAGGATCCTGTGTAGGAAATGTCAGAAGCATTCTTTACTGAATCTTTTTTCTAAAAAAAGGATGAGATGGCTTTTTAAAAAGTTGATTTACTAGATTCCTAAATACAGCTCCTCAGAGGGATTTTCCTTATTTCAGTTTAGCTCTGTTGAAGCCAAGAAGATTAATTTCCGTAGCTAACTCCCTGAACGCCCGTGTGTTATGAATGTTTGTCAGTGGGCCTGCTCGCTTACAAGCTAAAGGGAGAGGCATCTCCAAGCTTCTACAAGAGCAAGATTTGACTCTGAGGGAGGGGATATTTTATAACTTTCTCTTTCCCCAATTTTTATCAGTCAGGATAACTTACAAAACTATAGCAAGCACAAAGGATTTTCAATTTGATTCATTTCTTTCCCATGCACCCTCTTCCTTTTTGCCCGGCTTTGTATTTCTTCTGGCCAGAGCTCCTTATAAAATTGTTCAGTATCTGTTTCATGAAACTGCTCACTTCATTGTACCTTTTTGTGACCGAGTGTGCTGATAGTGTATTTTAGTATAGATTCCAGTAACATAGGAATGTGCAAACTTTCTGCCTTAAAGTTATTGTTTGAACCCTTCTTTGTTTTTCATTCTCCCTACAGGAGGGCTTTTTTCACTGTAGTAATCTATGTGAATAAATGAACATATAAACAAGCTACCTTACCATGCACAGTTGAGTCAGCAAGCGTAAGAAAAACAGTGCATGCCTTCATAGCAGTTAAATAGGCTTTTACATAAGTTTTTAAATAGACCTCATGCAGAACTAAGAACCAATCCATTCACTGTGCGTTAGGTAAATAAAGTGGGGTTTAGTCTTGCCAATAATCTTACATTTAGTTAGAACATTCATGCCTCAAACTGGATAACAGGTGGTGATTTTGCTGGGAAAGCATTATTGGGTCCTGCTGATATACTGAGGCGCATGATTTATTATACCGCCTTGGTACAAGGCATGTGGGAGTGGCTGTTAGGGAGAAGAGGTGCTAAAAGGTGAGCTGAGCCATCTTAAAGGAGGAATTTTAGTAGCAGCCATGCCTGGCTTTGTGCTAGTTTTTATCTCATTGTTTTCTTTGTCGGTACATAATGCCTTAACCACACTGTTTAAATGTAGTTATTGATGACCTAGTCAAGCATATCGTTTCTTTAAGTATGCACACGGGTGCTGGAACAACTGGTATAGTGGGGTGCTGAGAAATGGCAAAACCTGTATATGATGGAAACCGCTTCAAGCCGGAGGGTGCGGCAGCACCCTTAGCACCCCTCGTTCCAGCACCTATGTTTGCACAGTGATTCTTCTCCTGAACTGGGTGGGGTTCTCATAGACTTTTTAAGGTCAGAAGGGACCATTATGAGCATCTGGTCTGACCTCCTGCACAACTCAGGCCACAGAATCTCACCCACCCACTCCTGTAACAAACCCCTAACCTATTTCTGAGTTATTGACGTCCTCAAATCATGGTTTAAAGATCTCAAGATGCAGAGAATCCTCCAGCAAGTGACTTGTGCCCCACGCTGTAGAGGAAAGCGAAAAACCTCCAGGGCCTCTGCCAATCTGCCCTGGAGGAAAATTCCTTCCTGACCCCAAATATGGCGATCAGTTAAACCCTGAGCATGCGGTCAAGACTCACCAGCCAGCACCCAGGAAAGAATTCTCTGTAGTAACTCAGATCCCACCCCATCTGACTGTAGAGTTTTATTTTCTAGTATGCTTAAGAACACATTTCTTGAATGATTCCTCTACCCCCAGTTATGGAAGCTATGCTTGTGAAAACCAGGCTTGTTGGTAGCCTTCTACAAAATGTAATGTGGGCAAGATCTAAGTCGTCTTAGTTACATTAGCTGTGTGCCCACCTTCAGAGCTGTTCAGAAGTGTGGTACAGTGCAGTGGTTGTAACTAGCAGAAGGAAAAGGGATGATTAGAAGGCAGAGGAAGCAAAAAATAAACATGCAAGCTGGTACGCCTGAGTTAATCAGCATATTTGCTTTTTCTGCTTTGCCATGTCTCATCTTTGTTCTGTAAAGAGAGTGAGACACTTTCTCAAAGTTTTCCAGGAGAAGCCAGCAGCTGTTGAGTAACAAAACAGTTAAGACCCAGTATTTGTTTTGCAAAGATTATTTTCTTGTTCTTAAGAATAAGTTTGTTTTTTTTAATTGCCTTTCAGTGTGTAAATGTGGCTCTAGTTATTAGAGAAGACATTGTCTTTGAATTGAAAAGTGTAAGAGTAAAGAATACAGACCATGATAATTCCCTCTTTGTTTTTAGGTTGCTTTATCGACCTTTGCTGTTTATGTACTGGTAGATAAGAACAATGTCTTGGATGCTCAGAAAGCTTTTGTTTCCTTAGCCTTATTCAACATCCTCAGGTTCCCACTGAATATTCTTCCTATGGTCATCAGCAGCATGGTACAGGTAAGATGATAATATAAGTGACTGATTTAACTCCAAGTGATTATTTCTATATATAGTGGCTTTTTTGAGATCTGTGAATGGTTTAAAGCCTTACAGTCCTGTGTGCACATAGAAGTCTCTTTTCTCTACTCACCACTGAAATGCAGTCACCTTAGAAGGTAAAGTTTTTGGGTCTCTTATTTTCCTGTGTGTTTTGGCTTGGTCTACACTTGAAAGTTACATTGACATAGCTAAGTTGGTCAAGGGAGCTGTGCCAACATAATCCCCAGTAGAAGTGTAGCTATGTCGAGGGAAGTGCTTCCATCGAGGTAGCCAATGTTGTTCAAAGAGGGGGTATTACTACACTGACAGAAAACCATCTTCCTAGGTGTAGGATGCATTTTCACTGGAGGCAATGCCAGCGTAGGCATGCTGGTATAACCTCTGTAGCATAGATATACCCTTTGTACAGCACCTAGCACCATCAGACCCCAATCCTAGTTGTGCCCTCTGCATGTTACTGCACTATAAATAAATGTCTGTCTGTTTTTTCCACTCTGAGGAGGGGGTGGGTGAAGTGGCCTGTGGTTGCTATATTGGGAAGAATATACTGGAATTAACATCTAGTTAACAAAGCAAAATGAAACAGTATTTTTTATAAGCTGTGTGTAAAATAGTTTTTCAATTGTTTCATATTTAGGCAAGTGTTTCCTTAAAGCGTCTCAAGTTATTTCTCTCGCATGAAGAGTTAGATCCAGATAGCATAATCAGAGGTTCTATCAAAGATGGTAAGTCCTTATTTTTGCATAGTTTTTTTTATTTGCTTCTAGTTTGTTGTTAATTTCCAGTGCTACAAACTACAAGTATTGGAGCCCAATAGAGCATTTTTTGGGTGAGTTCTAAAGTGTGTCTGTGGGCCTTTGTAATAAATTTTTGCAATTTGTGGCAGTTTATGTATCTGGCAAGAGAAATCTGGGTTTTTCAACTCAATTTTTGTGCAATTTCTAAGATCTTTTTTCCCCCTTTCCTTTTGTCCATAATATAAAATGCTCATATCCAGTGTCAATAAGAAACAAGGAAGATTATTGTAATTTAAATTAATCAGCTTTAAATGGACACAGTGAACACCTTGCAGAAAAGTAATTTTCATGTAGCAGTCAGTGTAGGTCAGAGGATGGCAAAAGCACTCCCATACAGAAAACCCGTAATCGCTTTTGTGGAGAGCATCTAAACCCCACTTCTGAGGCCCAGAAAAAGTCAGGATCTCCCCATCACAGTGACGTATACCTCTCTTCATTTATAGAATTGCATGTAGTCATCCAACTCTGCTTAAATACAAATAATACTACTCCAGTCCCCCATTCTACACAAGGAATGTCATTCATTACATTTGTGCAGTATCTAGCACAGCAGGGCCCTACCTGGTAGTGACCTTTAGGTGCTGCTGCATTATAAATTTATGTCTCTGTGAATTTATCACAGAACTGTAGGGTTTTGTAGAATCTTAATGCCCCATGTTGTAAAATGTGCTGCTCTTACAGCTGGTTTAAACCCTGATAAGTGATTCCCTAGTCATCCTTTTTATAAAGGCAATACAATATCCTCGCTTTCATGCATTTAGGTGGGCTCTCCATTACTAGATCTATTTGGTTTTCCTATCAGCAGAGTTTCTTGCTATGACCATTGTCTGCCACCTTCCTTTTTTTTTTTTTCAATTGAATTGCATGTCCGAATAAAGTCCAGCTTCCTTAACTGGATTCTTTGTTGGCTTTACAGTGGTAAAAGGAGTAAATAGTAAAATCTTCTCCCCCTCCCCCCCCCTCACTCCGCTGGGATCGATAGATATGAAAGTGTGTGCCTCTGAAGCAGTGGTCTCCAACCTTTTTACAACCAGGATCACTTCTTGAATTTAAGAGCAACCCAGGATCGAGCCCCTGCCCGCCCACGTTGGCTTGCTTTCCCCCACTCTTACTCACTTTCACCAGGCTGGGGTAGGAGGGTGGGGCTTGGGAGGGGTTGTGGGCTCTGGGCTGGGGCAAAGGGGTTTGCAGTGTGGCAGGCCGTGCTGGCCACTTCCAGGAGTGGGGCTGGGGCAGACAGGGAGCCTACCTTAGTGGCCCCCAGTGGCACCGCGATAGAGAGTCCTCAGGATCGATCAGTCGATCGTGATTGGCCGGCTGCTGACCACTGCTCTAAAGTCTGAAAATTGAATGTGCAATGTGGCATTGTAGGAAAAGTACCTCTTGTTGATTTTCAGATCAGAATTGCTCTGTTTACAAGTTAGGGCTACTTTTTCTAATATCAGTTTTGTTAACTCAGCCTTCAGTACTTCCTTTGAATCGTAAGTCCGAATAGAATCCAGCTTCCTCAGCTGGATTTTTTGTTGGCTTTACGATGGTAAAATGAGTAAACAGTAAAACCTAATTTGTTGGGAAAGGAAGCAGGTTGACTCCCTGTGTATATTCAAAGTCCTGTCAGTTGCGTATCAAGGTAATATTTTGATACACTTGTTGTTCTTGCCATACCTGTGCCATGGCCAGCAAATGATTGTAACTTGAGAATCCCAGCCCTGTTCGTAGAATCAGTCAAAATGGAGTATGAGCTATTAACGAAAGCAGTGTGCTGGAGTTCCGATACTAAAATAGCATTGGACCTTCCTCTGTGTGTGTGCCTGGATTTACTTCCCATGGCACAGTGCAGTGTGCATCATATCACTCTTTTTTCTTACTGGTCTGCGTCTTAACATAATTTTTCTTCCTTTATTTGCTAGCTGAAGGAAGCATTATTGTGAAGAATGCAACATTTAGTTGGTCAAGAAATGATCCTCCCTCACTGAATGAGTAAGAATTGGTATTCTAATTAGTTCTGGCCTATAATTGCACTAAATCTTTATCACTTTTTTAATTGTTTCTGTGGAGCTTGAAGTGAGTACATCACTGCACAATAAATAAGCTCTGCTAAAATGGTATGTCTGTGCTCCAAAGAGCTAACAACCTTAAAGGAACAGCGATACAAACACATTTCACTTAGTCACAGATAGGATGTTGCATGCTTTATAAGGTGTGTGGGTTTTGTTTTGGCAAGAAGTCGGGGAGAGACTATTGAATGGGAAGGGAGCTTTTGCATCCTCTAATTAGGAGTCTCACTCTTTCAAGCATACAGGTTGGTATGAAAGAAGACAAAGTTATTAGTGGGGTAAGGAGTCAAAAGGAATAGCCAGGAGAAAATCTGATGTAGAGCATATGCAGTGGGCTAGGGTAGAGGAAGAGAATAAGGGAAGATGGAGGTAGGAGCAGAGTTCTCCGGAGGCTCAAAGTGATGAGAATAGCTTGTAGTTAGTAGAAGCTGTGAGCTACACAACTAACCAGCCCCTTTGTTGTTTTATAACTTCGTCCATGGGGTTTCTTACACTTTTGTCCCCTTCCCTGCCATCCTTCCACCCTATTGTCCAAGTCTCCCCCTTAAACATCTTATCTATAGCTCTCTTCGTTCCAGTACTGGGCATGGGTAGAAGAGGAACCTTACAAAATCCTCGGGATGCACACAGTGCTAACCAATCCACCTGCAGGATGTTGCTGCTGAAAGCCTTCCATTCTCCCTATCCTCTCCCTTGTTTTTTATCATATGTTTTCTGGGACACAGACATTGCTTGGTGTTTGTAAAACACCGTGCATATTTATAGTGCTGCATAGACAATACGAGGTAAAGTTGGTGCAAAGAGTTTCAGGAAAGAGTGAGAGTATCAGACTGGTGGGCAAGAAGGATGGTCTTGGCAGCTGCTTTTTGGAGGCCTGATCACATACTGAGACTATATGATTGTTTACGTATAGGCAGAGCTGAGCACGTTCCACATATAGAAGTTTGAATTCTCAAACTCATGTTCTTGTTACAGATGCAATGGACTGTATTGCAATTGTCAGCAGCTATAGAGTGGGTGTTTGGTGTTTCTTTGTATTTGATACTGTAATAAAATGCTCACCATTATTTGTGTGTGGTATTGTATCAAGCAAGGCTGAACTGTATGTGATTTATTTCAGCATTAATTTCACTGTCCCTGAAGGCTCCCTGATTGCCATTGTTGGACAGGTTGGCTGTGGAAAGTCTTCATTGTTGTCTGCCCTTCTAGGAGAGATGGACAAGAGGGAAGGATATGTGGCTGTCAAGGTAGGAAATGTCTGGATAACAGTTCTGTTTGTGGATACGTCTGAGGTAATAACACTTCCATAGCATGGGGGGGGGGGGAGGAGAAGCCTCTCAAATAACAAGTATTTTTTTTTAAATGGGTGAGAATGGGGGTGTAATTGTGCTTGTGGTGCATTATGATGTATATAGAGGCCTTTAAGTGTGCATGGTGTATTAAAATTTTGTTTTTTATCATAAAAATATCAGGAATATAAAACCTTGTTCCTATTTTTGCAGGATTTGTGGAGGACCTAGACAAATGATTTGGAAGCTCGCTCAGCTCTAAATTGAAAGGGAGAGGGCAGGGTTGAATTTCTTATAAAGATTTCTTTTCCAGCTATACATTTGTTCTTAATACAGATTTCAGTCAAAAAATCCAGTGTTCTAAAATTATCTGAAAAGAATCACTTCCCTTCTAAGGAAAAAAAAAAAAAATTGACTTGCATTTTCTTTGTACCTATGATGGAGTTTTATTAATTCTGTCATCCTTGAATCTTCCTGGAAAAACAATGGGCAAGACATGAATTCTCATGTTGCAACCCCCATTCTCCTCTTCTCCCTCCCCCCCCCGCTTTTGTTTTTTAAACAGAAAAAATGTTCAACACAAGCCATCTTTTTCCTTACACCCTGTTGTATGTGACGGGAAATGGGGGAGAAATACTCCAATCTTTCATTTAATCATTCAGCAGTGACACAGGCATTTCTGAAGCATTCTTAGTCAAGATATATGAGTCTGAATGTCTTTTTAGTAGGGCTATTGATTAATCGCAGTTAACTCCTGCCATTAACTCAAAAAAAATTAATTGCGATGAAAAAAATGAAGCGCAGTTAATCATAGTTTTAATCACACTGTAAAACAATAGAATACCAATTGAAATTTGTTAAATATTTTAGATTTTCTACATCTTCATATATATTGTATTCTGTGTTGTAATTGAAATCAAAGTCTATCTTATTTCTTATTACACATTTGCACTGTAAAAATTATGAACAAAAGAAATTGTATTTTTCAGTTCATAGACTCAGAAGATTAAGGTTGAAAGAAACCTTAGGAAGTCATTGAATCTAACTGTCTGCTCAAAGCAGGACCAACCCCAACTAAATCAAAATTCACCTTGGACAAGTACTGTAGTGCAATCTCTGTCATGAAAGTGCAATTTACAAATGTAGATTTTTGTTACATAAACTGCACTCAAAACCAAAACAATGTACACTTCTACCCTGATATAACGCCACCTGATATAACACAAATTTGGCTATAACGCAGTAAAGCAGTGCTCCTGGGGGGCGGGGCTGCGCGCTCTGGCTGATCAAATCAAGTTCACTATAATGCGGTTTCACCTATAACACAATAAGATTTTTTGGCTCCTGAGAACAGCGTTACCTCGAAGTAGAAGTGTAATACTTCAGAGCTACAAACCCCTCCAGTGCTGCTGCTTGTTCAGCCAATCGCTAAGACAGACAAGTTTGTTTACATTTACAGGAGAGAATTCTGCCCTCTTCTTATTTACAGTGGCACCAGAAAGTGAAAACAGGTGTTTGCAAGGCACTTTTTTGGCTGGCATTGCAACATATTTATATGCCAAATATGCTAAACATTCCTATATCCCTTCATGCTTCAGCCACCATTTCAGAGGAAATGCTTCCATGCTGATGACGTTCATTAAAAAAATAATGTGTAAATTAAATTTGTGACTAAACTCCTTGTGGAGAATTGTATGTCCTATGTTTTACCCGCATTCTGCCATATATTTCATCTTATCGCAGACTCGGATGATGACCCAGCACATGTTCTTTGTTAAGAACACTTTCACTGCAGATTTGACAAATGCAATGAAGGTATCAATGTGAGATTTTTAAAGATAGCTACGGCATTTGACCCAAGATTTAAGAATCTGAAGTGCCTTCCAAAATCTGATCGGGACGGGGTGTGGAGCATACTTCCAGAAGTCTTAAAAGAGCAACACTCCGATGTGAAAACTACAGAACCTGAACCACCAAAAAAGAAGATCAGTCTTCTCCTGGTGGCATCTCACTCAGATAATGAAAATGAAAACGCGTCGGTCTGTACTGCTTTGGATTGTCATAGAGCAGAAACCATCAGCAGCACAGACACATGTCCTCTGAAATGCTAGTTGAAGCATGAAGGGACACATGAATCTTTAGAGCATCTGGCACATAAATATCTGGTGACATCGGCTACAACAGTGCCATTAGAATGCCTGTTGTCACTTTCAGGTGACTTTGTAAACAAGAAGTCGGCAGCATTATGTAAACGAACTTGTTTGAGCAATTGGTGGAACAAGAAGTAGGAATGAGTGGACTTGTAGGCTCTAAAATTTTACATTGTTTTATTTTTGAATGCCATTATTTTTATACATAATTCTACATTTTTGTAAGTTCAATTTTCACAAGAGAGATTGCACTACAGCACTTGTACTAGGTGAACTGAAAAGCTATTTTTTATTTTTACAGTGCAAATATTTGTATTAAAATATAAAGTGAGCACTGTATACTTGGTGTTTTGTGTGTAATTGAAATCAATATATATATTTGAAAATGGGGAAAATATCAAAATATTTAAATAAATGGTATTGTTTAACTGATTTTTTTAAGTTAATTTTTTAATTTTTAATTATTTTATCATGCGATGGATTTTTTTGAATCGCATGACAGCCCTACTTTTTAGCATTCACTACTTCTATAGAGCATGTGTGTTTGCATGGAGAATTCAGCAAGCTCGATGTTGGGAGAAGCATGTTCCATTTGAAACCCATTCCCCAAAACATACTTGCAACATGATTGCTGTAGAAGAGAGGGCATGGCTAACCTGAGCTGCCCCAGACACGTGCTGTTTTAGCATGAGAACTAGTGCATCTGTCTGCCTGCACTGGGAACCACGCTCTCAGCTGCACTGTAAAACACACTAGCACTGTTTCCCCAGTTGTATGATGGGCATCGTACATATCTTACAAGGATGTTGAATGTGATTATTGTTTGCATGGTGCTTTGAGGATGTCTGTGAGATGTTATTTAGATAGAGTGAAATACTGAATAGCTAATTTTTGTTTCTTATAGGGCTCAGTTGCCTATGTTCCTCAACAAGCCTGGATACAGAATGCAGCTCTGAAGGACAATATTATCTTTGGGAGGGAGATGAAAGAGAGCCAGTATAAACGTGTGATTGAGGCTTGTGCACTTCTACCTGATATAGAGATTCTTCCTAGTGGAGACAGAACAGAAATAGGAGAAAAGGTATTGAGATACATCCCGTATCATAATGGATGTAGTCATTGGAGTTAAAGATACATACTTTCCATTTTAACTCCCTTTTTAGAATTGTACAGAACTTGAAAATCTTTTGGGTAAAAATCTGTCAGACCAGGTCTCCACCTGAAGGTGAATTTTCTCTTTTTTCTTTTAAATATATATAGTTGAGCAAAAGTGGTGCTTTTTGAATGCTAGGAAAGCTGGGGAAGACAGCCTGTCCCCATTAGTAGATTGATGTAATTAAAAGGATTTTCATTATTATCGTTAAGCAGTCCAAGACCTGAACCTTGATGAGCAGTATAGAAATCACCCTCGTTGCTGAATGTTTAATTTAACTAAGTACTGAAAAATGTGAAGACTTATGAACAGGGACTGAGGTCACTGATGCAATTGGCCTGAACTGACCATAGCTGTGGACTTGCTAAGGAAGACGACTTGATGCTTCACTGGGCAGACTCTTTCCAGCAGCTGCCTCGTTGGCCCCAAAGGCCCCCAGTGCCCGTACAAATCCACTTTCCAACCAAACTAAGTTAAGCTCTCATCCAAGTACAGCCACCCCTCACCTGAAAGGAGCAGGCAGCTAGGTGAATTGGGGAATGGGGAAAACAGGAGGAGAGCCCTTGAAAAGCCATTACCTAAGCCCCTGCACAACATGCAGAGCATACAGGGGTGGAGGGAAGGCGCCTGCATGCTTTGTAAGGTGCACAGAAGGAGCTCCTACACTGGTGCATCCTGGGAGTGTGCAGCGTCTAGGGAGAGTGCCTAGGGCTCACAGTTCTGGTGGGTGCTCTAACCAAATAGTTCCAAATTGTGCAAGATAGCAGAGCCAGACTGCCAGACCACAGAGGAGGAAAGGATTTTTAAACAGGAGTTCTGCACTTCTGTCTCAGAATAAGGCCCTTGCAAAACGTGCTCTGTCTTGGCTTGCTCTCATGATAACTACAGACATGACTTTGCAAATGGGTTATTTTTCAGAGTATATTTATTAAGCATGCAATTTTTCACTCATAATATGAAATAGTTCCTATACATTCAAGAACTCCTCTTTTCACCATGGAAACTAAATGCTTGTTTATCAGTACAACACTGAAGTGGCTTCCCAGCTTAGTAAGAAAACTAAATACAATCATGTTTAAGATGCTTTCCTTACAGTGGGCAAAATGTAGGAGGTGCATTCCATTCACAAAACTCCGACTTTTAATTCATGGAAATCCTGTGAATGTAACGAGTTACAGAACATGCAGTAGAGATTATTGTATTACAGTGGTGCCAAAAGTCCCAATCTGGAACTTCCTCTCCTCTTTCTTGTGGGAGGTACTATAGAAACAAATAGATAGATATGGGACCTGCTCTCTCTCTAGTGTTTCATTAATGTCTAGATTTTTTCCATACATATCAGAAAAGGAGGCATTGGCCCATGATTTTTAGCACTATTAAGATACTGAAATAATGTCTGTTATTTGGTATGTTTATCATGAAGCTGCATCTCCTCTAATGCCTTCACAGAAGCCTCCTATGACTTTTACCCTCCTTCACAAACTGAAACAGCTTATTTTACTGTAAAACCCAGCAGCACTTTATTTTGTCCTTCTCCAGGGTGTGAATCTCTCTGGAGGACAGAAGCAGAGAGTCAGCCTTGCTCGGGCAGTTTACTGTAATACTGATGTCTATTTATTTGATGATCCTTTATCTGCTGTTGATGCCCATGTTGGGAAGCATATTTTTGACAAAGTTATTGGACCAAAGGGAATCCTGAAAAACAAAGTAGGTATTTTTAAATGATACTTCAGATCGGGGTGACTTTTCCATGGAATGATCCTTTCTGTGATTTTTAGCTTGGTTCACAAGGGTCCAAGAACTAGAAAGCTCCTTTGAAACAACTTCATCCATTTTACTTTCCAGTTATCATCATTTTTATTTCTCAATTCTATTTTCAATTGGCTCTGACTTCTTGCATGATCTTGTGAAAGCCACATGAAACATCTGGACCTGACTTTACTCATTTGTAAAATGGAGAAGTGATGTGAAGATGTAGGCCCAAATATTTAAAAGTATTTATTTAAGCGCTACTCGACTCAGCATTGCAATGCCTGTCTTATTTTCACAAGTGACTGAGGTGTGTATGTGCCTAAGTCCCAAGGACTTTCATTGAAACTTAGGTACCTAAGTCACTTTTGAAAATGAGAGACATGCTCCTAAGTCAGTCAGATGTTACGAAGTTGAGCAGAGCCAGAGCTTTAAAAATCTGGACTTAGTGTTTATAAAGTGCTTTGATCACCTCTGATGAAAGGTACAATAGCATCAGGGCACACAGTATTATGAGAGAGTTCAATGACTCCAAAGGCCTAAGATGCAGGTCAGCTGAAGGAAACGACAATTAAAAAACAAGAACTAACTTTTTCTAACAATTACCATGTGCCTGTTGTGTGTGGTGTTATGTACATAATTAAAATCTGGTGTGCGACACTTACTGCAAGTATTTAACACTTAGTTACTGTTCAGAGAGCGCTTTGTACTCAATATATATCTATTTATATTTTTTAACATCTAGACTCGGGTTTTGGTAACCCATGGGGTCAGTTATCTGCCTCTGATGGATAGAATTATAGTGATGACTGATGGTAAAATATCTGAGATGGGCTCTTACCAAGAGCTGCTAAAGCAAGACGGGGCCTTTGCCGAGTTTCTTCGTACATATGCTAATACTGATCAAGATGTGGAGAATGGAGGTAAGCTTACAAAGAAACTCCACTGAGTTAAGATGATGTGCTGCTTGCTAGTGGGTTTGTGGTAGCATGCTTCGAATGCCTTTCCTTCTCCAGGGTAGATCAAAATAGGCAGGGATCCTTGTTTCATGAAGGTATCCGTGATTGGCTAGTAGAATTGAAAACCAGGTATTCAATATTCAGGATAAGAGTGAGGTCTGTTGAGCTGTAGAATAATCTCCTGTGGAAGCACAATCATTAATCCTTTCAGATTGTCCAGTACAGCTCTGCAGTCAGTCTAAGGCTGGGCATCTGTTTATTCTAAAGATTTCTAAAAGTCATGTAATCTCTGACTTCTTATCCACAGGGCTGGTGAGTCTCTCACATAATTGGGACCTTACTTAATCTGAGAGCAGCTGTTCTTTTCCCAGGTCTTCCTGTTACAACACAGTTGCTTCCACACTTAGAGAATGCAGGGAATCTTTGTAACTTTCTAGTCTTCCATGATTTGCAGACAAGATGCAATAAGGTCCAATGCCTCCCAGTCTGATTTTCTTACAAGACCTACTCAAATTGTTTTCTGGTTCTGTTCCCTGCATTAATGCTCAAATACAAGTAGTGTTTTTAGTGTGCTTGGCTGGTGTTATGCTGATATTCCCTCTGTGTGCACATAGGATGTGTTCTTTGGCATGCACCCTCTGCTAATGCACACAAATGGCAGGTTTTGCAGGAAATGGATTACTCCTGCTGATTTTTGCATAATTCACACGTGTCACCTGGAGTGCTGCATGGGTGTTTGGTGCTCGACATTCCATCCTGCCTGAACGTTACCGGTACAACATGAGCAGTGCACTGAACCACAGAATATGAACGAAGCTGTCAGAGGAGCCATAGAGCTGTACTGAATTGCTGTCTGACCTCTCAGCCAGGAGAGAAGTGAGAATAGTATTCTGCCGTCTACCCCAGGCCAGGAGAGGGAAGTGCAGTGCTTGCATCCCCCTTCTAGCAATGGGAGAGGTGAGTGGGAAGGGAATGACAGGTGGAGAGAGGCTGATAAAGAGAGTGACTAGGGAACAGGGTGGAGAGTGAGGCCAGGTGAGAGGGTCTTTAAGGTAGGAAGCAGAGTTGCCCTGTTTAGGCCCTGTCCTTCCCAGGCCATAGAAAGCTATGAGAGTCCTCCTCTGATTATTGGAGAAAGCAGAGCAGAATGTGCCTCCTTGGTGAGAGCATGTATTAATGTGTGTTGTAGAAGAGCTGAGCTTGTCTTCTGAATGTGCTTGTTGAATCTGCTCCACTTAGGTTTGCCAGGTGTCGGTTTTCAACTGGAATGTCCAGTCAAAAAGGGACCCTGGCGGCTCCAGTCAGTTGCTGACCGGGCCATGAAGTCCGGTTGGCGGGGCTGTCAGGCTTCTTACCTGGCTCTGTGTGCCTCCCAGGACTGGCAACATGTCCTTCTGGTTCCCAGGCAGAGGAGCAGCCTGTGGAGCTCTGCACACTGCCCCCACCCTGCATGCCAGCTCCGCAGCTCCCATTGGCTGGGAACCGCAGCCAATGGCAGCTGCGTGGGCGGTGCCTGTGGGCAGAGGCAGTACATACTGTGTGTAGCCACCTGGCCACCCCTAGGCCTAGTAGCTGAGGGACTTGTCACTGCTTCCAGGGAGCTCCCCAAGTTAAACATCGGCCGGAGCCTGCACCCCACTACCCTCCCACACCCCAACCTCTTGCCCTAGCCCTGAGTCCCCTCCTACATCCTGAACCCCTCATTTCTTGCCCAAACCCAGAACCTGCATCTCCAGCCCAGAGCCTGTACCTCATCCCGCACCCCAACTGCATGCCTGAACCCCTTGGGTCCATACCCCAGCCTGGAGCTCCTTCCTGCACCCCAAACCCCTCATCCCCAACCCCCCTGTGCCAGCCCAGAGCACCCTCCTGCATCCTGAACCCCTCTGGCCCCACCCTAGAGCCCACAGCCCCAGCTGGAGCCCTGTCCCAGCCCACTGAAAATGAATGAGTGAGTGAGAGTGGGGGAGAGCGAGCGACAGAAGGAAGGGGGGGATGGAGTGAGTGGGGAAGATGCCTCTGAGAAGGGGTGGGACCTTGAAGAAGGAGTGGGGCAGGGGTGTGGCAAGGGTGTTCACTTTTGTGCTTATTAGAAAGTTGGCAACCCTAGTGCCACTGGACCTTTTGTAGGCACAAGCATTCTGGGAAAGGTATGGTCCTCTGGTTAACTCGCTGAGCTGAGACCCTGAAGATCTGTCTCCTGTCCCTGTCTTAGGCTTCTTTGTATAATCTTGGGCATGTCACTTTAATCTGTCTCAATTCTCATTCTGCAAAATGGAAATATTTTCATATTTCACTGGGAGAGCTGTGGGGCAAAGTAAGGATTGTGAGGTTCTCACCTACCACTGGGACAAGTGCCACAGAAAAGCTGTTACAATAGAAGAAATATGATTAACTTGCACACTGTATGCAATTAAAGAAATAATACTTTGGGTTTGGAAGCAGCTAGGTGTACTCTTATTTGAAGGATATCTGATACAGACTTCGATGTATGAGCAGACTTCAGAGATGTTGAAGAAAAACGGAGTTCTAACTCTCAGGTTGGGTGCAGCAAGTCAGATACTTTATTTTCTCTAGCAATTGCGTGGCGGGAAAGAGCAGAACAGGTCTCTCCCCAGGTAAACACAGCAAGCATTTATACCTTTTGTTACATACAATAATGGTCGACAACTGCATTTTGTTTATACATATGTCCTCCTGATATCTAACACAAGGTCACAACAACTTCTCATACAGTTCTTTCCCACTCGCCTCACACAATCTCCGCTTCTACAAATCTCGCGTTATTAGGGTTACAGCTAGCCTGACTCTTGCTCACACTAAGGGACGTTTGAATATGAAATCCCCTTCAAATCCGTGTCAGTTCTTTCTCTACTTCCACAGAGAGAGGGATTAATCTGCCTTTTTCTTTTATAATCTCAATTAAATTTAATACTTTGCATTTTGAACAGGTATTTATTTCCTGTAAGTTGCCTAGTTCTAGCCTTTGTCAGCTCATCTATGCAGTTTTGTTGGCTTTTTGAAGGCTTTGTACATGTAAACATGCTTGACAAGTATGCCATTGCTTATGTTTGAAAGTCTTTTTTCCCATTGGTGTGCTGGGTATCTTGTTTTGGAAAGAAATCCAGAGTTTTGAGTATGCTGCACTTATTTGCCATGATTGCATATAATTCTTCTTAACTACTGTGACCCAGATGAACACTGGGCACCTTTGTTGTTTACTTATGCAATGTGTTATCCTAGTGTTTGACTACTATTTGCCCTTTAGTTTTGGGCAAATCTCTTTACCTCTGCTTTTATTTTTCCCTAGCCGTAAAATGGGGGTATTTCTCTCTCTACCTAGTTCACATGGACTAATTTAATTTAAAGGGACCATATAAATGAGAAGTCTTGGCTTCTAAAGTCAAATTACTGTGTGTGTCTATATCTATAGTCTCATAAGCAGACTGTATAGTCTATGGAAACTAACAAAAAGGAGTCACCACTATACTAAACAAATGTCCTAAACTCCCCCAGCCTCTGTATGCATCTCATACCTCCAAAGCTCAGTTTGGCTGCCTGTCCTCCCATGTCATCTTAATGCTGTCTCGACCATACGCAGCTTTCTGTCCACCCTCCCACAGCTTTTTTCCAATTTACCTATTTCCTGCTCCTCTGTTGGTGCCGTAATTGGGCTATCCATTAGTCTAACCTCCTCACTTGTTTCTTCCTCCCAACTTGATTTAGAATAGCAGAAAAATCTTGCACTTTCAGCTGAACATATTTATGAAGGGCTCCAGCATTAACTTCTAATTTTTCTTTCTAAGTCTGGAACTACTTTTGGCAGGGGCAGGGGGATGGGGGGCAGTGGTCATAGTAAACTTTTTCATAGCACGTAATCTTTTGATGTATTTTTTTATCCCACACGTTACCATTCTCTTCTTGCTTCCATTAATATACAGCTGCAAAGAAGGGAGAAGGAGGTTTGTCGCACTCTTAACTGATAGTCCTTTTTCATTTGAATTCAATTTTTGTTTCTTTAAACTGTTTCATCACCTTCTTCCCCCTTTCTCTCTCCCTCCGCCACTGCCCCCCTGAATCCTGAACACAGATCCAAAGACAGGAGAAGACAAGGAAGGTTTGTGTTGGTTTGCTCAGGTGCTTTTCTGCATGCAGATAGTGGAAATAGTTGACTGTGATATAAAAGATGTGCATAGTTTTGGAAAAGTCAATGTATACATTTAAACTCAAAATATTCATAACAATTTACCATTCCTCCTTCACTGGCCACAGGTAACTCCTTCTTTTTTGCCACATTGTTTTATACTCTTCGTATTAGGGCAATAGACATGACTGCGTTTTGTTCTCTCATGTGGCTTCATCATTGACAGCTGAAGTTTCACACTACATGAAGAATAGTGTTGGTTAGCTTCTTACTTCATAACAGCAGGGAGAGAGCACATTGCTTTTTAGTACAGTGTGTGAAAATAGTGGCTTAAACTTCAGCATTTGGTAAGCTGGCTTGTCAATAATAGAATTTATGACGACAAATCTTCATCTATAATAATTTTAAGGTTGGACAAAATGTCCAAAAAAGCTGAACACTTTCTCTGTAGCTGCTCAAAATGTAGAGTTTTTATACAATGTAGAAACTTTTTTTTTTTCCTTGTGAAACTAATATTGCTCAGTTACTAAAGTTACTTGTAGAAATTGGAAGCCACAAAAGCAATGTTCATTTTGACACCGAGAGAGGTTTTATTTTCTTAAATATTTTATTTAAAATAACTTTTTATGGCAACTGAAAACTTGCAGAACAGTTGGCTACATTCTATTGTGCAGTAGATTTTTCACAAGATGTGATATTCCATCTCAAACGGGACTGACTGAATTGAGATCTGCCGGTGTGAGATTCAAATTAGTGTTTATTGAGAAACTTGCCAAAAAAAATGTAATGCAAGGAAAAAAAAATTCTGAAAAATTCTCCTGACTAAACCAATTGTCCTGCAGTTTTGGGTCTTCAGTCTTCACCCTTCCAGATGTTAACAGCCCTTCTTGGTCCATTTCACAGTGAGAAAGATTGGTATGTTTCTAGATTTGGTGAGAGTAAACACTAAAGAGTTCTGAAAACTTTTACTGATAGGTTTTTAAGTTTAGTTCAATGCAGCCTAATTTTTTGGCAGGGTGGGAGAATAAATATGAAAGATGGAAATCCTTAATGAATATCCCATTGACAGGGTGAGATGGGTCTTGTCTCTTAAACTTTAAACCTGTCAGAAAGACGACAAATTGAGGGCCCAATCTTGCAGATGCTTATGCATGTGAGTAGTCGCATTGAATTAAACGAGACTACTAACATGCATGAGAGTTTGAAGAGTTGGTGCATTCATGATTCCTTCATTTTCTTTCTCTAATACTTGTTTAGTGTTATAACTGTATGACCTTATGATTTGAAAAGGAATTCTTCAGTGGTGATACTAAGACATGAAATAAGGATAATTTTTAGTGAGTTTGCATCCTCACTGGTATGGTGCCAGGTTAATTATACTTCTGAGAGCTTTCCTTGTTTCTCGAATACTGTATTCAACATGTGCAGAAAGATTTATCACATACAAAATTAAATCTGACTTTGAAGAGCCGTTTGGGAGCTGTGGACTTTTTTTAATGTGGAAAAAGGGTTGCCATTAAATTCGGTGTTTGCAATTGAAGGGAATATTGAATGCTTGAAGTTCTTCATCTGGAAGTTTTCCTAAAGAAATATTATCTGGGTAAAAACCTAAATATAGTTTCTCACTTATTTGTAAATTTCTTAGTTTTAATAGTGTGATGTTTTCATTTATGCTGTTTTATTCATTGTTTGTACTTCACTCATCATGGACAATGAAACGGCACCGATCAGTTTAGCTTTCTGACTCTGCAGCATTAGCATGATGCGTCAGTGTTTCATTTGCAAACGCAGCAGAGAATGCCTTAAGTCAAACAGCTGCAGTTCAGTGGAGTTTGTTGGTGGTGGTTCAGAAAAATAGTTCATGGAAACATTGAACATCTTTATTTTTAACAAACGTTTTTAGGTCTAAACAAATAATTGTCTCCCTGTTAAATGCTATTTTTTTAAAAGATATAAACTGACTATTTTTGGCTGTATTCAGCCTCCTTAAGAATGTTTGTGTGCAGAATTCCTTCTAGGTTAAACACTGAAGAGCTCTGCATACATGGAAACATTATTGCCCAGACTAAGAGAAGGTACTTCTTTAAGGGAAAAAAGTCATTTGTTTTGTGTGTGGAAAACTATGAAATATAAATGTGTCAGGATCTGATAGCGACATTAGACACTGTTTCATAGAGTTTCATTTAAAGTGCCTGGAGAAAAACAAGAAGAATTAAATTCAAAGCTATCTTTACTGTTTCACAAGCTACATAAACTTCAAAGTTTGATTTGGTTTTCTAAGCATTTCAGGTTGACTTGCCTAAATGCAATACTACCTCTTGTTAATCGAATGGATTTATATAGATGTATTAAGAGGGAACGTAACGCCTATTTTTTGCTTAGTTAGATTTATAGAAAGGCCTTTCTAGTTACTCAGCCTCAGTAGCATGTACTTGATTAATCCTTTTGGAAAGTTTGTTGTTGCCTGCTGTGTAGTGTGTGTTTTAGGGTGCTGAAGGAAAGCCAGCATTCTCCAAGTTATTCTGAACGTATCTTCTACCTCTGCACTAAAAATCCAGAAAAGGCTTTTGTGTGGTTTCTGGTTTGCTCTAAAATAAAAATAACTTTTTGCCTTTTTAATGAATAGTCAAGGCATGAATTTTTGAAGAGTAGAAAAAGCTTAGAGCATCCTCTGAATTAGCCATAGCATGTTCTGTGCTGTGGAGTTGATGTGTGCTTCAGTGTCAAACAGTTCTCATAACTCTATTTCAAACTACTAAAATTAGTGTGCATTGAGTAGGGAAAGGAGCATAATATTCTATTGTCTTTGCATTTGCTCAGTAAGATTAAGATTCAAACTAGTGCTAAAAAGTATGGTGGTTGTTGTTGTTGTTGTTAGTAGCTACCAGTGTGGTGCTTTACTTTTATTTGATGGTGATGATAACAGTCGGCTGCGTGTGTGTTCCCTCTTTGTGCTGCCCCAGTTCTGTGCAGATAGCTGACACAGCAGACCCCGAGAGAACCCCAAAGACCACAGACTTTAGTAAGATATGAAGGAACCTGAGCCAGGTTTATTATCAAACAAGGAACAGTAATAGTGTCCCATAGACTTTACAAGACATACTACGAATTTGTGCCCCCTGGCAATGGATTGGCTCAGTCAGTGGCAGGACTTTAAATTGCCCCCTGTGCCAGACAAAGATGTGCACTTCAGGACCTACTTTTATACAGTTATAGGACAGATTACTTATTCCTACTGACATATTGAAGTACAGCCCCTTGGCTTATTAGGGTGCTGTCTCCTCTTTGATCATGTCGGTTCAAAGAAATCTATCCATCATGTTGTTGTCCGTTTGACTTAGTCTTTAATATGCACCTGCCTGTTCCTTGTTATCTCTGTGATGTGTTCTGATGCTATTTGTCACAAGTTCCTCTTATTAGCACTTACGTGTGGATGCACCTGCTTGTAGCAGCCCTCTTCTTGCCAGCTTTTGTGAGTGAGGCCTGCCTCTGGCTCACAGCCCTGCTTTTGCTTAGCAATGCCTGGAAGTACTTTGGTTCAGGCTTCAGGCCTCAGACTGGGCCTCTGACACAAGAGTTTGTTTCAGGGCCCAGAGCCGGCGCTTCCATTAGGTGACCTTAGGCGGTCGCCTAGGGTGCCAGGATTCGAGGGACAGCATTTTGTGCGCTCTCCATGGGGCGCGCGGGAGCTTCCGGTTCTGCTCCTGTCACACTGCCGAAGGACCTTCTGCCGATGTGCCACAGAAAACAGCAGCAGGCAATTGAGCAGCTCAATGACTGCCGTTGTCACCTGTGGCATTTCAGCGGAGGGTCCTTCAGCGGCGCAATGGGAGTGGAACCGGAAGGTCCCGTGCACCCCTGGAGAGTGCACAAAATACCGTTCCCCCGAATTCTGCCTAGGGCGCTAGAAGCTCTGGTGCCGCTCCTGTAAGAGCCTCATCTTACTACAATTGTTAAAACCTATCAGAAGTAATTACCATATAGAGTATTAATTGCTTCATTGTGTTCTCTCCTTTGGGTGCAATTTTAATGTGCGAATATTTGACTGGATTTTGACTATGACTTCTCTAGCTGTGGCCATCTTTGTTCATTTTTGCTTTTCCTGCAGATGCAAACAGCCCAACTGTGAAAGAAGGCAAGCCAATGGAAAATGGTGTTCTCGCGAATGAAACAGGAAAACCGATACTTAGGTGTGTAGTTGTTTCAAAGCAGAGTAGATCAAAGTGCACTAGGGAACTGTTAGTGCACGGTAGTGGGGTCTACACGGGCAGTTACTGCGCAGCACACTAGTATGCTATACATTTACAGCCCAGTGTTCTCTGCACTTTCTCTTCACCTAGACAAGCCCTTAGTCTTTTCCTTGTGCTTTATGCTGGACAGTTTTCAGCCTACTCTTACCATTCAAAGTACAGTATTTCTGCTCCTCATGAGAATGAGTTTCCTTAAATGATTAGAAGTCTTAAATGTCTTTTGACCTGAGCAAAGACTTGGAAAATAGTCTCTCTCCTTCATGCTTCCCAAAGAGAACATCTAAGGCTGTTTTGTAGTTCCATAGTGTAAGCCTTGTGCTAAGGAAGTTCACATGCCAGCAAAAATTGAATATCCCATGAAAATCTGAGCCTGTTCCACTGCATGAGTTTGCATTTTTTGGGGAGGCTTCAGTTCACGATACCCACAAGTCAGTCCATTCCTTCTTTAAACATCATAGAGGTGAATATGCCCATTTCTGGAAGGAAGTTGACTGCAAATTTTGAAGGCTGATGAGCCATGTATTAAATGTATTTGATCTTCCAATCCTGCTGCTGATGGGAATACTCTTGAGTCCCTGCATCTGCTCAATACAAGGGCAGGTTCCCAAAAGGCAGATTTTTATTTATTTATTTTTTTTTTACAAAGGAATCGTTCTTCCTTGAGTTTGATTATTCAATCAAGAACTCCTCTCTGTCTTGGCAGTCCTTTGTTTTCTTACTCTGAAGCATTTGTCTTCAGGTGCTAAGGAAGTGCACTCGGGCAGAGAAGAACGGGTCGTTGGTGAATGCTCACATGCATTCTCCTGTTAGGGAGGTTTCTGTCTAGCTCAGCGAAGCACAGAGTAAAATTGTGTCCAGACTTGTAGATCTGGGTCACAGAAATCCATTTGCCAAGTAAACAACTGGTCCCTGTTCTGATGGCTTGCTTAAAAATGTTTTTTCAGACAACTCAGTAACTCGTCAACTTACAGTGGAGAAACAGGGAAGTCTTTGAACCAGACTAGTACAACAGAGCTTCAGAAGGCACCAGCAGAAAAGAATGCTTGGAAACTCACGGAGGCTGACACAGCAAAGACTGGGAGGGTGAGATTTAATTATTTCATTTCCAAATTTTAGTTCATCAAAATCCCTGTGATTCAGGAGAAAATGGCATTCAAACGTGGGAGCAAAGTGATGTAGTTGCCGGAACTAGCAGTGCTGGGGTGCTGCAGCACCCTCTGGCTTGAGGAGCTTTCCATCATATCCAGGGTTTACAGTTTTTGTTCAGTGGCTCACAGCACCCCTACTATACAAATTGTTCCAGCACCCCTGCAAAGAGCAAGTAACTAATTTGGGGAAGGAAGTGAACACATTTTTGAGTTGACAGACCATGTGTAATTTCATTAATTGATTGTTTCTGGACTCTGTGCTAGTAAACCTGCGTCCCAGGTTTGTTTGTTAGGCGCAGGAAGGGCAGAGAAGGATGAAATGAGAGCTTCGCTTACACTGGTGTGGCTGGCACTATTACCTAGGAAGCTGGAAAAAGAGGTGAAAATTTCAGCTGCTAATTATAGCTCTATTGCGGTCACTTCTTGGAAAAAGGCTACAAGGTTGTGACAAGCTCTGTGACCTGAGCCGCACTCTAGAGGGATTGGAATTGACAACTGGATTAAAACCAAGTTTCCGCTGTCAGCTCCAAGTGCTGAATCCCAGCACACCCAGGGGGGTTTGTAAGAGATCTGTGAGCTAGTACTTGGAGGGGAAAATATTTCTCTGCTGCAGTATAGATGTCAACTATTTCACTTGAATCTTTCTCCAAATGTAACTTATAACTTGAAGTCCCATCCATACATATTGGGCAGTAACCTTGGGCTCAATTTTTCCTTTGGTTGTAGTACCCCCATCTGCCTGTGGGTGGATCCTCCTGTTAAAAGGTGGGAGGATCTTATTTCTAAAGCTCAGAAACAGAAATTCTATTCCTGGCTCTGCCATAAATCTCCTGTGAGCTTGTGAAAGTCGCTTAATCTGTCTCACTTTCTCCATGCGTGTAAAGGCAGCAATGCCTGCCAGCATCCCAGGGCAGTGGAGGGTCACTGAGCTAACCTTTGCAAGGCATTCTGTTAAAATGTGGCACTGGTGCTGCCAGGCATTATCTTTCTGGGACAGGACTAGTAGGCATTTTTTGTGGCCCGCCATAAAGATGTAAACTGTGTAACTGGTATGTTGACTTCACCATCCTGTAGGTGGTGTTTACATATATCAGTGTTCTAGGCCTTACACTTCTGGTGTAAAATGACTGGGTTTTTTTTTTCCTCTTGCATCTTTAGGTAAAGGCGATTGTGTACTGGGAATATATGAAATCCATTGGACTCTTGATCTCTTTTCTGAGCATCTTCCTTTTTATGTGTAACCATATAGCCGCCCTGGCTTCCAACTACTGGCTAAGTTTATGGACAGACGATCCCGTTATTAACGGGACTCAGCAGCACACACACGTCCGGCTAGGAGTGTATGGAGCACTGGGAATGTCTCAAGGTTTGCCTGAAATTATCTGCTAAACTAGTTTAAAACTAACTGACCGGTTCAAAATATTAAGCCAAATGTTAGAAAGATCAGTGACTTGGTGTGTCTGGCACTGTACAAAGGCTTCCTCAGGAGTCTTTTATTGCCATAAATTTTATTTTGCTTTTTATGCGAAGGTTTAAATAATGGCAGTAAACTATTCAGTTAGTGAATTTGGTTTTCTTTTAATGTAAGAAACAAAGCTATGGTGTTTGAATGCATATGGTTATGGGATCTGGAATCTTTAGCCTCTGGGTGTCTGGTTCAGATCCATCCCAGGTCTGTGATGACTGAAAGTTACCGCCATCTGATGGCTCTTTGACCTGTATGAAATGAATTGAGTCTCAATCCAGTTCCCAGTGGTCAGGAGCTGCCACCACATCTTTTGATCTTTTTTGCAGCCTTACTGGCAGTTCTAGAGCAGCAGCCAAGGATTGCCTGAGCCATGTGGCCTACTAAGCTATCCTCTCACTGCTACATGGGTCCTGCCACCTCAGGATTCAGACATGCTGACAGAGTGTCCAGGAGAAGCTTGCACAATTGCTGCCTGTTAGGTCTGTTGTGTGTATAATTAGGGTTTGTCTGACCTGAAATTAAACACACAATATCCCGCTTCTCTTCAGAATTGACACGTCCAGTCTTGCACCAAGAAATAAACAGCTTTTTAAAGTGGAGCAGTGTGTAAGTAGGCCATGTGTGCCAAATACCCTGAAATCACATGTTGAAAGGCTAACACTTCCTTCAGATGAGCGTACCTTTTTCATTGAAGACACTTTTACCACTCAGTCAGACTAGTTCAGATCACCATCTGCCTTCTTCAGTGAGGACTGATTGACTTTGAATTTGTGTTGACTAAATTTACTATGGTTACATTTCATTGTTTGTTCTTTGTTTGTAATCGTAATTAGGAAAAATGTTTCTGCTCAGGGAGGAAAAATTTTGTCAACTCTGTTTTCTCTTTCAGGTATTGCTGTGTTTGGCTACTCAATGGCTGTGTCAATAGGGGGAATATTTGCCTCACGACACCTACACATTGACCTGCTTCACAATGTCCTTAGGTCTCCAATGAGTTTTTTTGAACGAACACCCAGTGGGAACTTAGTGAACCGGTTCTCTAAAGAGATAGACACTATAGACTCTGTGATTCCTCAGATAATCAAAATGTTCATGGGCTCACTGTTTAACGTCATTGGGGCCTGCATCGTCATTCTCTTGGCCACGCCAATAGCTGCCATCGTCATTCCACCGCTGGGACTTGTCTACTTCTTTGTGCAGGTAGGGAATGTTGGCCATTGAGCTCTCACACCAAACTCTCTCTCTCTCTTCTCTCTTTTTGTTACTTCGGTTTTAGATTTTAATGTGATTGTGACTTGAGTCCATGTTTGACTGACCATTTTTGGATACTATATGAAGTGCACTGTGCCTGGCACGCCCGTCAGCTTGCTGGATTTCCAGTAGCTGAGCATTCTCTACTTTGACTATCTGAATAGGACACTGTGTCAAACCATGAATAATTTTTGCTATCATGGATCATTTAATTGTAACTACTACACAGAAGATAATGAGAATATTTTAATATAACTGAACTTAAAGAAAACCTCCTTAGGAATCTAAGGTACATTACACAGAGTATTTTTCATTCAGAGCTCAAATATTGGGGAAAGAAACTCTTATAATTCAAACAATGAGTGTGCTTCGGAGAGGCACAGATGTTGAAAGTGCAGGTGTAGTCAGAAAAGTGATCCTAAAACAGAGAGAGAATAGGATTGACAGCAACCTTTTTATGCTACAGTCCAGCTCCGTGTGTGTATTGTTATGTCTGCTTACTTTAGTGGCTAAAAAAGACTTCACTGCTTTACTCTGGTGATCCCTGCAGAGCCAATACAGCTCTGGGAAAGGGAATTGGCTTCTCTTTTTTGGCTCCTGTATCAATGCGTTCGTTCACCAAGTTCTGGTTGTGGGATCTTTTTTTCCCGGTGGTGGTTCCTGAGCCAAAGAGAACTCAGCTTGACTCTAAGATCTCAGACTGAGCTTTCAGGACCGGCATCTGAGGGGAAAATACATCTTCCTGATGGGAGGAAATGTGATCTTCAGCCTTTTGGAGATCATAAACAGGAGCACCCACAATACTGTCTTTACCATGCTTCTTAAAACACAGTCAGACTAGATAATCATACGGTCTCTTCTGGTTTTAAAATCCATGAATCAATGAATTTTCATAAAAGCAAATTGGATTTCTCTAAGTGATGTGTAGTACTCTTATCCAGAGTAAAAGTCTGAGTGAGAGTTGGCTCCCTTGGCTCCCTGTAGTGTTAATAATAGTTGAAGTTGTGTCCAGGCTGTGCTGCACCTTTGAACTCATAGTATTCTACTCAACTTGATTTCCAGAGATTTTATGTGGCCACCTCTCGCCAGCTGAAACGTCTTGAATCTGTCAGCCGCTCTCCAGTGTATTCTCACTTTAATGAGACCCTCTTGGGTGTCAGTGTCATTCGAGCCTTTGAGGAGCAGACGCGTTTCAAACTGCAGAGCGACTTAAAAGTGGATGAAAATCAGAAAGCGTACTTTCCCAGCATAGTTGCAAACAGGTAGATGGGCGTGAGTGTTGGGTCAGCACATGGAAAGCAGTGGCATAGGGAGGGTGCAGATCTGCAGTCCTCGCTCCATTGCCCAGGTATAACCCATTGATTTCAGAGAAGGTTTTGCTCCTCCTTCACTTTCTCTACACATTGTTCATTTAGCTGAACTGTGGCTGTGTTGGGTACCTGAGAACCAACACGTTCAAGGTTAAAACAGGATTTTCTGCCCCTAACGGTTAGTTTCATGTGCTTCCGCACCCCATGCTTCTGGAAGTGATCAGATTGCTCCAAATGTGTCAGTTCCCATGTCACTGGCAAAGAAGGGGATGAGTAGATGTAAATGCCTCAGTATAACCATATATTTAAAAAAAACAAAACAGATGAGAATTTAAGCATGTTCACCCTGAATTTTTGTTTGTTTAATCAGATATTGCTGGAAAATTGAATCACTTGTCTGTGTCTTACAGGTGGCTGGCTGTCCGGCTGGAATATGTCGGGAACTGCATAGTCCTCTTTGCGGCACTGTTTGCAGTGATTGCTCGCCACAGCCTCAGCCCTGGATTAGTTGGACTCTCAGTGTCCTATTCATTGCAGGTAATATACTTCAGAAATCTTTCTGCACTTTAAGACCACATCCCAGTATCAGGATATAAATCTGTAATGGAATTAGAGTTGAGAATTGATCTGTCAACTATAGTCATAAATAGACTTTGTCACTACAAAGTGACTCCCCAAATACTTCATGAAACTCAACAAGTCTTGGAGAGAGAACTAATTTGCGGAACATGTGATAGGGAAAATGTTTACAGATGAGATTTGAAAAGAGATTTAGAGTGGGGTGGGGTGATAAAGGGCTTTCCTATTTGAGAGGGGCTGTAAGGAGAAATCTTTGGAACCAATGAAATGAAATTGTGATGTGACGCACTGACTAGCAGGACAAATGGGGAGCTGCTTTAGGGGTCACGCTAGTGGCCAAGTTCTGCTCTATACTCACACAGCTCCCACTGCACATGTGTATCTGAGGGTGGAACTTGGTCCCAGTTGTATTTGATAATTGCAGGAGGCGGCTCATCCCATCCTAGGTAAAGCCAAGTGCTGCATTTAATGAGCAGATGGCACTTTGGGTTTTCATCTCGGTATTGCATGCTAAATGTTCTTTGATATGTTGATGTCCATTTGTATTGTAAACGCTACATTTAGGAATTCTTTTTGCAGGTTACAACATACTTAAACTGGCTGGTTCGCATGACATCTGAGCTGGAAACTAACATTGTCGCTGTGGAAAGAGTCCAAGAATACTCTGAAATGGAGAAAGAGGTACATTGTGACTAGTAGGTTCTATACTTCTGTCTAAAGGTCTTCCTTGCTGTTAACCAATGCTGCAGGCTTGCATTGTACAGTCGTTGTCTTTCTAATGGGACAGGAGGGGGACTTTCCTTCAAATCAGTAAAGCTGCCTCCTAACTGGCTAGACTATAGTATTGGTTTCTGAACAAAAGAATGTATGCTAAGGTGTTTTTTGCCATTCCCTAATGGGCTGAATTTGCTTAGCCCTTACTGACAAAGGAATTCAGAGATACTTGTACTTGGAATTTGCTTTTTAAGAGCTAGTTGTTTTCTGCATACTTAATGCTGAGATTGCCCCTTAGTGGCAGAATGTTAACTTTGCAAGTATTTTTCTTCACTTAAAGCAGTGGTTCTTAATCTGTACTGCAGCCTGCACCCCTTTGGTTCTCAAAATATATTCTCGCACCCCTTACCAAAAATCATTGAAGTAGGTCAGTTCTTTAAACCTAGATATATTTTTGTTTGTATATTACAGTAATAGTTAAAAACTGTATAATAATAAAAACATAGATGAAACAAAGTAGTTGTACTTACATGCCTGTGCTTAATTTGTGTTTTCGATGATTTACCTTCTAAAAAATTCTGGCATGTCTGACACCCCCAGAAAGGGCATCTCGCACTCCCAGGGGGTGTGTGTACACCCAAGGTTAAGAACCGTTGACTTAAAGCATTTGTTTCCTCTATCGCTATTTGCACTTAATTTGTGGGAACCCTTTGTCTTCTGTCTAGTCCGTACCAAATTAACAAATGGAGTTATGCAAAATTCATTTTCAGTCTGATGATGACTCATGTAAATGTCTTTTGGTCATATGTTTCTCCTCTTAACCTTCTTTTCCCACGTTATTTTCGGCAGTGTGTTCATAGGAAGCCCAAACCCTCAAATCAAAACCCAGCCCAGCCTGAGTCATGTCTAGGGTGGGGTACAAACCAGTGAGTTCCTCCTCACTCCTTTCTGCTTGTGGTTCCTCCAAACTAAAATCTATTGGAAAATTTCCTAATTTTAAGAGTTGTTTTAATTGGCTCTAGCAATGAACCCACTGGGATCTCTGCTTTAATATAATTGCTGATTAGGGTGAAAACCCTGTTCTGTTTACACACCCACTGAAGTCTGAGTCAGAACTCGTTCTTTTCCACCATGCAAAGTGTTCAGTGTGTTCTGTCTCAGGCAAGCTTCTTATAGTTATAAACCCAGCTCTCTGGGTTGGCATCGCAGTGTGTAACTGTTGCACAACCAGTTTGTCATAATATTTGCTGTTTGTCTTTCTCACATCAACAATTGTAGAGAGACTTATTCGGGCAGGTGAGGCTTGTTTTAGTCAAGACACAATTTTTTCACAACTTTTGAGTCAAATCTTGCCCTTGATTATACCTTGTAACCTCATTGTCTTCAATGCAGCCGAATTTGTCCCTTTTTGATTTTCCAGTACAGCCTTTTTGAAAAAAGACTTCCGCCTCTTCTTCCTTATTCAAGCCCTGCTGGAGCTATTTCTTCGTTTGCTCAGGCAGATAGATCAAAAAGGGTAATAGATCTGTTTAATAATGATCTAGCTGAATGGCTGGGCGATTGTTCTTTCAGGCTCCCTGGTGTATTGAGCAAACTGCTCCACCAAACAACTGGCCTCATGAAGGCCAAGTGGAGTTCAGAGGCTATGGCTTACGTTACCGTGAGGACTTGGATTTAGTTCTGAAAAACATAAACGTTACTATAAACGGAGGAGAGAAGGTAAGTAAGATGGCTCGCTGTTTATACCCGCACTTCATTTTATAAGCTAGCAACTGCATGCTTCAGCTGACAAAGGGGTTTGAGCCCTGAGACTTTCAGCACTAAAAGGATGAGGTTCTACCATCAGAGATAAAAGAATAAGTCCTTTAGTGGCTGGTCTTTAAGAGCCCACTACAGCTGCCAGCTAGAGTGGGACGACCCCTGCTGTGTGTTGTGGGTTACACGTGCTCACTGTTTTCCTGAGCGTTTTGCTCTTTTGGTGTAAAAATACAAACGAGTGTATTGGAGAATATGTGACCTTAACCAATTTCCTTTTTTATTCAACACAAGCAAAATGAAATGGCAAATTTATGGGGGAAGTTCAAATTTCACTTACTGCAAAAAAACACATTTTTCTGACTTGTGCATCCTTTTTTATGTAGGTTAGTATATTATTTTATTTAAAAATAAAATACAAGGCAGTTTATATACATATAACCATACAAGCACAAATACAAAAAAAGCACGTTTTTATAACTTCCTAATCAGACATGCAACTGAGTATTATGTTAATGAGCACAATTGTATCCTAAATTCAGGTGGAAAAACAAGATCAAAACCTATAGCTCCACAATTGTAACTATAAAACACATACAAAAGAAAGGAACAGGTGTGATCTGAACTTTGTCAGCACTTCTCTACTTCACATTTTCACCACAATTCCATTTTCCTGTCCAGAAAAGTCCCAAAGCTTTTCCAGGTGCATTGGAGTTTTGATGTGCTGTTTGAAGGATATTTTCATTTTCTGTTGCTTGTACCAACTTAATTCTTCATTTTCTTAACATAGTTACTTTGCACTGGGTAGATGTATGTATTATGTCTGAAACTCTGTCCACTTCAGGAGATTCTCGGTGACACTTTGACTTTATCCTTTCCCCAGAATTATTAAATGATAACTTCTTTCTGTGTGCCTTCTAATAGGTGGGAATAGTTGGAAGAACAGGTGCTGGAAAATCCTCCCTTACTCTGGGTTTATTTCGAATCAATGAATCAGCGGAGGGAGAGATTATTATTGATGGAGTTAATGTTGCAAAAATAGGGCTCCATGACCTGCGGTTCAAGATCACCATTATTCCCCAGGTAGGTGCAAAGTTCCTGCCAATACCATAACTGATTTCTTATGGCTATTGGGCTTTAATCAGCTGGATGCATGCTTTATTAATATACTTTATTAGGGTCTGATTCAGCATCCAGTGGAGTCAATGGGACTCTTTCCATTGACTTCAGTTGACTTTGGATCAGACTTCTGTGCTGGCTTAGGCATGTTTCCCACTTGGATCTGAATTGGTTGGCTGCCATGGAGGCAGGATCCAGGGCCTTCTGAAATTACAAACTCATTTAGTTAACTCTTTATAATAGATTTTCAGTAGTCACCTAGGTCCTGATGCTGCAAATTACTCAACATGAGTGCAGAGGTCTGACCAGGTAGTGCAGCTGGCATCATGTGGACCTTAGTGGGTTTAGGAGCCTCTAGCTTTTCTGGACCAATAGAGGGCATATATAGACTGCATATTATAGGGTGGAGACGTCTCACTAGAATTACACTAAGACTCAATAAATTTCACTCTGTTTTGACAATAACTTGGCAGATCAAGTCTGGTCTCTGTGGTTCACTTATGTTTAGGAACAGTAAGAAACAACATTAATCATATGGGGATATGGCACAGGGCACTCCAGTTTTGAGAGCTTAAGATCATGTTATTATTTTGGGCTTGATGTCTGTTTATCAAATTGCCACATGACTGAGTCACTTCCTCACCCTAGGCTTGGTGGTCAAATGTCTTTGAATTCAGTTTTCAAAACTATTGGGTTGATAAGTTACTAGTTTTTAGTCTACAAGCTTTTCTGCCTATTTATAGTAATGCAAGAAGGAACTGGGTTTAAATAATTGCAAAAGGTGTTCTGCAATTCATCTCTCTCAGATCTGGGTAATAGGTTTGATGTTGGGATTATATTGCTTTTGCCCTTTTTTGATCATTCCATATTAGATTTCGGCTTCGCTATCACTAATTGCCATAAGAGGAAATGGAATAAGTAGATTGTAGGCATGATGCATTTACTGATACAGCCGGTTTGGACTTTGAATCTTGTGAGAGTGTATTTTAAAGTTTGTTTTTCACATGCCATTTTATTTGAAAAAGATGGTTTGGCATTTAAATTGAAGATGTTTCCATATATTCTTTGGTATTGCAACTAGTCTGAGGCATTTTCCAAGCGAGAAACGAGTCACCTTTTATTTAAAAATAATTAAAATCAAAAGATCTTTTGCTATAATTATTCCTCAGGTTGCTTACAAAATATACCGTTTCCTTTGCCATTTACATGAAATCTCTTTTGAACATTTGCAATATTCTTTGTATGTGGAAGTGTTGAGTGCATGTTATTTTCTGACTAGGATCCAGTATTATTTTCTGGCTCTCTGCGTATGAATCTTGACCCTTTCGATAAATACTCTGATGAAGAAATTTGGACATCTTTGGAATTGGCTCACTTGAAAAATTTTGTTTCATCTCTTCCTGATAAACTTAATCATGAGTGTTCTGAAGGTGGTGAGAATCTAAGGTACAGTAAAATGCCTTATTTTTCAGTTAAAATTTACTGTTGGAGCTAAAACTTTTGACAGCATATGAGAAACATATGCTTGTATGTTCCTCCCACTTTACCTCAGACTACAGGTTCAATATTACTACTTGTGACGTGATTTGGCGCAGTACAGACATGAGAGATCCCTGAACCTTAAAATCCATCTCAGACATCAAAACAGACCTAACAATGTAAATATACGTTGCAGTTTGTATTCACTGCATAAGACCCGGTTATCTTGGGGAAACAGAGAAATTGTAATGTGAAATTGCCAAAAGAGACAATTAGGTGTTTTTGAAAATATTTTAAGCTTTAAGCCATGTAAGTGAAAGTACATACTTAAGAAATAGTAAGTTTTATATTTATTGGCTTGGGCAATCTTAGGGAAATATTTGGTTAATTTCAGGCTGCTGTAGTTGCTTATAATTTGGAGAGAAAATTGTACCTAACAAATGCAGGTTTCATAATGCAGCTGTAATACAAGTGCAATACTAATCCTAAATAAACACATTTAATCTACCGAGTGTAAATTGGCCACCAAACCAGTTCAAATACAAAACTTTGCTGCAGTCTGCACTGTTTAAATGCTATAGTCTGGTGTACTTACATGGAAACCATTTGTAATGTTTATCTTCCTAAAAAGGAAAGCTCTTTAAAAAAATTTGTTACCATTAAGAAGCTGTAGTAAGACACCCTCTGTTTATAGAGAAGAAATCACAGAATTTGAAGTTAATTCCATATCTAAAGCTTGCTAGACTCTTAGCACCTAAAATTCACACAAGATTGTGCAGGTAACAAAATTAGGATGTGAAACAAAATACAAGTTTCTTCTTACAGTTAACTTTTTTGGTTTTTTTTACAAAGTGTTGGACAGCGTCAGCTGGTGTGCCTTGCTCGGGCTCTACTTCGAAAGTCCAAAATCTTGGTTTTAGATGAAGCTACAGCTGCTGTTGATCTTGAAACTGATGACCTTATACAGTCAACAATAAGGACTCAATTTGAAGACTGCACTGTTTTAACTATAGCACATCGTCTAAACACTATTATGGACTATCAAAGGTAAAGTGATGCAACTGTTGCAAAGGGAAAATGGTCTTTAGTGTCCTTATCTTTATCACCAGTGTAAGCATGCTGAGGGTCAAGTTCTGTCCTTGGTTATGGTTGTGCAACCCCATCGTCCACAACATGCTTGCGCAGATGTGGCTGATGGCAGCACTTGTTCTTACAAATGAAACATAGATTCATAATGTTCCCTCTTTCTCTGAGTGGGGGAAGGAATCAAAACTTGATAAGCCCCTGACTCAGGTGTTTTACTCTTCCACTTTTTCTGTGACTCCTGTAATTGGACTTGGGAGTCACACTGTTGATGTGACAAAGCAAGAGAAATGGGCATTATACCCCCAACAAACTTGCAGGGGTTCAGCACTTCTGTTAACAGTCAACCAGTACTAATTCAGGCACTCCAGCCATTCATGCAGCGGAAGCCCCCCCCCATTTAGTTGGTGCTCCCTCTTGGGGGCATTAGCAGTATTTTTCTCCCAGCTGTCGGGGAGTTGGGGTAACATTTCGACTCTGAATGCTGGGTTTCCTGACTTTAGTGCTTGCTTTCATGGCCTTAATGTTACAGTAACACTGTTGCTTTGCTTAGGCAGTCTAAGCACAGAGTAAATTAGTGTATCTGCGATAGGATTAGTGAGGTTGGGGACAAATTTTGCCTTTTATGAAAGCTGTTGCAAATCACCTGCATTATTTCCTGGTGGCTATGAGATATTATGCTAAGATTGCTAAAATTCCAGAAAAGTCAGTATTTTGACCATTTTTTCTTTTCTTGTTTTAGAGTTATAGTCCTTGATAAAGGCGAAATTGTGGAGTGTGATTCCCCAGCCAATCTACTTCAGAAGAAAGGCATTTTCTATAGTATGGCCAAAGATTCTGGCTTGGTATAATACAAGAACTTAGCTTGTACGAGTGGGGAAGAGGGGTGGAAATTGACTGACTATATACATTGAGAGAATTTTGAGAATTCTGACTTCCTTTGTTCTGCTACTCAAACCAAACGCTTCCACCTCAGACCTGGAAAAATCGAAGTTTAACATGAAGAAGATAAAAATTACATAAATGCAATGTCTTTTTTTCCTTAAAGATATATTTTGCAAGAAGTAGAAGTTCTGAATGTACTATGCTAAAGACCAAACTTAGACCTGTTTGATAGATTTGAGGCAAAAGATGAAACTGCAGTCCAAAAATGTTTGTCTTCTGAAAGCAAGAAAAATCCTTTGTTTTGAGTTGCTTATGTTCTGAAGGTCCTTTTGTTTGAAAAATCTTTGTTAAATGCTACCTATTTGTTCAGTTGAGATTTACCATTTTAAGAGCTATCTGCTGTGGGATGCACTCAGGACATTTTATGGAACAGCAATATGAGTCAATGTTTTTATTCCTTAAGAAATACTGTCCTATACCAGGTCTTGTCTTGGCACTTATTGTATGTGGTCAGTACTTTTATGCATCACATTAAAGTTTTCATATGTGTTTATACTTCATAGCAGCAAGTTTGCAGAAATGTCCATCTCATTGATGTGAAAAAGCACAATCATCATCAAAACAGTCACTATAACACCAAACTCTTGCTTGAATGCAAAAATTAATGTATTTCAATGTTAAGTACCCAATTCTGTACTCTATTCACTCAGTGGTTCTTTCTTACGTGAAAAGTACCAATGGGAGAAGGGTTATTCTTCTGAGTAAGGATTTACCTGATTGAAGGCTTCAGAGTCAGTTATCATTTGATTGTAGTATTATTGATTATTGCATTTCACTGTCTCATATTTCATTCAGAAGCCCTGCCACATCCAGGACTGTTAGCCCTACGGAAACAGCGAAACCTTCTTTAGAGGCGGCTGCTGCTACTAATTCTTAACTCTTGTGCAAAATGCTCTTACTGTTCCCCAAAATATACACATTTTTATTACTGTGTGGATGCCAGAGTAGCCTGACAGAGCTTAATTCACTGTGGAGTCTAGTTCCAAGAAACTCAAGTGTTTTTTCTGTTTTTTGCTTAGTAGGAAAAAGAAAAGAAGTTCCATACAGTCTTTTTTTTTTTAAATAGAAAGATTGCTGAATGACTGCAGTTTGAGTTCAGATGGACCCAGATAGCTACCACTCTGGAAATGTGGACTGTTGGGAGTTTTATGTTGCCGACCTTAAAACCAGACAAGTATCTTTTCTTAGAATAAAAGCTATTTATTTTTTTGTAAATTATGATTCTTTAAAACTGAGTAAACTGAAAATTTAATTGGTATTTTTTGTAATGACTATAATGGAAGAACTTGGAGTAAACTTTTTTGTCTGAAAATGATTGTCCCAATTTTTATACTCCTTTGTAATCTTTTAATGACAAAAGTGTTTGCGCCATTATTGACAAAGGGTTTAAGGCCCGGAGAACTGTGGGTGCATCGGAGGTTGATGTTCATGCCTTGAAAACTAAGCCTCTAAAATATCACCACCAGTTAAAGAATTGATAGATGAGAATAATCAGCCTTGTTCTGAGGCCTGTTTTGAGGGGAATATATGGAAGTGTGCGCTTTGGATAAGCAGATCATAGTACTCTGATTACATGGTAACTCTGTTACTATGGCAGTACTATAATGGGAAATAAGCAGAGAGCGTCTCAGAGGTGGCACGTATAAAGGATTGGCTCCCACATGTGGGTGCTAAAGATGCTTTGCAGTGCCCAAGATGCCCAAATGATGTTAGCGCCTCCTGAAAAGAGCAGCAATCTCTGGGTAGCTGTTCCATGAAAATAACATTTTTACATTTGCAAATAAAGGTGGTTCTTCTGGTTACCAAGGGCCAACTTTTAGATTAAGGGATGTGGTTATTGATCACCAGGTGTAGTCTTCAAGGGCTTTCCTGGATATTTACTAGACCTCCCTGCTCCACAGCTGGGGAGCTGCTCTCCTGCATGGTCTGTTGGTGAATTACACTCTAAACACACTCTGAAATCTGTAGTTGTAGCATAACTAGTCATGATGGAGGGACCGCTGGGTCAGACATGAGTGGTGTTGCCACCCCATGTGCAAGGTCACTGCAATATTCGCTCAGATTTGGCCCAGCTTGCCCATCTGTCATGAGGGAGGAATGGCTGTGCCAAATCTAAGTAGAGCTGCGACCCTGTACCATTTGGAAGTAATTTCTGAATCCAGGAAACCCCCAGATTACAACTCTTGAACTTTGAGATATTTGTTGGGTATGAAAGAGGTGAAGTCTGACTGGTGGGAGAGGCCCTTCACCTTAATCTTTCTGGTCCCTGTCTGTAACTTGCTCCTTATCTGCGTGAGTTATAAAATCAGCATATTGCAAGCACTATTCTTTACACCTTTCCCTCTCCAAAGTCAATTCTCTTGTACCTACATCTCAGCAGTACCTAAAGACGTCACACGCTTTAAGACTTCGTTACCTAATGGAGTGTCTTGCACTCCAGACTTGATGTTAATTATGACTAGAAAGGAGTGTTGTAAATGTTGAATCATACAGCACTGATTAAAAATGACTTAAAAATAGCTACATCCCATGTCATATCTAACTTTCTCTTGTTTCCCTTTTTTCGGGTTTGCTGAATGTTTTGTGTGGCATGCACAAGCCTGGCCTGGGTGAAAGATACATTTTCCCACTTCACTGCCTCTTCCTTTTGTTGGTGGTTGGTAAGCAGGCACAGTCCTGGCATGAGGGGGTGAATTAGAGTACCGTTTATTCTGTGCCCTTGATTCTGAACGCCCCCCGCCAACTTTTCTTCCTGTGTAATGCATAGTATGTTTGGTCTCCTCCTATGGGACTGCTGCCTTGTAAAAGTCTCATCAAATCTCAACTCTGTTCTCTCCTGGCAGCATATAAATTCCACTACAGCCACTTCTGTTTGTTGTTTGGATCCTGTGCACGACCTGTTGGCTCCATGGAGGAAGAGACAATCCGATATGCAGTACTTAAAAGGCCCAACCTTCTTGTAAAGCTATTAATGCTAACTTCCTTGGAGGGGGGAAGGTTCTCCATTTCTAATTTTTCCTATTGGTGTGCATTTTGATGGGGCTGGGAGCTCTCAATAATCCCCCCTTTTTGTGGGGAGCAGGGGGAACCATGTTTTGAGGCAGACAAGTCACCATATCAAGAGAAGTGCAGTATCTAGAGGATGAGTTGCCACCTGAACCGGGAGTGTCAGTCGGTATTGTGCAGTGATAAAAGACAAACCAAAAACTGAATAAAACAGAAGTTAATATCTTAGAGGTTGGGATCCATACCTACAAGAGAAGCTCAATAAAAAGACCCATAGATGTTTCTGCACTGGCTGCTCCAAGAGTGAGATGACCCACATAGAAGTAATGTTTACAATATAACCTATTGTTTTGAGTTTCTCTCTCCCAAATTCACAGCACCTGTGCAGTGTAATAAGAAAAAAAAAAATCCAGCTCCATGCTGCCCTGTCAAACCCCTTATAATCTTGCTTCTTAATTCCTTGACTTCTCATACACACAACTGCAGCAGAACATGGTGGCATCTTCTGCAGAGCTGGGATTGGGACACAACATGTGGGGGGTAGCACTTAAATAGAGTGACCAGATGTCGTGATTTTATAGGGACAGTCCTGATTTTTGGGGCTTTTTCTTATATAGGCTCCTATTACCCCCCACCCCCGTCTCTATTTTTCACATTTACTGTCTGGTCACCCTACACTTAAGGCATTTTTTTCTGTGTTATTCATGAATTCTGCATTCAAGTACCCTTCTGAGCTTACACACTCTCATTATAGCATATTAGTACTCTTATCTGTGTTCCACAACCTCAAAGCAGTATTACACACTGTAATCTCTAAAGCCCTATCATCATATTGCTTGCACCCTGGGTTTGAACCACTGTTTATTCGCTGCTTTAACAGCTGAGATCAAATGAGGGTGCTCCTGATTTGAAAGTGGGAGCAGGAGCCTTGTCCTCTGGAACTGGCTTCTCGTACAGCTCCAAGGAGTTTGCATCAGACCTTTTGGGCACGTTTCAGAGATTTGCTAGAAGGGATTGATGGGCTAATGTGTCAGGCGGGAGGTTTTCAGATTGCGTTCTAAAGATCTCTTTTTGGAATGGAACAATCTGTTTAGTACAAGCTCTTGGAACATATTTCTAGGCCTAACTAATTTAATAGAATTTAAAGCCACGAAGGATCAGCAGTTCATCTACTCTGACTTTTTGTAATCTCACAGATCATCCATGCTAGCTGTACGTTCACCTTTAGGATTCCTATCAAACCATCTCCAATGCATCAGTGAAATTTGTAGTTTCACATGCAGTTGATTAAAAAAAATTAAAGGAATACAGTACGTGTTCTATGAACTAAGTACCAATGGCCTCTTAAATGCAAGTTTATAGTAAGAAAACTCTCTTACCTTTCAGACGCACACGATATGTGAATGTATAGGAATGATATGAGATAGGGTCATGTTAATGCAGGCCTTTGCTCTGGCTATTTTTAGAGGTCTTGTTAACTAACAACAAGTAAAGGGCAGATGAAAGCCTGAAATAAGACAAGCTTTAAAAATAAAAATCCTTACAGATCTTGTCTGCACACGAATCCAAAAGCATTTTGCATGTAAGTGAATGGCAATTACTATTCATTATGATGGCTTTGTAGCTTACCCACATTTTTCTCTGAACCATTTGTTAGTTTTGTTTGTATTTAGTGTTGAAAATTTAATTCCATAGTTTGGCAAGTTACTTCAGGCTTTCAACAAGCATTAGGAGTCTGATAAAGTCCCGTTACAGTTTCTTTTGTACTGAATCCTTGCTACAGTTTAACATGCATTGCTAATAGAAATCTTACACATGGTGAGGGTTGACTTTTACTTCATCTATTATGTATGTAGCTCATTCTAGTCCATGTTTCAAAGTTACTTGGATGTGGAATGACTTGCCCTGTTTTCCTTTGTATGTAATCCTTCTGTGTACTTCCGAGTAGAGAAAGCAAAGCAGTCTCAACCCTTCAATATTTTAATTAGGGCTTGTCTACACTGTCCTGTGGACTGGACTGTGGGGGTGTGAATAGAAGTGTGCACCCAAGTGCTAGGCCTTAACTGTGGGTGTAAACTAAAAGGTTCCTAGTTCACATTGTCCTCTTCAGACAGGATTACATTTATGTGAACCTTTTGGTTTGTGCCCTCAGCATCCATGTGGGGGAGTTACTTGGGTTTACGCTGCAATTCGCACCCGCATAGTCCAAACTACGGGGTAGTGTAGACACAGCCTTAGACTGTAAGCTTCTGCCATGGAATGAAGTGCATTGGGACAGAAGGGGGGAAAATTGCATTTGTCTGTGCTAGGCACAGGGGAGTCTGCAGCTCTTGTGGTGAGACCTGGCTGCTCCCATGGTGCTGGCTCCCATCGCTCTTGCACGCTGTCCAACTATCCCACACATGTTCTCCTTTGAAGGTGTCCCCTAGTGAGATGTTTCCTACTTTTGGGTGGGCACTTTCCTATGGCATTTCTCATTAGAACTGGCATTTTACCACTTCCATGTTTCAATGACCTGTCAACATGGGACAATATAAAAAATGAAAGGCCATGCTCTTCGACCCACTGGCCTAACTGGGTTGGGGGAATGTAGCTTTTCAGTGCTAATAGGATGCCAGCCACTACCATTTTAAGAGTCACTGAAGTCATTTTGACTGATTCTTGCCCTACGAGGTTAGAATTGGGGTTAATGGATGGCAGCGAGACCTGTTTTCTGTACTTCCTAAAACACATGCAAGTATTTTGTGTATGTCTTCAGAGTGGTCTTTGATGGTCTGAGGGGATGTTCCAGATAGAACTTGGGTGGAACATTCCACACAGGAGTATAAACAAACTTGGGTTCTGATGGGCCAGTGGTGAAAGCTAATTTCAGGGACCCATGAATACCTTTGTCCTCACATTGCAGTGAGAACACCCTGCCTCCATCCTAGGAACTGTTGGCAAGTGGCTGTCTGCGGATCTCTATTCTCAGGTTGGAGTGATGAGCGAAGAGGTAGTCTGTAGTTCAGCTTTGAAGGGATCCTCTTCTTTGTTTAATTCCCCTGACCAAACAGTAGCCTAGATGAAGTGTCTTACCGCAGAGCAGGAGAAAGAAGCTGGTGAAGCAGATTCCCCAGAAAAGCCAAAGGGTGCAGTTGGGGTCTATTTTCCCTCTTACAGATCCTGTGTAAAGTAGTCAGAGCTCAATACCTGAAGAGCTCGCTATTCATGGCCCTATACGTGTGATCTTGTTTTGCAGCCTGTATTTGAGGATGTAAGTCGTGGAGGTCACAAGAGAAATTCTGTTTTAAGGAAAAGGAAGTAAACAGGTTTTACTTTGAGACTAAGTCAAGTTCTCAAGCTTGGAGACACTGATCACACTTATCTTTTGTGGGGATGAGTGTCAGGTCACGAGGAGCTAGTCCCCACCCTGTGAGGAATTGGAGCCATATTTGTACAATTTATGAAAACTGATATTGTGAAATTGTATTATGAAAAAAGTTGACATATAGGTGTCACATATAAAATATGGATCCACCATGGTTGATAGGACCTCAGCCCAGTTAAATACTATCCCAAAAATGGTACTTAAAAACTGAGTATCTTCTCTAGACTATATTAAGCATAGTGCAGGGATCTGAAATCAGCCCGAGGGCCACATGAGGTACACTGGTCCAAGGGCTGCATCACTGACACTTTTTTTCATACAATGATACAGAAGTATAGTAAAAAATGAAGAGCAATACAGTGTGCTATTAAGTCAATGTATTAACTTTTTAAAAACTGTAATGTGAAGAGGGGTTTTAATAAAATATAAACACTCAGTAATGCACCTCCCTCAAATGACAAAACACACATTTACTTTTAGAATTACTTCAGTTAAAGCTGGCCCCACGCCTGTCCTACCTCTTTCTACCCCTTCCCTGCCCCCATTCCCCAAATCCCTACCCTGGCTCCACCTCCTCTCCTGAGCACACTGCGTCCCCGCTCCTCCCCAGTTCCTCCTGGGAAATCCTAAGCACTGGGAGGGTGGAGGAGGAGTGGGGACATGGTGTGCTCGGGGGAGGGGGACGGGTTATGGGGAGCTTGGCTGCTGGTGGAGTTGGCACCTATGGCGAGCTGCAGGAAATAACTCCGTGGGCCAAATGCAGCCCGAATGCCACATGTTTGAGACCCCTGCCCTAGTGCTTTATCAGCGGCAACTCATATTTTCTTATGGTTAGATCCATTCTTCATAAAAGTCATCTCCCAGGCATAAAACACAAGTCAGTTAACCCCGAAAGAATTTCATTGGTCAGGTTTGTTGGTGTCACCAAGTATAACCCTAGGTAACTCGGGAGGGTGGTAGACCACAAGTGTCAATGAAGCCCTCCTGTGGTAGGTCTCAATGAACCATTGTTCCCTGCTGTAATACACTGGAGCTAAATTAAAGCAAGTTTCAAGGCCGCTTTTAGATACAGCATACGTGTGTCTGCAGCAGAAAGGGGAAGAGGGAGGGGGAAGACAAAAAAAGTGTGTGAGAAAAGAATGCTGCAGCCGGACAGAAGAGGGAGGGGAAAACGGGGGATTGCTAGTCAGTGAGAAAAGTTCTCATGGATATAAAGGAACAGACTGCTTGTTTTAAACGTGCTTGATTTGAGGCGTTAGTCTCCCTACACCGCTTTGAGATCTCAAATAAACTTGGTTTGCTTCTCCACCCTGGTATGTTTATTGGCGCGGCACACCAGGCGACGGACACCCCCCCCCCCCACTGTTGCTTGGCCTCAGGCACTTAGGTGCCAGCAACAGTTCGATTCTGGTATGCTTTGGTCTCACCTGTCACTCCTGTCAGAAAAACTCCTATTTCAGAAATAAGCTGAACAGGTGGAATTCTAGTTGCAGATCAATACTTGGACAGCTCTGCTAGGCTTAATGCAGCCATTTAGCACAGGATTTAAATGGTCCGATAGCTGAGATTGGAATTAATCCATATTCTCTCTGAGTAGAAACCCCCTAGCCAGCTGAAAGATCAACCTCCAAATTTAAACCCCCTACATAGCAATCCCTAAAAACTCAATTCCCATGGAGGCAGGATGACTACATCTGCACCCAAATTAGGCCAACACCACTAGAATCAGCATCTTGAAAAAAGACATTGATTGTCCTCACCTGCTGGAGCATCTATAAGGCACCACAAGAATTCATCAGTTTCTGCACATCAGAGGAGATCAGATTTATAATCTCCCCAGAAAGTGAAATCTTTCTTGCTGCTTTTATAATGACCAAGGATGGCAGGAAAATAACTTGTGAGGTAAAGTTTAAAAAACAAAGCAGCAACCCTAAATGCATTCTTCATACATCAGGCTAATGCTTTTGTGCACAGGCTACATAGCTATCCAGTGGATATCCATGGGTCATTCATTATCCTGAAGGATGAAGAAGTGTCAGCTAGTTATGCCACTGCCAATTGTTTCTCCCTGGCCCCCTTAAGCACTTCATTGGCCAGAGCAAGAGCACAGTGGGCTAAGAAGGCAAAGGCCAAGCTATTACCTCCTGCTGCTGAATTTCTTTCTTTGTGAACACGTTTCTCTTGCTGTGTTTGCAGTGCACGTCTATAGCAGAGAACGGCATATTGGATACAGAAACAGCCTTCGTAACCCTATTGTTTGAGTCCCTCATGCACTTCGCTGCAGTTTACAAAAGTTTTATACATGTACAATGGGTGCTCACAATGCTACGAGTCCGTTTTCTTTTTGAGGTTTCTATAACGTAACCTGCTGGCACAATTCTTTTCCCTCCAAGTCATTTGTCTCCCTGAAGTGTCCGGCTGAATTTTTCTTGCATATGGTGGATAAAGGCTTCGATGTGGACAGTGGGTATCAGAGCTAAATAGGAGGGAAGCTGCTCTGTTTAACTGCTCTCAATGGCCCCAATCCAGCAAAGCATTTGCGCGCCTGCTTAACTTTAAACATATCGACTTTGAGCATGTGAGTAGTTCCACTGAACTTAAGCACATGCTTTGTAACCAAATCTTTGAAAACCTATTTCAGCAGCACAAAAATTTGGGGACAAATATCTGAGAAACAACTGGATAGCACAAAAGGGTGTCTGAATGCCATGTAGTTGACATGGAGGGATGCAGGCTCTTTCAAAAGACACTTTAAAATGGGTGTGATGTCTATTTTTGCATGATGGTAGGATTTTTTTGGAAGAATATACTTTCAACCTAGTGCCCTCGTTAAAAACAAACAAAAGAACTTTCCTTGCCCTGCTTTTGAGCTAATGTTCTGCCGGGCTGCCCTCCCCTTGTTCACCCCAAATCTGGTAGTATGCAATCAATAGGTAATAGTTTGTAAGGGGCTTTGGAATCCTGTGGGGGTAAAAGGCATTGTATGTTAATGTAAAAGCCTATTGTTACTCTAAAAACTCTGTTCTCCATGCTGTGCTTTTATTTTCCCCTTTGACTGTTTTCATTTGAACAGGTGAGATTGCTATAGAAGATGGGACATTCTCTTGGTCTTCACTGGCTTCTCTGTCTCTCAGAAGGTACTGTCACTTAGGGAGATCTCTTTCCCTTAGTTACAGGCAAAGAGCAGCTACTAGCAATCAGGGAAGTTATGCACCTGCATAGAAATGATTTTCAGCCCAGCAACCTGTCAGGCAGATGTCAGACTTTCTTGGTAAGATTAAGAATAATTAAGAGTAATAACTAGGGCCCTACTAAATTCACAGTCCATTTTGGTCAATTTCTTGGTCACAGGATTTTTAAAATACATTTCATTATTTTGGATACTTAAATCTGAAATTTCATGGGTGTTGTAATTGTAAGGGACCTGACCCAAAACAAGGAGTTGTGGGGGGTCATACATTTATTGTAGACGGCAGTGCTGCCCTTACTTCTGCACTGCTGCTTGCAGGACCAAGTACTGGTTTTGCCCCAGATCCATAAATGGCCCCCTCAAGGACTGAACTCACAACCTTGGGTTGAACAGGCCAATGTTCAAACCACTGAACTACCCCTCCTGCCTGTAAACTACTCTGTAATCAGAGGAAATGTAACACTTCAGCCATATCTCCAGAGCAATAAATATTCAGTACAATTGTTTAAGCTGAAATGGTAACTTCAGGTTGTGCTCCCAAAGTATAGTCATAATAACACTGCAAGGCTCTGAAAGAGCTTTATTAACCTGTAAGGAAGATAATGAGTCTAAAATGTCATTATGTTTATTAAATGTTAAGCAAAAATAAGCAATGCATAGAATCCAGATTTTTGTGCTCCTGTTAATTAGGCTGTTCTGGGGTTCAGCACAGGAATACACTAAACCTTTTTATTTCTTTTAAAGAAACATTCCATTTGTGAAATCCTTTTGGTAATTCCTGGGTCACTGAAGCTATTCAAGATAGTGCTCAGCACAGAAATCTGTTCTGTAGCTGGAAAACAAACAAAATAACTCAACTCAGTTTTCAATCTCTAGCTCTCTTAGTTATTTGCCTGAGGCATCTTTCTTAGGTAAACTTTCCTTCCTGCTTTTTTACCCAACCTGCAAGCCACAATCAAATCTCAGTAGTACATAAACTGCTTTATACGCTTTGTTTAACTTTTGTGTTCAACAGATTTGAGTTCCTTATTTATGTCTAGGTAGTGGGGTTTTTTGGTTCAAATTATCAGTGGGGTCATAAAATCAGGCACTTGTATTTATCTAAAAAATGGTGTGTCATCACCATGATCAATCCTTTTCCCAAAGTCCCTTCGTTTTCAGCCTTTCCTTACAACTTACTCTTGAGACCTAGTGGTATTTTGTCCTGCTGCATCGGCCAAACCAGTCAGAATATCTGTTCTGTTTTCAAAAGCCTGGTTGCCTCTGTGATTCACTGGGCTACAAACTTACTTGCACAGATTAAAAAATTACAGTTGTGAAAGATCAGTTTTTATTTCATATGGGAGAGTGTTAGGTGAGCAGCTGAATCCATGGGTAACTATGGACATTTTTAAATGACTAACATATTCATTAAAATGAGCGTGGGATTGAAAACACTTGTATTCATTTGTTACTAATTAAAATGCTATTCACTGTCGATTAGAACATTGCCTGTCTAATATGATTTCTTTGGCATTCCTAGGAATATCCACAGCACTCCCATAAATGTTGCAAGGTGTATTTTACCATTATTTATATTCTAAACAGAGCTGATTGGAAAGCTCAGTTACTTTGCCATAACTGCATAAGATGTGAGTAGGTATTTTTTATCCTTACTCCAGATTTCTAATGGGCTCATCTAATTAACTGGACAGAACTGAGTTTTTGGTATTTCATTTTGAAAATGAAGCCAATTAATTTGGAGCTGCATAAAACTTTATACAGTGGTCATCACTCCATCAAGAGAGTGACCACAAACTCAGTAACTAACATTCAGTTGCAACCATAATTTAATATATTCTAATCACTGAACATGAATACAAGACTCATTCTCCGTAGCCATCATCTCAGCTATAGTATGTGATATACACAGGCATACATGTATCATTTTCCAAATACACCAAGGCAGTTTCCCTTCACATATCCGGTGTAGTTTGAAGCTCAGTTTCAAATAAGTTTTGAATAAGTATCAGGCATTTTCTAGCCAAACCGATGTAGCTGAATTAAGAACAGATCTGTTCTCTCAGATGGTGCTGGTATCTTCCTTGGGTGACAATCAGACACAGCCTGATTCTTCAACCAGTCTGTAGAATAGTCCCTTCTGAGCTATTAATTTCTCTGGAGAATCAAATTCAGCAACCTGACCGTTTTCCAAGACCAAAATCCTGTGAATATTAAAAAAGAAATGTAAGAACTAGGATATACCACAGTCGCACTGAACTCAAACAATATCTAAGCTACTATTATTACAGCCTGCCTCAGTTCAACCCCTCTGAAGAGAGCTACTACTTATGGGA